>NC_056734.1:172749629-173098803 GCF_019279795.1 Protopterus annectens
GCTTTAAAGTAGCTGATAAGGGGTCCTGGTGGCAGTGATAACTACCTTATAGTCTGGGCAGAAGGGGGCATAGCTAGTAAACCTGTGACAGCCTTTCCCAGGTGTGTGTGTGTGTGTGTGTGTGTGTGTGTGTGTGTGTGTGTGTGTGTGTGTGTGTGTGTGTGTGTGTAAAACAAATCTCCAAGTGTGTGTGTGTGTGTGTCATCTACTTGGGCAGGGACACAAAGCACTGGTTGGACAGAGAGAGTGTTGGAGGACTTTGGCTTGGAACCCTGGCTAAGTATTCAACTCTATAGCTGTGCCAGTGGGGATTCTTACTGGGGATCTGCAGAAAACAGGAGAAACCAGCCCCAGACTGACTGTGGTCTCTGTGTGCTCCTAAGGGAAATTGTACTTGATGCAGTGAGCTACATCTGGAAATAATGTGGTTGTACCTTTGTCATCCTCACAGTGTGAGCCCCCCACTGGTGACAGTGGTGAGGACTGAGACTTCTTGATTACTGGCTCAGTGGTGGGGCATCACAGATGTAAGTAAAGAATGCCTTGTAGTTATACTTAGTTAGGGAAGCTAATTTTGATTCATAGTTAGCCTTGAAGAACTTCATTAGGAGTCTTATTCGCATTTTAAGTTTAGGAGGGAGTGTTTCCAGTTTTGAGACTGTTCCTTCCTACTCTTAGACAGCAATTTCTTTCTCCTATTGTATAGCCTATTAATGGCAGTTGTCCATCAGGCAGGTTTGTTTTTCCTTGAAGATCTTGCTTTGGTTATATCAGGTACGGCAGAGTCAATACAATTGTACAGGTGCCTATATAAAGCATTGGTGTATAACTCAGCATAGGTGTCTACTCTGTCAGTGGGGGAGGGGTTACAAAGCTATTTATGCTGTCACATAAGAGGTCATAATTGGCCTTGGAGAGTTTTTTAGTCTAGTTGTTACTAAGGGGGGAAGGTCTTGTGTTATAGTTACTTCTAGTAAGACTGAATTGTGGGCAAATCTCACCATGGATAGCCACGCAGTGGGGGTGGTGCAGTGGACCCCCATGTTGGTGAGCACCAGATCAAGAATGTTTGAGCCCCTTGTGGGTGTGTCAACCAGGTGGTCCAGGGCACTGGAGTCAAAATCCAGGAATCTCTGGTTAAGTGAGCTAGAACAAGTATAATTTACCCAGTTAATAGATGGGTAATTGAAATCACCCAAACCCAGGGTGTTTGGTTGTATCTTGATTCACTGAAATAGATCCAAGAAAGCTGAGTGGATGTCCTGATTCATAGAGGGGGTCCTATAGCTGGCAATGATCTGAAGAGGGGTCTTACCTACAGTCAACTGTACTTGAAGTAATTCAAGGGAATTGCACTGTTTAGCCAGTTTAGAGGTGTATTTATCATTAATGAATATTGATACACCACCTCCTTTAGTTCTCATGCCTTTAGTTTGTGGTCTGAATGTGAGGAAGGAAATGTAACCTGGTATAGCTGAGGTACTCTCCACAGCCTTAAACCGAATCTCAATGACTGCACAAATGTCAGCATCTTCCAAGGTGGGGACTGCTTCCAGTGAGTGCAGTTTCTGGTTTAGACTCCTAGCATTTAGCAGCATAAACTTGAGGTCATTTGTAGAGGGTATTTTTACGTTAATAATACTGTTCATATCTGATAGCGCCACAAAGTGATTTCTGTTCTCTCAAATCCCACAACTGGAATTTGAAAAAAATAGCCCATGTTGGTGCTGGGACCAAATAAATGTCAGATACCAATTTAATCTTTCTGTGTAGTCTTGCACGAAGTATCATGAAAATCTTAGATGTTATGAAACTTAGAATCCTGCAGTATTTCCTCGCAAAGACTGAAATCCAAGTGGAAAACTCCTGTAATAGGTCTACATATAGATCTCTTTTTTTCCTGTGGAAGTAAAGCTCTTTGTACAGAGATAACTGGTAGACAACCCACCAACACAGTCCTGTCTGATGGAGTTAAAAAAGACATCTAAACGTTCTTTTGGAATTCCAGCCTGGGTAAGATATCTCTCATCCAAGTGAGAGATTCCGGACACTGAAAAAGACTCTGCAAAATTAAGCAAGTCATCTAAATAAAAAAAAGCATGGATACCCTGAAGTCTGCAATGATCTGAACACTCTTGAAGCACTGGATAGCCCAAAGGGTAAGGCAGAGAACTGATAATGTGATCCAAACACATAACTTTACAAAATGCCTGAAATCAAACTTCCAAGATGGCTGCACAATGATCAAAAGCTTAATTTTAGCTGTCCCAATGTGAAAAAAGAAACTGAGAAATAAGAGCCACTGATAGTATCGGCTTACGTAAAACTCAGTTACCAGCTAGTAAGTACACTGCCTGGATGCAAGCAAAGAAGGAATTTAGAGACAATGAAAGAAAATCATCCAGAACAGGTGAAAAGAAAACACTGTCTGGGAAGAATCCCACAGCCGTTCATCAAACAGCAGTTCAAGCTTCAGCTTATGTACAAGTCATTTAGATGAAAAATAAATCCAATGTACTCAAAGGTGATTAAGAAAAGAAAAAAATGAAGGAGTATATCAACTCAAATAACAAAAAGATGGAAAAAATTGAAAAAGCTCTGACTAGCTATTATGATGAACTGATAAAAATGCAAAAATCAGAAGTGGAAATGAAAGAGCATACAGAGAAAACCTGAGATATTATCCTGTGCCAAGGAAATTGGAAGGAACAAACTATTAATTTTATGAAACCACAAATAAGCAACTGGATTGGTATTCCACAGCAGGATTTGTTAACCAAAAGGGAACATCCAGAGTATGCTCCAAACCTGGCCATGAGAAAACAGCCAAGATCTCTATTGGTAAAGATGCAATCATATTGGCAGAAAGAGTTGATCCTGACAAAACTATGACAGAAGGAAAACGTATTAAAAACTGCAAGACAGCAGAGTGTTTGTGTAAAATGATTACTCACTGGACACCAGGCAGAAAATAAAGAAATTTATCCCAGCGATCAGTGACTGTTGAAAGGAAGGTGTGAGATTTAAGCACCTGTATCCAGCTGTCTTCAAAATGTTTTTATGGAGAAGCAAATACCTTTTTGATGCAGAACAGGCTAAGGAGAAAATAAAGTTCACCCAATAAAAAGTGAGCCAGTAAACAGAAGGGGATTGTGCTTCTCATTTTTCTGACAATAAATCTCATAGAGACACTTTACCAGTGAAACCTTTTTGCATGTTCCAAAGGAAAATGCTTGAGAGACCTAAACAAGAACAGGAGTTGACTAAAAGTATCAGCAGTACCTTGGAATTGAACCAGAGTCTATTGTTGGGAGATAGAGATGAACAGGAAGAAGACTAGGAACATTGAAATGAGTAAATAAACCAGAGACTATACAACATCAATCATATTTGTGATATGTAGCTTTGCAAACTTGTGGGTGGACTGTAAAGCATATAACCCACTTTATATAATTAATGTTCAGAAGGACACTACAAGGGAAAAGTGTAAGTAAAAAATGTTGTTCTTGTTAGAATTTATATAAAACATTTTATGGTACCAACTGGGCATTATATATAGCAAAGCAGTTATGAGTAGTGTGCAGTCAGGAATATCTTAAATATGGAGGAGGGGGAGTCTTTAGTGACTGTTGTACATATTAAACATGTTATAGGTGTTACAGCATAACAACAGAAGAAAGACTGGACAAAAGCAAAGTTAGTGTTAATATGCTGTGATCTTGAGTTGCTGGGACAGGGGTAGAGTATAAAAGTGCACTGTTTACATTATATATAGAATTAAGATATTCTCTGTTATTTTTCAAGGGTGAATGTCTGCAGTAATGCCCATGGTTTAAGCTATAAACAAGTGCTTTTGTAAGCAAGTAGACTTGAAAATATGGTAAAATGATGAAAGCTATTACATGTGTAAAGATATTAGCTTGTTTTTTTTTCTTCCATTACCAAATTTTGAGTGGGAGTCAAGATGTTTGCATCTGAAGGCAGCTGTCCATTTCAAGACAAATTTACAAAGATTCATTGCTGACTACTTTTACATGGAGATGAGCTGTCTGCAGATGCAAGCAATTAACCTTGAGTGTTCTAAGCACTCTTTGCTGAGGGAAATGCAAAATTTAAAGGTACAAGGGCAAGCGGTTCACTGAAAGATAAAGTTTGAAATTATTGGAAGTGAATAAGAGATAGCAGCATATCAGATAGCCTTAATACTTTAATGTATTTAATAGAACAGTGTACAATAAGTTTTAAAGACAGCCAGTGCAGTTTTTCTTAAGGCTAAAGCTTTCTGAAAGCATAAAAGTTGTTTTTCACATCTGGGGGAATAGAGATAAGAAAAGAACAAACAACAATCAATGTAAGTGGAAACAGGCTGTAGCATGTGCAAGGGTAAACTTAATTTTAAGTTAAGTAATGCCTGTGGGTGAAGTTGTCTATTTAGGACAATTGTTCCTATCAGGAGGGTTAAACTTCATTTTTTGAAAATGTACAGTTTTGTGTGTTTGGTCTAAGTTAACAGGGGATAGGGATGTTCTGAAACTATTTTTAGGTTTTCTTTAAAAAAGTCTGGAAAATGTAACACAAGTTCAAATGGAAATGAGAAGGAACAACTATAAAAAGGATCAGCCAGCCAAACATTAGTGTGTGCATGTAATACAAAAGTTGGAAATACACATTCAAAAACTGACATATATAACAGTAGGGAGCATCATCTTTATATTAACATATTATCTTGGAGTGTAAAAGGCCTCACAGGTATAGACAAAAAGGAAACAGTATTAAATTATCTAAGAGTACAAATAGCAATGCTGCAGGTGACATGTCTGGAAAGAAATGAGCATATGAATTTGACAAAGAAAGTATTTCAGTGTGATATTCAGTAAAATATCAACAACCTAACTACATAAAACATTAAATATACCTGAAACTTTATCTTTTGGAATTGAAGGAGCACACAGATCCCTGTGAGCACATTTGAAGAAGGAAAACTTGCCACCATGTACAATTATAGTTAGGTTTATGTATAAAAAGAACAAGATTAAAGTCACTTTGATGTTTTCATGCAAAAATCTAATTACTTTTTTATGAAGAAACTAAAATATTTGAGACACTAAAGGAGGCACAATAAAATCTTTAATACTACTGAAGAAATGAAGTGGAACAGTATAGATTTACCCCTTAAGTAAAGGTTTGTATTGGACTTTAAGCTTCAAAACATATATAACTATGAAGAGGAATATAAAGAATTAGTGTTACTATTTTACTATATTTACAGTGAAAGACTTAATATTTCACTTAACTACACTTATAAATGTATTTCTAGATAGATTCATAGGTGTTCACTAGGCTAATGACCAAAAGGGTCTTTTTAAGCCTAGCCATGCATCCCAAATCTCTGACAGGTTCTTGCACCCTTGATAAGTGTAAGCAGGGCCCTGGGAAATTAACCTTTTACAGGCTCTGTCCATTTAAGACAAAGGCGCCAAACCAGAGATGAATTTCCTGCTCCCCATCCAATTGTCCAAGTTACACTTGAATTGGGTTAAGGAGGAACTCTGCTTCACATGGATGAGGAGCCTATTTCAGAGAAAGGGTAGTCTGTGGGATACATACCTGTCTCTCCAGCAGATCCTGATTATATCACAGGCAATGTTTAAGTCTTTAGAATGGGTAATTCAGGTGCTGTTTGGTTTGCAGATATGCAGGCGGTCCATCAGTGTGAGGTCTGACAATGCCTTGCATGCCAGGCATAGATCTCCCCTAAACAGTCTGTAGGAGACAGAATACAAAGACAGGGCCTTGAGGAGGTTCTGCAAAGGACATGTTAATTATGACCTGTATTCTTTTAGTGAGGAACCTCTGTGGACATTCCAATTGTTTGATATGCCTGGTTAGGTACATACCAAATGGGGGCATTGCACTCAATGATAGGTCTGATGAATACTGAATACAGTGGAACAATTACTTTTTTGGACATAGATGCCATACATTTCTTTATAAGATGCACAAGAATAATTTCCTCACTATTGTAGACATGTGGTGGTCATAGGCTAGATTACTGTCTGTGTATGTCCTCATATCCCTGACTATTGGGTCAACTCTTAGGGGTGCATTTTCAGGGGTAGATGACTTCCCAAAAGGCACTATTATGCATTTCTTGGCATTTAGTTTTAGTCCATGGTTCTGGCACCAATTGTTTGTCTGTGTCAGCCCTTCCTGGAGAACATTTGTGTCAGTGGATGATTAAATGACAGCTCCTAATTAGCAATCATCTGCAAATGTAGTCAGCCAGAGGCCATTGACATTAGCTTTGAGTTCAGAGAAGTAAATGCCAAAAAGGAGCAGTCCCAGGACTGATCCCTGTCGAACTCTGCTTGTGACTGGCCTCTTTGTAGATATGGTCTCCTTACATGTTAAACAAATACTTCCTGTAAGAGAATGTCATTAAATTATAAGCAATAGAGCTGGTAATTTTAAAACTATATAAATTAGGAATTGTATTTGTTTAGCTTTGCTTACTATGTGCATTGCTGGGTTAACTGAATGTCAGTCCTAAGTAATATGCTAATTATAAAGTGCTTTGATTTTCTTTTCTTTGTTCCCATGTAACACATTCCTTTCACATGTTGTTTATGAAGCAATTAACACTTAAAAGCTTGAAAACAAAATAATCTTCTGGTTGTGTCAGAATGTTGGGTTCTTGCTTGCCTTGCTTCCCACCTTGAGTTGTTCAGAAGAAAATCTAGGTCAAAGTTCATCACTGATGTCTGTGAAAACATAAATTAACTTTCTTTTCCTTTTTTTTTCAAGTATATATGTGAGAAATCTACTCAAAATAATATTTTTTTCTTTCTTTACAAGTGAAGAAGTTGTAAAAGTAAAAGCTACAGTAATGTTTTATATTGAACTGTTGCTGACATGTAATATGCTTACATTCTGCTGAATGTTAATAGCTTATGCTGTGGTGTTATTAACTCTAACTGTACATATTAATGGAAAGAAGTAAATTTAGATATTTGTTACTGATTAGAACAGTTTAAAATAATTAAGAAGAATGAGAAACTTATATAGGAAATTAGCAGCTGCTGTGTGCTCTGAGTTGTCATTTTCATATGCTATAATCAACTTCTAATGTCAGGACATAAAGCTTAGATCAGAGCAGCAGTTCACAATGACTAAAAACACACATTCAAAATAAATAAGCAGGAATTTTATATTTAGTCAAGACTGAATGTAATACTAAAATGAACAAGAAGAATAAATATTTTATGCATATTCACAAGGCATGAAATATCTACTATGCAAGATTAATAAAAGAGCAGTATTAGAAAGATGAGAATATATATATACACATACTAAAATCTCTAATAGAGAGCTCATGATTAAATAGCTCTTTGATGGGAGAGTTTAGAAGTACAAGTTATGTAGTATAAGGTAAAATATTCATGGGAAAATAAGACATAAAAATATATTTAAATAATAAAACTGCTTATAGGATCATAGGATGTTACTAGGCTACTGGCCCTGAGGCCATCATAAGCATAGCCAAGAGTTTAGCCCACGTGTAGACAAATCAGCACCCGATGCCCCTGTCCAGCAGAAACAAGAGTGGAATCCCAGGGAGGTATTTTCTATTTCCCATCCAGTTATCCAAATTGCACTTAAAAATGGGTAAAGAGGTACTCTGCTTGATGTGGAGAGGGAGTCTATTCCACAGATGGGGGAGTCTCTGGGCCACAAATCTGCCCCACCAACAAGTTCTATTAATGTCACAGACCAGGTTGATGCCACGTGTGTGGGTTACTCGAGCAGAGATTGACTTGTGGATATGCAGCAGTCCCGTCAAGGCGGGAATAGTTTATAAGAAAGCTATGTATTACATATACCTGCATATGGCAGAAATGTAAATGTACAAGATCTCATAGAATTTACTTAGAAAAGATCACTTTGTATGCCAGACAGACATTACCTCTGAGGAGTCTGTATGAAACAGAGTAGAGGGATAGAGCTTTTAGCCTTGAGGCCCTGGATTCTCTTGGTGAAGAACCTCTGTGGTCTCACCAGCTGATGCATGTGCTTTGCAAGATACATACCGAATGGGGTGTTGTACTCAATAATGGGTCTTATAAGGGAAGAATACAGTGAATTTATGACCTCCTTGTCCCTGGATGAGATACCCTTACTTATGAGGTGGGCCATGTAGAAAGCTTTCCATACAATGGAAGTAACATGGTGGTCAAACGTTAGGCTGCTATCAATCTGCGTGCCCAAATCCCTCATGACTAACTGCGTGCTTAGGACATTGTTATTAATGCGATCATTTGTGGGGATGGCACTCTCCCCAAAGGGGATGATGATGCCTTTTTTTGTATTTAGCTTGAGGCCATGTTTCTGGCACCAGTCATTTGTTTGGGTTAGATCCTTTTGAAGTATGTCCACGTCACTGGGGGAATTGATGACACCGCCCAGCTTGCAGTCATCTGCAAACTTGGTCAGCCATATCCCACTGGTTTTGGCCTGCACCTCAGAAAAGTATATCCCAAATAACAGAGGCCCTAAGACCAAACCCTGGGGTATGCCACTAGATATGGGTCTACTGCTTGAGGTGACTTTTCCTATTTTGACTAGATGGGTTTGATTAGTGAGCCAGTTCGCTACCCATCTGGTAACATATGGATTGATGCCTAGTTGACAGAGTTTATCTATTATGCCTAAGTGGGGAATGGCTTATAAGAAAGATACGTATTACATATACCTGCATATGGCAGAAATGTAAATGCACTCATATAATTTACTTAGAAAATCATATAAAAAAATATGAAAGTTAAATTTGAAGCTTGGTCATGTGACATTTGAAGCTTTTTGCATATCATATGTTATTGGATTCATTATGACTACCCAAAAAAAGAAGCTATGTACCTACCATAATGTTCCATGTGTGTTGCCCATCTCGTCCTTTATTCTCACTGATGGGGGTCAGATCCAATGTATCAGATCCATCCTGGCCTTACCAAAGCTTGAGGACTTCAGCACAGCTCATGGGCTCCTTCCGTACCCATAATGCAGTTTCCCAACTCCCTCAGATCTTGTTTGACCCAATAGAATCAACAATAATAGTACATAAAAGGTAAATTACATAAAAAATGTATATATATATATATATATATATATATATATATATATATATATATATATATATATTTATGAGGGTAGTAGCATTTCTGAGGCTATGTAGCTCCACAAATCTCATGTATAGTCCATCTCCCAGGGTATCTAGAAGGGGGCATGGGAGGTGGGTTATGAGAATAAAGGAAGAGATGGACAACACACATGGAACGTTGTGGTAAGTACATACCTTTGTTATGTGTTGTTGTCAATCTCGCCTTTATCCTCACTGATGGGACAACATCCCAAACAAATGTACTCTTGGGTGGTTCATAGGAGAATACTCCTCAGAACTATAGAACCAAAAGAAGCTAGACTCCTGGAGGCCAAATCCAGTTTGTAATGAGTGATAACGATATGAGGTTTTGCCCACATGGCTGCGACCTTGCTTGGAAAGCTGAAGTAGTAGCTACTGATCTGGTAGAATGAGCTTAACAGGAAATGGAAGAGTTCTATTCTTGGCAATGTATATGTAGGACATACAGGAAGTTAGCCATCTAGGTAAGGTGACCTTTAAAACTGACAAACCTTTTCTAGTGTCACAGTAAGGTATAAAACGTTGATCTGATTTCCTAAATTCTGCAGTTTTGTGTAGGTAGAAACGTAATTGTCTGTGGATGTCTAGAAGTGGAAGAGAGCATTCTCCTTTGTTATGGAAATTAGGGAAGAAAACTGGTAACTCAACAGATTGGTTGAAGTTACTTTCTGACACAATCTTTGGGAGAAAGGACGGATTAGTGTGTAAAGAAACTATCTTTATGAAAAATCATGTATGGAGGCTTAGCAAACAAAGCTTGTAGTTCTGAAACTCTTCTGGCTAAAGTAATAGCCACTAAAAATAGTGCTTTTCAAGATAAGAACTTTAAATCACATGTGGCTCAGGTTCAAAGGGAGGATGAATGATGTCTGCTAAAATGAAATTAAGATCCCATGGTGGGGTTGGATTTTTGTACAGAGGTCTTATCACTGAAGTGCCTTTCAAAAAGGCTTTACAAAGCCTGTGAGACATAATTGTAGTACCATTTTCCCCTACATGGAAATTGCAACTAAATGAACTCTAATAGTGGAAGCAGCAGCACCTTCATGAAAAAGTTTAGTTAGGAATTCAAGAATAGAGTGTATGGATGCAGAAAAAGGATGTACTTGATTATCACTCACCCACTGAACAAATCTATACCATTTACTCTTGTATAAACTCCGTGTAGAGACTTTATGAGAGGGTAACAAGATATGTTTTACCCGGGAGGAAGCAAGAGGAAACCAGGCAATTAAGGGAATTGGAGCAGCCAATCTGTCAGTTTGAAGTTTTGAAGACTGGGATGACCCATTCCCGATGGCTGTGTCAGTACATCTGGAGCTGCGTCCAGAATCCATGTTTCATCCAGAAGATGAGACTGAAGAAAGGGAAAACAGATCTGATGAGGCTAATAGTGGGCAATCAGGATTATCATGGTCTCCAATGAGCTTGCTTTCTGCAGAAACCCCAAGACTCTGGTATTCGGGTCCACTGAAGGCTACCTGCAGGCAGATAACCCAAGTGTGATGACTGTAACAGTGAAACACAAAGAACATGTTGTAGGATTTGTCTTGAGGAGGCTTGAGTTCTTTTGATCAACAATCTGGCATGCAAACAAAGATTGTGTAGCCTGTCAGGAGGGAGTCTTCCTATCTGCATGGTTGTATCTATGACTGCTCCTATAAAATTTAAGTTCTGCGATGGCTCTAAGGCAGACTTTTTGTAGTTTATGGTAATACCTAGGAAGGAGCACAAGTGGAGAGTATAATCCCTGGTCTGTAGCAGTAGATAACCTGGTTATGAGCCAGTCGTCCAGATACGGAAACACCAGAATCCTACACGTCTCAGGTGAGATGTTACTACTGCCATGCATTTGGTGAACACTCTGGGGGCTGCAGTGAAACCAAAGGGCAGAGCTTGAAACTGGAAGTAACTGGCTGTAAGCCAGAAGCACAAGAACCTTCTGGATCACCTTTCCATTTTCATGTGGTAGTACGCATCCTGAAGGTCTATGGAACACATCCAATTGTCTTTTCCTAGGAATGGAAGTACTGACTGCAGTTTTACCATCCAGAACTTCATTTTCTTCACTGATTTGTTTAGATTGCTGAAAACCAGAATTGGTCTCCAGTCCCCTGTTTTCTTTGAAACTAAAAAGAATCATGAGCAAGTTCTGGGTCTTCTCTGGTCTGCAGGGACTTTTTGGATGACTCTTTTCCTTGACAACTTTTGAATTTCTGATGTTGCTTGTTCCTTTTGATAGGGTGAAACATCTGGAACTGATTTGTTTAGGGGAGTGGGGAAAGAAAATGGAATGATGTACCCCGGCATATTATGTCCTGCACCCATTTGTCATTTATGTGTCACCAGGTCTCCAGGTGCAAGGACAGTCGCCCCCCAACAGCCTCTAGAGGTCAGCAGCCAGGCACTCCTACAGGTGCACTGAAAGGGTCTGCCAAAGAAGGATTCTCTAGAGCTCTGATTCTGCGGACCCTCTCTGCCTTGAGGGCGGTGTTTTCCAGTATTATTTTCTCCTCTGCCTCGGGGGAATTACCACCTTGTGTGTCCTGGTAAGACGTTTACAGTATTCTGAACCCCATCTTGCCACTACCTCTCTGACCTTTTGAAACGGGTCCAGTGGGAGTGGAAAAATGTACTCCAATGGTAAAGTCTTACCCTCTTGCTCACATCTGGACAGAGTCTCTTTAACTTTAGGTCCAAAGAGTGAACTGTCAAAGGGAGCATTAACAAAGGAGGACTTATAAGGCTCCACAAAATTGCAAAGGTGCATCCAAGCCTGTCCTAATACATATGCCTGAACCTGTCACTCTACTTGCTCCAGCCACTCCATATGAGATGAGTCTCATGGAGGAGTTGACTTCTGAATTTAGGGTAGCTAGCTGTGCACTGACCTTGTCTGCCACCGCATCAGCTATAGCTCCTTGAAGAAAGTCTAATAGTTCTTTCAACAGGTCTCTCTGACGTCTGGTGAAGTGGGTGAGGTAATTCAGTGATCACAGTGTAAAAGCCACTGAAGAGAAGACATGCTTCGATACCTATCCATGGTCCTAAATTCCTTAGCAGGATGGATAGCAGAACTGGTTTCAGAAAGTTCCTTTTTTGTGGCAGTTGCCACGACCATGGCATCAACTGCTACACCTTTAGTTAGAAAGAACTGGCCTTGGGTGCTGTAATGTATTTGTTTGGCCTCCTAGGAGTGGGATGTATGGAATCCAGGGACTCCCATGACTTTCGAGAAACTAACCAGATAGGTGACTCCATCTTTTGATGAGCCTAAGAGGTTGAAGGGCGAGATCTGAAAGCCTTAAGGTATACCCACATCTCGGCTGAAGGGGAGAAGAACTGCCAATCACCTCACTGTTTCAAAATTTTCAGGATGTCTCCAAAGGAGACATCTTCAAGAGGTAACCCTGGGGATCCTTCTGCTTAATTGAGGTCAATATCTGAAGTGACTGACTCCTCTGGGGAGTCTATATTCTTCCTCTTGCATGATCTCTTCTGAGGTACTTCATCAGTGGGAGTCTGGAGAGGTTTTGGAAGAGGGGGAAGTTCTCTGAGGAATATCCTGAGGCCTGTGATCCTATGGATGGGGGTGAGGAGGTAGAGGCACCTGCAATGACAAGGGAGGAAGCTCCGAGGAATACTGGGGCCTAAGACTGGGGAACAGTCATCACCCTCCTCATAACTTCAAAAGCATTCTGCCACTACTCCGAAGACCTCCCTTGCACTGACAACGTAGATGTCGGAGCCAAAGAAGCCTGCACAGCAGGGAACAGAAGCTCTGAAGAAGAGGTGAGAGCCAAGCCCATCTGAGCCAAAGCCCCAAGAGAGAGAGTTGTATTAGAAGAGATCCGAGCCAGCTCTAAGGACTCGACCAGTGAGTCTCGGCTCCCAGAGATCTCCTGCTCAGAATGGATGGAGATGCTTGGGCAGACATTGGATCTGAGGTGCCAACAAGCCCTGGACCAGATACAGACACCAGTTGGATGCTGCAGTCATCTGGCTCCAATACCAAAGGTCAGATCAGAGGAGGAGTAGGCATTGAATGGGGGGGGGTGAGACTAATCTGACTCTCTTGGGCTCGGATCCAGAAGCAGCTTGGCTAAGGCAGGTATCTTAAGAAGCCTCTGCACCACGTGATCCACATCTTCATCTGAAAGGCTACAAGTCAACCTTGGAGACAGAGTTGGACACCTAGATCTGGTTAGGAATGGTGAAGGGAGCCAAGAAGTAATTGGCTCCAAAGATGGAGATTGGCTCCAATAGCAGATTCTACAGGTAAGGGAGCTTTCGGAGCCAAAGGAGGAGAAGAAGTTGAAGGAGCTGATGAGTACATCTGCTCCAAGGAAGTCCCTGCTCCGGAGGTTGAAGTTTGTTCCATAGGTGCTGTTGGAGCAGACTCTTTTGGTAGTTTGGCCTTCAGCTCAGAGGCAGATCTTGGAGCTGAAGAAGGCTATTTTCTTGACCTCTCTGATTTGTCCAATTTTGGTGAGAAGGGATCTACAGAAATAGCCTCAAAGAATGGGGTTTTCAATAACCCTTTCAAAATCAATTTGTTTTTCCATTCCATAAGTTCCCTCTGGTTGAAAGCATGGCATGCAGAACAAGACTCCTGCAAATGAAGTGGCCCCAAACAGTACACACATAAGGTGCGAGAGTCACTGAGAGGCATCTTTTTACTTCACTTTTCACATTTTTTAAAACCTAATGGTTTGGTGTCTTTGTGGGGCATATTGTTGAGCTAAGGAAATACCAGATATCAATCAACTAACACAGAAAAGGAAAAAGGAAATCTTAAACAACTTTTTTTTTTTTTTTTTTTTTAAACAACCATAACACTAAGGGAAAGGAAGGGGAGGGGCTCATGTCCTCTAACTTAAGTGGACTTGAAAGTCAAATAACTGCTCTCTAACTAAAATGAGCAGTTACTGGAAAACAAAGAAGAGAGGAAAGTAGAAAAATACACTCTAACTTAAACGGGTATTATATAAAGGCCCTCTAACTTAAACGGGCTATAAGGATAAGGGAAAGGAAATTTGACAAGTAATTAACAATTAACAAGAATTAACAGCGATTAAGCGAAAACAACTACAAACTGGCAAAGATAATCTAAAGATAAATGACTTAGGCTAGAGCTTGCTATAAGTATCCTACTCACAGCACGGATAAAGAGATCTGAGGGAGTTGGGAAACTGCATTATGGGTAGGGAATGGAGCCCACGAGCTTTCCTGAAGTCCTCGAGCTTTGCTACAGGCCGAGATGGATCCGATACATTGTATCCGACCCCCATCAGTAAGAATAAAGGCAAGACTAACAACGTGTTAACTAATTTCAAAAGTCAGAGCTGAAATTTGAGTGTTATACTGCTGAATCAGTATATCCATTTTGTTAGAAAGTAAAGTAGATTTTTCAATATGTTTGAACCTGGAAAGGGAGAAAGGGTTTTGAATTAAGCACATTGTAAAATTTAGTACAATCCAGACTGAAAATGTATATATATATATATATATATATATATATATATATATATATATATACACTAAGTGGAAAAACAAAATAAACTACTAAAATAGAAAAAGAAATGGCTTCAGAAAGCAACCAGTAGTTTTAAAGTGCATAAAGTAATTCATTTAATAAAATCAAACTTCTTCAGATGCAAACATTCAAGGTACAAGTTTCAGTTAAATAAAATACCAGGAAGTGTTTGAGCCGGTCAGCTGACCTGCTGTGATGACACCAGCAAAAAGAAGTTATGCACTCACCATAACATTCCATCTCAGTAGGTAACTTCATTTGTCTGCAACCTGTGGGTATCAGATCTGATTCGGATCCGAGCCGGCAGCTTTCCTAGCCAAAGATCCGAGCTCCAAGCTCCTCCCCCTACCCATAATGCCCTGCCACCTCCCTCTAACCCTCAGATCGAGTTTGCCATAGTATTATAGAACATTACTATAACACAAGGAAACTATTTGAACATTCCACCTGATGTCATCTGGAAGTGACATATCCTGATCCTTCAAGAACGAACTAAGGTCCGGGGGATGGAGGGAGGGTTGGTTGCAGACAAATGAAGTTACCTACTCAGATGGAACGTTATGGTGAGTACATAACTTCTTTATCTGAAGTAGTTAACTTCATTTGATCAGCAACCTGTGGGACAGAGTCCCCAGCTACCACAACTTGGGAGGTCCTCATGGAAGGATATTCCGGAGCACTGCAGAGCCAAAGGGTACGCGTCCTCTGGATATTAAATCCACTTTATAATGTGTAATAAAAGTATGAGATGAAGCTCGAGTAGCTGCTGCGCAAATGTCGTCCAAAGACACCCTCGACCAGAAGGCAGCAGAAGTAGCCACAGAAAGGGTAGAATGAGCTCGAACCCTCAGGGGCTCAGGTCGACCAGAGCTTCTGTATGCGAGAAGGATGCATTGGGAAATTCACCTAGCTAAGGTTACCTTAGTCACTGGCTTACCCAGACAGAACTTAGCAAATGAAACAAAAAGTTGATCTGATTTTCGAAATTCAGCTGTTCTGTTTAAGTAGAAACGCAACTGTCTATGTACATCCAGACAATGAAGTCTATACTCTCCTTTGTTCTGATAATTAGGAAAGAAGACAGGTAGATTGATGGATTGGTTGATGTTGACTTCTGAAGCCACTTTAGGCAGAAAGGAGGGATTAGTCCTGAGGGAAACTCTGTCTTTATAAAAGATGATATATGGAGGCTTACTGTAAAGAGCGTGAAGCTCCGATATCCTCCTAGCTGAGGTAATGGCAATCAGGAAGGCAGTTTTCCAAGATACATACTTTAAGTCGACTGAAGCTGCAGGTTCAAAGGGGGGACCAGTCAGAGCCTGGAGAACCAGGGTTAAATCCCAAGGAAGGACTGCATCTTTAACAGGGGGTCTTAACAGGAAAGTTCCTTTCAGGAATGTCTTGCAAATCTTGGAGGAAGCTAGTGGCCCAAAACTGTTTCCAACATGGAAGTGGGAAATAGCTGCCAACTGAACTTTAACAGTAGAAGAACTAGCCCCTTGATGAAAAATATGGGATAGAAAGTCGAGGACTGCTGGGATAGGAGCCGTAAAGGGATCCAAATTCCTATGCTCCGCCCAGATAGAGAAACGCTTCCATTTACTCTTGTAGATTCTCCTGGTAGAAGGCTTATGAGCGGCCACCAGGATGGCCTTAACTGAGGATGAGATACTGGGAGTCCTGGCCATTAATGGAACTGGATCAACCAAGCCGAGAGCTTGAGGTTGTCCAGGTCGGGTGTCTTCAAACCCAAGGGATGAGAAATCAGATCCAGAATGGGATCTAAGATCCAGGGAGGATGTACTAGATGAGACCGTAGGCATGGGAACCAGGTTTGGCGAGGCCAGAATGGGGCTATGAGGATAACTCTGCTCCCCAACCGACGAGCTTTCTGCAAGAATTTTATCATCAGCGGAAGAGGAGGATAAGCATAAAGAAGACCGGATGGCCAAGCATGAATCAGAGCATCTCTGGGGACTTCCCCTGATGGGGGAATTAGAGCAAAGAACTCGCTGCACTTTGTGTTCGAAGGCGATGTGAACAGATCGCAGCAAGGTTGACACCATCTGAGGAAGATCTGTTCCACTACTACTGGGTTCAGAGACCACTCGTAAGGTGAGAGGATAGTTCGACTCAACCTGTCCGCTAGAATGTTTGACCGACCCGGTATGTGCGTTGTTATGAGAAAGTGGTTGGTGGATATCGCCCATTCCCACACTCTCATGGCCTCTCAGCAAAGTGGGTAAGATCTGGTTCCCCCCCTGTTTGTTGATGTACCAGACTACTGACATGTTGTCTGTTTGAATTGCAATAGTCCGTGGAGGAAGAAGGGAATGGAGAGCCTGCAACGCTAGAAGCACCGCCCTCATCTCCAGCACACTGATATGCAAAGAGGTCTCTGTGTGAGTCCATGTGCCTTGGACGGATCTGCCCATGCAATGCCCCCCCCCACCCGAGGAGAGATGCGTCCGTGGTCACTGTGACTTGGGGTGGGGACATGGAGAAGGGACGCCCTTCCCAGACTTCCCTGGAATGGAGCCACCAAAGTAGAAATTCTCTGCAAACCCTGCTGAGGGGAATAGGTGTAGACAGGGGGTGATGTAGGATGGACCACTGGACCTGTAAGGTCCAGTGAAGGATTCTCATCTTCAGACATACGATAGGTGACAGATTGATGGCCGCTGCTATGTACCTCAAGGCCCTCAGGATTAATTCCGCTGGAGGGGCTGATGATTGTAGAAGGGCCAAATTGTGAAGTTTTAGATTGCGGAGTCTGTCCGCCGTCAGAAAGACTTTGGAATGTATAGTGCCTATCCTGGCCCCTATGAAATCCAAGATCTGAGTAGGCTGAAGGGAGGATTTCTTATGGTTGATCATGATCCCTAGATGACGGGCTAGATGTAATAAGTAGTCCCTGCCTGAACATAGTAGATGCTTGGTGGGGGCGGTTAGGAGCCAGTCATCCAGGTAAGGAAAGACCTGTATTCCCTGAAGCCTCAGGTGGGCCCCTACAACTGCCATGACCTTGGTGAACACCCTGGGGGCTGTGGTGAGACCGAAGGGTAGGACCCTGAATTGATAATGGTTGGCTCCCAGCTGGAAGCGGAGGAACCTTCTGGATCGCCTGTCCATTAGAATGTGGTAGTACGCATCCTTGAGGTCTATCGAGCACATCCAGTCACTCTCCTGTAAAAGTGGGAGAATGGACTGAATAGTGACCATCCGGAACTTTTCCTTGGCGACTGACAGGTTTAGTGTGGACAGGTCAAGAATCGGCCGTAAGTTCCCCCGTCTTTTTTGGCACCAAAAAGAACCTGGAGTAAAAGCCTGATCCAGATTACCCGAGGAGGACGTGCTGGATGGCTCTTTTTCTTAGCAGCTCTCTTATTTTGAAGGCTGCTACCTCCCTCTGATTGGGTGGAACATCGGGGAGGCTCCCCGACCAGGGAGGAGATGTTAGGAATGGAATAGAATAGCCTCTGGATATGATTCGGAGCACCCAGCGATCCATCGTGATGGACTCCCAATGTGCTAGGTGCTCCGAGAAGCGCCTCCCCCCGACTGCCTCCAGAGAGGAGCAGTCGGGCAACCCCTCAGGGTTGCTGTGTGGGTCGATCGGAAAAAGGTTCCCTAGACCCGAAATTCTTCGGCCCCCCTCTGCCTCTGGGCCGGCGTCCACCTTGTCCTCCTCTGCCTCTGAAGGACGAAGGATCCGGAGCGAAACGGGATTGTTGAGCTTTCCGAAACCACATCTTCTTTTGTCCTCTTTGGTTTCTGGAGAAAGACCTCTGAGGAGCCGAGAAGCGGATCCCGACAGCAGACAATGTCTCCCCGTCTTTCTCACTCTGGAGAAGCGTATCGCGGACGGTTTTGCCGAAAAGCATAGAACCATCAAAAGGGGCATTCGCGAAGGGCACCTTGAAGGGTTCCACAAAGTCACAGAGATGGAGCCAGGCCTGTCAACATAAGACAATGCCTGTTCTGCTGGCTCTAGCCGCTCCCTCCGTGGCATGGGAGAGAAGCCGCATAGATGTGTTAGTAATCGAATTAAGAGTGGCCATTCGAGCCGAGAAGGTCCATTTGTCCTCGGCCGACGTGGACTCTGGGGGTAATCCAGCGTACTCTTTGATTAGGTCCCACTGGAGCTGAATTACATGTGCCATATAGTTCAGTGACATTACGGAGAAGGTCGCTGAAGCGAACATCCGCTTCCTGAGGCAGTCCATCATCCGAAACTCCTTGTCTGGAGGATGTACCGAGGAACTCTCCTGTGCTAATTCCTTTTTAGTGGCAGCTGCCACCACCATGGCATCCACTAGGGCACCCTTGCTCCAAACTGTCTTGTCCGTTGGGGGGCTGAGGATCCTGTCCAGTCTCTTGGGGATTGGCTCGATAGTGTCCGGCTCCTTCCATGCCCTGGTAGTTATGAGGTCCAACAGGGGGTCGGCGGGAGGGGACACCCAAGAAGTTGATGGGCCTGCATCAAATGCCTCCAGAAACACAGACTCATCCAAGGAAGGTTTTTGGGCAGACCACTCCCCTCTAATGCGCAACATTTCCATAATGTCTCCAAAGGAGACGTCTTCGGGGGGGTGACCTCGGGGAACCTTCCCCTTCCTCTAAGTCAGTGTCTTCTGTGAGGGACTCGGGTGAGTCCAAGTGCCTCCTCTTGCACTTTTCTTTGTGAGGAACCTCCTCGGGGGGGGGGGGGGCTGTCCGAAGAGGCCTCACCAACAATGTCCTGTTCCTCTACAGAAACCATCTGGGACATAGGCGCAGGCTGTCCCTGGGGCCGGATGATGGAAGAAAGGCCCATCTGAGAGGGAATGGCGGGTGGATCCGTAGCAAGAGCCTGGGGCCTCAAATCCCTTGAAAGAACCCTCTCTACGACGTCGAATGCCGAGGGTGAACTGCTCTCCCTAGGATCCAAAAGCAGTCCCCTCAGATCCAGCATGCGGATCGTAGCCGGAGACGACCCGATCGGATCTGAAAGAGTAGTGCACTCTGACCTCAATGGAGCTGAAGGCTCACTAACCCCTCCGGATCTGATGCTCACCTCACAACACCGAGAGCTCGGATCCGAAAACGGATCCGACAGACTCGAGGGAAGTTGGAAACACTGCCGATGCCACACCGGCTCCGAAGCTAGTCAGATACGACTGCTCCGAAACCCAATAGCAGGTCGGAGAAGGAGAAATGGGGGCAAAAAAGGGGGTTGAGCTCCCCCTGGAGGGGGGGAGGCAAGAGTACTCCCATCTGCAGCTGGGCCTGAAGAAATCGATGCATCATCCAGTCCATGTCTGCGTCGGACAGACTTCTGGTTGATATGGATGAGGCCACCGAGGCCAGCTGGGAAGGCCACCTACATGACCTCTAGGTGACCGGGTCTCCTCCTCCGGCGAGAAACGTGGAGAACGAAGCCGGGAGGGGGAAGACCCGGGGACCTTAAGGGGAGATGCAAGCTGCTTAGATGGCAGGGCCGAAAGAGCTGACTCGGACCACCACTTGTGGCTATGGTGCCTATCTTTCTCCCACTCCTTGTCCTTCCTATCCTTCTTTCTGCCGTCCCTTTCCTCCTGGACCAAAGAGGGAGGTTGAGTCCCGGCCAGGGGATTGGAGGCGGTAGGTGGAGCAGCCGCAGCTGGCACCACAGAGGAGGAGGAAGACGAAGTGGAATCAGGGGGCAAAAGGCCCACAAGGATTAACTTCGTCCTCCTATCCCTCAATGCCCTGGGGTTGAAGGCTGCACAAATAGTGCAGCCCGAAGAAAGGTGGTCAACACCTAGGCAAATAATGCGAGTGTGGCCATCCGCTGGGGACAGCTCATGGCCACACTAGGAGCATTTAGAAAACATAGCTTTTGGGCCTTCAGACATTTTAAAGAAGAGAAAGAACAGGCCCACATGCACACACCTTCACACACAGACAGGGGGGAGGGGAATTAACTTTAACTACACTGAGAAGTTTAAAACTACCCAAAACAAACTAAGAGCGAAAAGTGAACCACATACACAAAGATTTAGCAATTTTCTGACAGAAAATTAGAAAAAAAGCCTTTAACTCACAATACCCACGCTAGGAGCTCGTTCTAAGCTGCGGCAAACGAGATCTGGGGGTTAGAGGGAGGTGGAAGGGCATTATGGGTAGGGGAGGAGCTTGGAGCTCGGATCTTTGGCTAGGAAAGCTGCCGGCTCGGATTCGAATTGGATCAGATACCCACAGGTTGCTAATCAAATGAAGTTAACTACTTCAGATCAATAGTTAACCCTTCCTGTTCTACACACTATGAAAAAATACTGTTTAAAACTAAAACAATGCTGACAACCATGAACAAGGAAGATTGAAGCTATGGTTTAAAAGTAAAGTATGCTGATAGGTATACTTTAAACAACAAGAACAGATAAACATATGAAATAATAAGGTTACCTATAAGGAATTACTATTACACTGCTGAAACTCTGCACTACAAACTTTTTTTACTACAACATTCCATACTGGTTGATAGCTAATCGCCTAGCCCAGAAAAATAACTCAGTTGGGAGCTCAAGAAATAAATTTAGGCATCATTAACAGTGACTAAAATTACCATACAAGAAATTAACGATGTTAGTACATAATTTTAACTAGTTATGATGACCATATTACTAAATCTATAGCATTCATACTATGCTATGCCATTGATTTAATTCCACAATATGGCATTCATTATATAAACATAATTTAAAATATATATATAAAAAAAAAAAACACTACCTAACAATGACCTTTAAGGAGAATTAAGGCTGAATATTCTGGTATAACGTTTACTAACATGAATTACTATTAGAGATTAATATTATTCATAATATTAATATAAAATTAATATATAAATTATATAAAAATTATTTTTGAGTTACAAAGCTAGAAGAGAGATTCTGTCATCTAGTTAAACTTTTCAATTTAAATAGACATCTAATAGAGCACATGTCATTATTACCTGGGTAGTAGTATGCATTAAGGTGAATTTGCCAATAAAGTTCAAGTTCTTCAAGTCTTAGGGAGATGGGACCACCCCTAATGTCATATTTGACTTGGTCAATAATCTTGAACTTAAATTTATGGTTTGGAAATATTCCTACATGTTTAGCCAATGCATTCTCTGTTATCTTTTTATCGATAGCATACTGGTGTTCGTACACTTGCTCCTGGAGCATATGCTCAGTCTTGCCTATATAAAATACTGGGCAAGACTGGCGCTTTGCTAAATATACTACTAATTTGGTATTACAGTTGTATCTGTCTTTTAATCTAAAGACATGGTCGTTCACCTCAAATGTGTTTCCTACCTCCATGAATTTAAAAAAAGTTGCAGGATTCACACTTAAACATCCCGGGATACTTCACCAATTGTGGTCTACCTTAATGAAATAAACATGGCTTACCAATGGATAAATATGTATTTGAACGATTTATTTATAACAGTTAGAACTGAAGCCAATGTCTTCAACTACATGACCATGCCTTACCCTAAAATCCCGAGACTGTTCGGGATACTCAAGATCCATAAGGATCTAACCAATCCACCAATGAGACCTTTAGTGGATGGTCCAGATTCAGTCACTTATCCATGTGTGAAAGTAGCAGATACTATTCTGGAAAATACCTGACAAGTGAGAGTCAAGTCAGCAAAGACTCATGGTCATTTTTAAAGAAAATTAATGAACTTGAATAAAGCGAGAACTATAATTTTCTTACGATAGATGTAAAGGACCTCTATACATCTATCCCACACTTGGAAGGAATCGAATGGATTATGGAGATGTTAAGGAAGAAAGGAGCCCCTGATTCAGAAATTTCACTTGTATCTGAGTTGTTGGACATTGTTTTATCAAATAACTATTTTGTTTTTGAGAATGACTTCTACTTGCAGAAAATTGGGGTTGCCATGGGTTCCCCTTGTGGAGCCGGTTTGGCAAACCTAGTTATGGCATTCTGGGAAATGAATTTTGTATTCAATATTGAGGAATGCAAGAACCTGATTTTGTTTTATACTCAGTTCTTGGATGACATTTTTATTATGCTGAAAGGGGAGTTTGTAGAAGCTAATAGATTAGTGGATTACTTTAATAATACCACATCCTTCCTGAAATTCACTCACAATTTTGATAGTGATGAAATAGCATACTTAAGATATTAATCTTAGAAAAGATATGGGGAGAAACCGATACTTGTCTAGAATTTTCAGGAAAAGTACTTATTCCAATGCATTTCTCCATTATTCCAGCTGCCACCCTTACCATCAAAAATGTTGGGTCGTTAAGGGCCAACTGGTAAGGGCGGCTAGAATTATCACTTTGGATAGAGACTTTGAGTTGGAATGTGAATTACTAAGGAATATGTTTTAGCTCGAGACTACCCCCAGTGATCTAATAAACTCACTTACGGAGGAGGTTCAGAGTAAGAGAAGGTCAAGCTTTTACACCTCGATTTTGAGTTTGGGAGGGGTACCAGCATCAATATCTAAAGAAAAGTGCAGGTTAGACTTTAATGTGGATAGTCCTGTTACAGAAGATGATTTCACCTTGAGCCTAGTTACTACCTATAATGTGGATAGCCACCTTGTACAGAGTTTGGTCCAAAAAAAACTGGGAATGGCTTAAACGTGACCCGACCTTACTCAGTAGTTTAGGTACTTCACCCAAAATTATATATAGGAGAGGGTGTCACATCAAGAGCCTCTTGGAATCTAGTAGATTCCAATTGGTGAAGTATCCCGGGATGTTTAAGTGTGAATCCTGCAACTTTTGTAAATTCATGGAGATAGGAAACACATTTGAGGCGAACGACCATGTCTTTAGATTAAAAGACAAATATAACTGTAATACCAAATTAGTAGTATATTTAGCAAAGTGCCAGTCTTGCCAGTATTTTACATAGGCAAGACTGAGCATAAGCTCCGGGAGTGAGTGCATGAAAACCAGTATGCTATCAATAAAAAGAAAACGGAGAATGCATTGGCTAAACATATAGGAATATTTCCAAACCATAAATTTAAGTTCAAGATTATTGATCAAGTCAAATACGATATTGGCAAATTCACCTTAATGCATACTACTACCTAGGTATTAATGACATGTGCTCGATTAGATGTCTACTTAAATTGAAAAGTTTAACTAGATGACATAATCTCTCTTCTAGCTATGTAACACAAAAATAATTTTTGTATAATTTATATATTAATTTTATATTAATATTATGAATAATATTAATCTCTAATAGTAATTCACATTAGTAAACGTGATACCAGAATATTCAGCCTTAATTCTCCTTAAAGGTCATAGTTAGATTGTGTATTTTTTATATATATATATATATATATATATATATATATATTTAAATTATTTTTATATAATGAATGCCATATTATGCAATTAAATGAATGGCATAGCATAGTATGAATGCTATAGATTTAGTAATATGGTCATCATAGCTAGTTAAAATTATGTAATAACATCAAGTTAATTCCTTGTATGGTAATTTTAGTCACTGTTAATGATGCCTAAATTTATTTCTCAAACTCCCAGCTGAGTTATTTTTCTGGGCTAGGCGATTAGTTATGAACAAGTATGAAATGTTGTAGTAAACAAAGTTTGTAGTGCAAAAAAAGTTTGTAGTGCAGAATTCTAGCATATGTTTATCTGTTCTTGCTGTTTAAAGTATACAGATCAGCATACTTTACTTTTAAACCATACCTTCAATCTTCCTTGGTCATGGTTGTCAACATTGTTTTAGTTTTAAACAGTATTTTTTCATAGTGTGTAGAACAGGAAGGGTTAACTATTGTTGCTGATGTCATCACAGCATGTCAGCTGACAGGCTCAAACACTTCCTGGTATTTTATTTAACTGAAACCTGTACCTTGAATGTTTGCATCTGAAGAAGTTTGATTTTATTAAACAAAAAGCGCTTTATGCACTTTAAAACTACTGGTTGCTTTCTGAAGCCATTTTTGTTTTCTATTTTAGTATATATATATATATATATATATATATATATATATATATATATACATACTGTTAAACTGAATTTATCAGCAGTTTACAGGTCACACACACTGTACAAATGTATATTTGTATAATGAGAGATTTATTGAAACAAGCTGACCAAGCACTACTGTGAGAATATGCACATTTTCTTTATACCACAGATCACTGTCAGACATACTGCACTGTCCACCAAAACATTTTTTATAATCACTTTTATATTTTCAAAACTTTGCCCTTCATGAAAACACTCTTTTCCTGTACTGAAGCCTTCTTTGTCTGCATCCTTATCTCAATCCAGAGAAAAACAGTTCTCAGCAAGCTGAGATGTTCTTTCATTGACAGAACAGTCTGCAACTTTTTCTGCTGTTAGCCATTTCTCTTTTACAAGTCCATTCTCTTGAATATCTGTATACATTTTACTGTTTATGATATTTCAACAAGCCTCTATTGTTAATGCCATTTGTTACAAAAACATTCAGAAGTGTAATACTTTTTGTTCCATACAAGCACATTCTGTTAAGCCATGCATATTTATTTTCTTCACTTGCAGATGCTATGTCACATGCTATTTCTAAAAATATCACTGTTATGATTACCAGACCTAGTTACTGTAAAGGAAAAACAGTTTTACTAAATTATATATATATTTTTCTATCAAATACATGTTATTGCTATGAGGGAAGCAAGTTTACTTTATATAATTCTATCATATATATGTACATATTTTGACTCCATAGGAATAGCAAAACATTCTTGTGGACCTCAGTATTTATGTATTTTTATGAAGTAGTTTAATAAGCTAAAGGATTTTAAATACTTTAATATTTGTCATATCAAGAGTGTTAGACAATTTTGAGATAAAAACACGTACTTGAAAAATTAATTCAGAGCTTTTGTTAGTGTACACTATTTAGCATGATAAATATATATGTGCATTGATTTTCCGTTTGTATAATAGTTTAGTATAATAAGATTACCTGCCACTTGTATGTTTAGGTTCATAGGTAGTTACTAGGCTATCTGCCCAAGGGCATTTATAAGCCTAGCCATAATGTGTTGGCTTTTGCCTCCCTTTTATATTAGTTTCCTGGGCCTCTGTCTGGCAGGGCCACTGAAGTGATCCCAGGGGTAAATTTACGATTTCCCATCCACTCGTCAAGATTCCTCTTGAAGAGAGTCAGCGAGGGGCCCTGCCTAATATAGACTGGGATTTCATTCCAGAGTAAGGGAAGTCTCTGGGACAAGAATCTATCCCTCCAGCAAGTCCTGTTTATTGTTATGCTGAGGTTTAATTCACTAGAGCATGTGGCTCTAAGAGATTTGGTTTTCTTGAGGTGGAGCATGTCCATTAATTCTGGGTTGGACATGGCCTTATACGTCAGGCAGAGATCACCTCTGAGCAGGTGGTAAGCAACCGAGTATAGCTGGAGTTTCTTTAGTCGAGCTGCATAGGGCATCTCTTTGAGGCCCATGATCCTCTTGGTGAGGTACTTCTGTGGTCCTTCCAGCTGTTGCAGGTGTCGAGTAAGGTACATACCAAATGGGGCAATGTACTCTATTATGGGCCTAATGAGTGATGAGTAGAGGGGCACAATGACATCTCTTGATCTAGAGGTGAACCCCTTCATGATTTGGTGGGCTACAGAAAAAGAATTTCTAACCACTTTGGCAATGTGATTATCAAAGGAGAGGTTGCTATCTACCTGGGTCCCCAGGTCCCTAATGACATTTTCCGTACCTAGTGGATTATCACCTATGTGGTAATTCGTGGGCACTTTGTTTTTTCCAAAGGGGATCACTATGCATTTTTTGGCATTCAGCTTGAGGCCATGGCTCTGACACCAGGTATCTGTCTCTGTAAGACCCTTCTGGAGGATGTCTGTGTCAGCCAGAGAGTTGATTATGGCCCCCAGTTTGCAGTCATCTGTGAACTTGGTCAGCCATAGTCCTCCCGTGCTTGCCTGTACCTCAGAGAAGTATATACCGAACAGGAGGGGTCCCAGGACCGAGCCCTGTGGGACACCACTTGTAACTAGTTTAGAGTCGGATATGGCACCTGCAACTCTAACCATGTGTGTTCTATCCGTGAGCCAGTTGGCCACCCATCTCGTGACATAGGGGTTAATGTTCAAGCTGGTGAGCTTGTCTATGATGCCAGAGTGGGGAATGGTGTTGAAGGCCTTGGCGAGATCCAGGTAGGCTGTGGACTACCTTCCCTTCATCTATGGCCTTGGAAACTGTTTCAAAGAAGTCAACTAGGTTTAGGAGGCAGGATCTGCCTTTATCAAAGCCGAATTGGGTAGGGTCCAGTGTCTGGAGGTTCACAATGTCTCTGTTTATGAGTTCCATGATGATTCACTCCATAGCTTTGCAGACCAGGCTAGTCAGGCTTATAGGGTAATAGTTCCCAGGTTCTGTTGTGGCACCACCTTTGTGGAGTGGGATGACTACTGCTGTACGCCATTCTTTGGGAACACAGCCTGTGGTAAGGCTGAGACTGAATAGTGAATTTAGGTGAGGGTTTAGTTCCTTTTGGAGCTCGTGTAAGATGCAGCCTGGGACACCATCTGGTCCCACTGATGCTGTGTTCTTAGCTTTGGAGAGGGCTGTTTTTACTTGCATGTCCGTGATGTCTGGGGCTCTGCATTCTTCTGGGATGGACACGAGCCCTTTTGGGGGTGAGGGGGGGTGAAGTTTGTACTGAACTTTTTAGCTGGGATGTTGGCAATGTCAATTGGTTCAGTATATTTTTTGCCATTTTGCACTAGCTCAGAGCATATCTGAGAGTTACCACCTAAGTTTTTTCACATAGCTAAAGAAGGCTTTGTGGTTATCTTTAGTGTCCTTGGCAATTTTTCTTTCGAAACTGGCCTTGGATGATTTTATGAGGGATCATAGTTTCTTGCTAATATTGATCAATGATGCCTTTCCTTTTTGGGATTTTGCTCCATCATGTAGTAGTTTTCTCCTTCTGTTGTATAACTTATTTATGGTCGGGGACCACCAGACTGGTTTCCTCTTTTTGGAGGAGTGAGTCTTGGTTTTACTTGGGATGGCTCGATCCATGCATCTCTGTAGATGCTCATAGAATGCACTTGTAAAGGATTCTGCGGTTTAGGTAGCATTATCTTTTAGCAAGGGGGCTTTGAAACTTTCCACCTCGGTCTTGAGAAGTGTGAAGTTTGCTTTTGAAAAGTTTTTCACAGTGGTTTCCTTGACTGGGGGTGGGGTTGGGATGTGGATGTCCAGTGTGATTAGTTTGTGATCTGATCTCACCAGCAAGGGGTTTACCTCCAGTGTGGAACACTGATCCCCCCATGTTGGTGATGATCAGGTCCAGTATGTTGTCTCCTCTAGTGGGCATGGTGACCAGCTGCTCCAGGGCGTTAGAGTTTATAAACTCTAGGAAGTGTTGGGCAAAGGAGTTTCTGCTAGAGTAATTCTCCCAGTCAATGTTCGGGTAGTTGAAATCTAATATCATGGTGTTTGGTAGAACCTTTATATTTTCCAGTGTTCTCAGGAATGCTGATTGGGGGTTCTGAGACAAGGTAGGTGGTCTGTAGCAGGTTACGATATGAAAAGCAGCCTTGTCCACTGTTGGTTGCACATGGATGGTCTCCAAGGCCTCGTGTTGTGCTAATAACCAGGAGGTGTGGGTATCCTTTATGAAAATGGATACACCCCTTCCTTTTGTATTTCAGTCCGGGTTCTGGGGCCAAAAGTTTTGATAGGAGTTGTAGCCTGGTAGTGCTGGGGTGCTCTCTGGAGCTTTGAACCAGGTTTCTGTTACTGCACAGATATCGATTTGCTCCATGCTAAGGAGTGCCTCGAGATCATGCATTTTGAGGTTTAGACTTCTGGCATTGAGTAGCATTACCCTCAGTTTTTTGTTTCTTGTGTTTTTTATGGAGGCGGGTTTGTCCTTTGAGCCTTGCCTAAAAAAGGCACTATGGGGGTGGCAAGAGCCTTGGCCAGTATTCGAAAGCCTAAGGGTGACAGGTGCAAGCCATCTCTGGCAAAGCAGCATGGCTTGCCGAGCATGTCATCCCAGGCTGACAGATACTGGATCCCCTTTGAATGACACCAATAGCTTAGCCAATTGTTAAAACTGATAATTTTTTCCTAGTACTGTGGCATCATTCTTGGTGAGGGCAAGATGCTACTCAGGATCAGGTCATACCGACCTGGGCTACATGATCAGAGAGCTCCTCTATGTCTCTTTTCATGTATTCCAGGGAGGTACATCTCAGGTCATTCATGCCAACATGTACAATGACAGAGTCATATTTGTACTTGTTTTGGAGTGACCTGAGTGCTTGTGTTATGTGGCGGATCCTGGCACCCGACAGACAGCTCACAGTAACCTTCGCCTTGTTCAGTCTAGTGAGTGGGACGTCAGTGTGGAGTATGGAGTCACCTATTACTAGTGTATTGGGTGTGTTGTTTTGCCTTATGGGCTGTGGTTGCTTGGCACACTGGCTTTGTGAAGTATGTGATGCGAGGTTTTTGTTTGAGGGTGGAGGTAGTTTGGATGTCTGCTTTGGAGGTCTCTGCTGCTTAGGCAAGTTTTTATTTAGAGCCTCCGAGTATGGTTTTGAGTATTTATGTGTGTTGTTTGTTGGTGTATGTATGACTGTTTTATGTGAGACTGGAAATATGATGCATTTCCCTTCTCCTCCTGACTGGCTGTTCCAGCCTTGGGCTGAGAGAGCTTGGCCTCCAGTTTGGCTGTATAGTTGCATCTCTCACATACATTTGTGTTTGTTGGAAGGAGGAGAGGGTTGTCCGTGTACATGAGGCAATTGTAACATTGCCTCAAGATTCCCAGATTCACCAGCTGGACTGGGAGTATACCTGAAACTGCCCTTTGGACATGCCTTTATGGATAACTGAACTGTTTACTGATTTCCTGGTAGGGACGATATAGGGATCCTTGAACTTTTATATGGTAAAGGGGGGATGCTGTGTTAGCGTTTATTAGTGCTTACTGAGAGCTTGGAGTAAGTGCTGGGCTGTAACAGGGAAGTTTGAGTGCTTAGTTTCAGGGTTTGACTAGTTCTAAGGGAAAAATTGAAGAGCAGACTTCGTGGAGCCTGGAATAGTTTAACCCTAGCTAACTGGTGCTGCGCTGTGCGCAAAACCTTGCTAATGTGGGTTTTAAGGCAGGGAGATGAAAGAGCTAGGAATTAGCCCAAAATGGTCAATAAACTACAAGTTGCTGGGCTGTGACCACTCCTCCAGGGACAGATAGGCTGCTCAAAGCTCCCCACTCTCACTGGTGAACAGAGAAACTTCCTCCTATCCAAGTAAGGATATGGGCAACACAGGAACCTATATCACAGTCCTGAATTCAGCAGAGCCTGAAAACTGGACCAGACTAGCTTAGAAAAGGCGGGAAAACAAGAATATTTTTTTTTTGTTTTTTTTTTTTCTTTTTTGACAGGTATACAATAAGTTTCAACAAAAAAAATTTTAAATGCTTCTATCAGGCTAGCGCACTTTAGTGTTTAGCCTGCAACAGGTAAAACAGTAGAAAAACTACTTAAACTACTTAATCAAGTGCTAACAGCAAAAAAAACAAGTTTTAGTATGCGGAAAACAGCTCAGAAATGCCAGACATCACTTTTCGGTGAGATTAGCAGTCACAGGAGAAAATGCTGAGAAAAAAAAATACTTATATCTGGTGAAAAGTCACTCTTTTATCGCTCTGCTGCTTGCAATACTCTGCAGGACACCATGAGGAGCTTGGCTGAGTAGAATACAAGCACAAAACCACGCTAATGCGGGTTTTAAGGCAGGGAGGTGAAAGAGCTAGGAATTAGCCCAAAACGGCCAATAAACTACAAGTTGCTGGGCTGTGACCACTCCTCCAGGGACAGATAGGCTGCTCACAGCTCCCCACTCTCACTGGTGAACAGAGAAACTTCCTCCTATCCAAGTAAGGATATGGGCAACACAGGAACCTATACCACAGTCCTGAATTCAGCAGAGCCTGAAAACTGGACTAGACTAGCTTAGAAAAGGCGGGAAACAAGAATATATATTTTTTTTTTTTTTTTCTTTTTTGACAGGGATACAATACGTTTCAACCAAAAAACACTTTAAATGCTTCTATCAGGCTAGCGCACTTTAGTGTGTAGCTTACAACAGTTAAAACAGTAGAAAAACAACTTAAACTACTTAATCAAGTGCTAACAGCAAAAAACAGCAGAAAAACAATTTTAGTATGCAGAAAACAGCTCAGAAATGTCAAAAATTGCTTTTCGGCGAGTCTAGCAGTCGCAGGAGAAAATGCAGAGAAAAAAATACTTATATATGGTGAAAAGTCACTCTTTTGTCGCTCTACTGCTTGCAATACTCTGCAGGACACCACGAGGAGCTTGGCTGAGTAGAATACAAATATAAATGAGCAATTGAAAAAGAAAGCTCGAATGCTTGGTAATACGTAATACACTTTATTCCACTGAGACTCCTATTCCTTCGAACACATTAACGCTGTACAGAAATATATCCTGCGTTTTCTTGTGAAGTTCCCTTGAGGTATGCATTCAGTTTTCTTCATCTGAGGAAGTCACTTGAAATAAAAACGCAGGATATATTTCTGTACAGCATTAATGTGTTCGAAGGAATAGGAGTCTCAGTGGAATAAAGTGTATTACGTATTACCAAGCATTCGAGCTTTCTTTTTCAATTGCTCCTTTGTATTTGTGTTGGCTGGACTGTTTAGAGCAATTGTTTTCCATTTGTTGACTTTAGAATACAAATATCTTTATCTCTTCAAGTCCCACTTTGTTCTACCTATTTATTTAGAGATTTAGTTATCATAATGTTGAATAAGCAAATATTTTGGGAATATTTAATGGATAATTTATACTACTATTACATAAATAGATGTATAGTACACTATTTGCTGGCTTATTTAATATCTGTAATTAACAGAAGAGGATTATTAAATGTTTATGTAATAATGGGGGGTAGTTTTAAATGGCAATAATATAACCAAATTAATAGTCTCTTATTATTTTATATTTATATATAATATTATATTAATTATTTGTAAGTCAAGGTAACTTTTTGCTATTTTCTTTGTGAATTTTTAGGTATTGGTAGGTAGACAGATAGTATAGTAGCTGGTCTATCTGATTGGCAAACTAGGAACTTTGATATCTATGGTAGATTGTGTTTTATTAATATATACAGTTATAGTTGTAGAATTGCCTTTGTTTTCTTTGTTTTTGTTATTAATAAGAAGTTATGTACCTACCATAATGTTCCATGTTAGTTGTCTTCTTCTCGCCTTCTTTCTTGCTGGATGGGTTCGGAGCCGAACCTCGGCTCCAACTCGGCCAATACTAAAGCTCGAGAGCTAATTCCACCGGCTCGAGGCTCCCCTATATCCCACAATGCTAGGCGGTAACTACTCAGATCTCGTTTGATAGCTAAACCAAGCAGTTCTGGTCTCCACAGTATGGAGAAAAAAGAACCCACCTCTATATAAACCTGAATGTAAGCTACCACAAACATAAAAGGGGGAATAGAGGGGGTAGAACATGTGGGAAGGAAACTCCAAAGGAAGATCCCAAAATTTCCTATCGGTCTGTCCAGGCTAGGGGGAAGGAGGGTGGGACGCAAGAAAGAAGGCGAGAAGATGACAACTAACATGGAACGTTATGGTAGGTACATAACTTCTTAATGTTAAGTTGTCAATCTCGACTTCATTCTTGCTGGATGGGACCGCATCCCTAGCACCTTATTCCGGGTGGCCTATCAGAACAGACTCTTGAGAACAGTGGAACCAAAGCTGGCACAGTTTCTGGAGGCCATATCCAATTTGTAATGTAAAATGAAGGTATGAGGAGAAGCCCAAGTGGCTGCTGCACAAATGGAATCTATAGGCAGCCTGTCATGAAAAGCTACAGATGTAGCTAATGCCCTAGCTGAATGAGCTCTAGGTCTTGAAGGCAGTTTTTGATGTCTGATTTCATAGATGAAGGTAATTATAGAGGTAAGCCATCTTGAAAGGGACTCCTTAGTAACTGGAAGGCCCAATTTCCCTTCCGCATAAGATAGGAAAAGTTGATCAGATTTCCTAAACTGTTTAGTCCTGTCTAAATAATATCTAAGTTGGTGGTGAACATTTAGAAAATGTAACTTTTGTTCCGACCTGTTGGAATAGTCATGGAAGAAGACAGGGAGATCAATCGTTTGGTTCAGATTTGTCTCAGAGGAAACTTTAGGTAGGAAGGATGGATTAGTCCGGAGGGACACCCTATCTTTGTGGAAAACTAAGTAAGGAGGACGACTGCACAGAGCATGAAGTTCCGATACCCTTCTAGCTGAAGTTATGGCTACTAGAAAAAGTGTTTTCCATGAGAGCAGCTTAAGAGGGCATGAAGCCGCTGGTTCGAAGGGGGGGAGGATCAAGGATGCCAGAACCAAATTCAAGTCCCATTGAGGTAGGGGATCTTTGATTGGGGGCTTGAGCAGAAAAACACCTCTTAAAAAGGCTTTGCAGAGCTTATGGGACATGATACTGGAGTCTGAGACTCCTACATGAAAATTAGATATAGCAGCTAGTTGTACTCTAATGGTAGATGAAGAAGAGCCTAAATGGAAGAGCTCTGCCAGAAAGTCTAGGATAGACTGGATAGGTGCAGTGAAGGGGTCTATATTCTTTGATGCTGCCCAGAAGGAAAAACGTTTCCATTTACTATTATAAATCTTCCTGGTAGAAGATTTGTGAGAGGCTATCAGGATGTTCCGGACCAAATGAGAGATTAAGGGAAGCCTGGCTAGGATAGGAATTGGAGAAACCACGCTGTGAGGTTGAGAGAATGAAGGGAGTGGTGCAGTTGGCCCGACTGGTGGGTCAACAGATCTGGCACCGGGTCCAGATGCCAAGGCTGCTCCAACAGGTAATGATGGAGGAATGGAAACCATATCTGTCGAGGCCAGTAAGGGGCAATGAGGATCATTGTAACTCTCAAGGCGATAGCTTTCTGAATTAAATGAGATATCAGTGGAAAAGGGGGGAAAGCATATAGAAGTCCCCGGGGCCAATCGTGGACTAGAGCGTCTCTGGTGGGATGGCCTGGTAACGGGAAGAGAGTGAAGAAGTCGTGACACTTGCTGTTTTGGGGAGTAGCAAAAAGATCGCAGCAAGGCTGGCCCCATCTTTGGAAGACTTCTTCCAGCATTGATTTCTTCAGAGACCATTCATGGGGCATCAGAATGGCCCTGCTCAACTTGTCCGCAATCACGTTGGACTTCCCGGGAATGTGCGTTGCTATCAGAAAACGCTGAGAAGAAATTGCCCACTGCCAAAGTCTGAGTGCCTCTCGACATAAAGGGTAGGATCTGGTTCCGCCCTGTTTGTTGATGTACCACACTACGGACATGTTGTCCGTCTGAATTGCAATAGCCCCTATGGGAAGAGAGTCCTGAAGGGCTTGCAACGCTAAAAGCACTGCTCTCATCTCATTTATGTGCAAGTGGCACTCGAAAGGTTGCCACGTGCCCTGGACTGTCCTGCCCTGATAATGCCCCCCCATCCAATCAGGGAGGCATCCGTTGTCACCGTGGCGACTGGGGGTGAGGAACGAAAGGTCTGCCTTGGAGAACTTGAGGTGATGTGATCCACCAAGACAGGTGATTCTTGCATGATTGAGTTATTAATATGATGTGAGACATCGGGAGCTGTTGGAAGGACCATTGAGTAAACAGCATCCATTGGAGGATCCTCATGTGGAAACGAGCTAAGGGGAGAAGGGTGATAGTAGCTGCCATGAGTCCTAATACCTTCAAGACTACCCTGGCTTTGACCTTGTTGCATTGTAATAGAAGGTAAACTTGTTTGCGGATATCTAACACTCTTTGCTCTGTAAGTCTGGCGGAAAGATTGAGTGTGTCTAAGGTAGCGCCTATAAAGGTAATAGATTGACAAGGCGACAAGGCAGATTTTTCGAAATTTATTGAAATTTATTGAAATGCCTAGAGCTTGGCAAGTTTGGATGGTGAAGTCTCTGGCTAGAAGCAGTTGATGTCTGGTGGTGGCGGTAAGGAGCCAGTCGTCTAAATATGGAAACACCTGGAATCCTTGACGTCTCAAGTGAGCCGCGACCACTGCCATGCATTTGGTAAACACTCGGGGGCTGTAGTGAGACCAAAGGGCAGGGCTCTGAACTGGTAGTGACTGGCTCCCAGCCTGAAGCGGAGAAACCTCCTGGAGCGTCTGTGCATTTTGATATGGTAGTACGCATCCTGAAGGTCTATCGAGCACATCCAATTGTCCTGACCCAAGAAGGGTAGAATGGACTGTAGCGTGACCATCCGGAATTTTGTTTTTTTGATATAATTGTTTAACTTGCTGAGATCCAGTATAGGTCTCCAGTCCCCTGTTTTTTTTTTGGTACCAAAAAGAATTTGGAGTAGATTCCGGATCCTTGCTGGTCTGCTGGGACTGATTGGATAGCTCTTTTTGATAGCAGCTTTGATATTTCTAGTGCTGCTTGTTCCCTTAGACTGGGTGGAACGTCTGGAAGGGATCCTTTGGGTTGGGAAGGAGTGTGAATAAAGGGAATTTTGTAACCCTCGGATATGATTGACTGTACCCATTTGTCTTGGGTGAGGGAAAGCCAGGCTTTTGGGTACAGTGATAATCTTCCCCCGACTGCCTCCGAAGGTGGACAGCCGGGCAGCTCCTCAGGGATGCTGAAAAGGTTTATCAGAGAAAGTTTCTCTGCTACCCTGGTTTTGCGGACCTCCTCTGCCTCTAGGGCGGCGTCTATTGTTATTCCCCCCTCTGCCTCTAGAAGGGAATCGACCTTGTGCGTCAGATGAGACTCCCTGAGGCTTGCGGAACCACATTTTTCCTCCCCTCTGACCTTTTGGATAAGGTCTAGAAGGGGTAGAAAAACAGACTCCCACGGCAGAGAGAGTCTTACCTTCCACCTTGCACCTAGTCAATGTATCCTTCACCTGAGGACCAAACAATGTTGAGCCATCAAAGGGGGAATTGGTGAAGGACGCCTTGAAAGGGTCCGCAAAATTGCAAAGCCGCGTCCAGGTGTGACGTCGTAAAGCTACACCTGTGCCTGCGGCCCTACTCACCCCATCAGCAGCATATGAGATAAGCCGCATGGAGGAGTTAACAATCAAATTCAGGGTTGCCAACTGGGAGTTCATTCTGTCTTAGAACCCCTCAGCTGTTGGATCCTGTATAGCCTCACCCATATCTTTGAGCAAATCTCTCTGGAGACGGGTGAAGTGACACAAGTAGTTCAACGACTGCATTGAGAAGGTCGCTGACGAAAACATCCGCTTACTGTACCTGTCCATGGTCCTAGACTCCTTATTAGGAGGATGGACAGGTACCGAAGGATCGGCTAACTCCTTCTTAGTGGCTGCGGCCACCACCATGGCATCAACAGAGACACCTTTTGATAGAAACTCTTTCTCCTTAGGGGCAGTAATAAATTTTGACGACCTCCTTGGGGTAGGGTCCACTGAATCAGGGGCCGTCCAAGCCTTCCTTGCCACCACTTCCATAAGGGGGTCAAAGGGAGGGGACACCCAGGAGGTGGAAGGGCGAGAGCCAAACGCCTCAAGGTAAACTGACTCGTCCTCTGAAGGGTTAAGGGCGGGCCAGTTCCCCCTCTGTTTCAGGATTTCAAGGATGTCAGCAAAGGAGACATCCTCAGAGGGGGACCGAGGGGAACCTTCAGATTCCTCCAAGTCAGTGTCAGAGGTGATAAACTCAGGGGAGTCAATGTGCTTCCTCTTGCACTGTCTCTTCCGAGGGGGTTCTCCTACTGGATCAGGAGAGGCCCCGGCTCCGAACTCAAAGGAGTCGGAGGAGAAATAAAATCAGGGATGGAAATAGCCGCTGACTGTTGAGTAGGGCTATGCAGCATTTGGGCCAATGCCTCGGACTTGAGAAGTCTACTCACCACCCTTTGTAAATCATGGTCGGACAGCCTGGAGGACTGAGAGGAATGAGACCTATGGCTCCGTTCTGATAGAAGAGGAGATCCCGGCGCCGAATGGATGGAGCCGATGGAAGGGGACCTAGACCTCTTCTTAGCAGGTGGCTCTGATAAGCCTATTGAAGCCGACTGAGTCTTGTCAACCTCGGCTCCAGCCGGAGCCGAGGTGATAGTATAGTATTTGGAAACATCGGCTCCAGCTGGAGCCGATGTCGAAGCCGATCTAATGCTTCCAGTGGACGGCTCAGAAACTGGAGCCGACGGTCTGGAAGTCTTAGAAGGCTTCCCCGACACAGACTGGGTCGGGGGGCCTTCAGGCTTTAAAAAGCCACGTAATATCAATTTATTTTTGTGTTCCTGCAGGACTCTAGGGCTGAATGCATGGCATACAGCACATGAGTCCTGCAGGTGCAAAGGTCCCAGGCAATATACACAAGAAGTGTGACCGTCTGTCAGAGACATTTTCTGACAGCACAAATCACACTTCTTGAAGCCTGAGACCTTGGAGTCTTTAGACATCCTAACTCAGTGTAAAAACACAAGCACAACACACAAACACACCCTTAAGCAAAATAAAAATCCAGTCACACTGAAGGACTAGGGGAAGGAGAGGGAGGGCCAAAGGCCTAAAAGTTAAGAAGGGAATAAAAAGGGATTTCAGACACTAGAGGGGGACCCGATTTAAACTAATGAAATACTATAAATAAAACTATGGTAAAAGGAAAAAAAATAGGGGTTGAAATAGAATTTCTAAACAAGAAAACTTACTAACCTGCCAGAGCCGGTAGAAGAAGCACGTCGTCAGCTAAGCGGCAAACGAGATCTGGGTAGTTACCGCCTAGCATTGTGGGATATAGGGGAGCCTTGAGCCAGTGGAATTAGCTCTTGAGCTTTAGTATTGGCCGAGTTGGAGCCGAGGTTCGGCTCCGAACCCATCCAGCAAGAATGAAGGCGAGATTGACAACTTAACATTGAGTTTTAGTAGTTCAGTTTGTGGGGCGGCCATGGTGGTGCAGTGGTTAGCATTGCCGCCTCACAACAAGAGGTTCTCTGGTTTGATACTCGGCTGGGGTGCCTTCTGTGCGGAGTCTGCATGCCCTCCTTGTGGTCGCGTGGGTTTCGTCCGGGTGCTCCGGTTTCCTCCCACATCCCAAAGACATGCTGCAGGTGGATTGAACACTCTAAATTGGCCCTAGGTGTGACTGTGTGCATGTGTGTGCCTTCTGTGGAAGGTTGGGTGCCGGGCTGGCAACTCGACACTGTAAAACTCCACTGCGAATCATGAGCGGACAAGGTGATCCGCTGTGGTGACCCCTGACCAGGAAAAGCCGAAAGAAGAAGAAGAAGTAGTTCAGTTTGTAGAAAGGAAGAATTCAAAAAATGTGGAATGTTAAGACTGTTGGAGGAATGCATTAGAGCCTTGCATATAATTAAATTAATATGGTCGATAAATGTGTCCTATTATCTTTTAAAAGAAAACATTTTAAATACAAAGCATGGAAAGTTTTAATCTATTATCTATTAAAGTAAATTGATTAAATAATGGCAACCAGCGAAAGGAAATCATTAATGAGACATCTAAAATTAAATACAGGAGACATTATATTATTGCAAGAGACTCACTTGATAGATAAAGATATACAACATTTAAACAACTTAGGTTACTAAATGTTATCTGCTTCTTTAACAAAAAGAGGAGATGAACTGCTATACTTTGAGAAAATCGACTGTAAAATGCCTAAGTTCATAGACTCCATTAATCATTCCAAAGTAATTTATACAATTGTAGTAATTAAATATAATAGCAAACTACACACTAGCTAATTTTACTGGATCCCTGGAATAGGTGCAAGACTGGCTAAAGATCATTTAAACTTACTACAAAAGTCATTGGAAGGGTAGTTTAATTTTAGCAAGGGATTTTAACTGCAAATCTAGTATAGAAGATACAAGTGACTAGAAGAAGCTAAAATACTAGCATCAGTTAAAACACTAAACAGATAGATTAGTAATAATAATTTAGTTGATTTAATAGTAAAAGCATACAATAAGTCATTGTTCTTCACTCATTAGTCTATGCAAATGGGATGAAAACTAGAGTTGACAGGATTTATGGCTCTACAGATTTACTTAATAAAGTGATATATTTTAGAACTATTATTCATCCTTTATCTAATCATAATGCACTAAGTATTAATATATTAATGGATAAAATGAAATTTCCAATTTAAAGAATCCCAGTGTATATATGATGAAGTTAAAAGAATTTAAGAGTTACCATAAGGAACAAAGTGAGAAGTTTTTTTTTATCTTTGAATGATAATGGTCAGGTTAGTAAAGTCATACTATGGGACTCCTTAAAAATACATATTAAAGATAGAATGAGAAAACGGGCTAGTAATGAAGAGTTTTTAGAAACACAAGATGAAATACACGAAGTGAGATCTGAAGAACAAAGATATTAGTTAATACTGAAGTTATTAATAATTAATGTCAAAATATCAGGTAGTTTTAATGCATAAAGTGGAGATAGTTTTAGAAAAAATAAAACTGCAGTTATGAGATGACTTCAAAAAACTCTAAAAAGATTAGCTAACAGAAGTAAAAAGCAAAAAGGCACAAATCAGTAATATCCAAAATCCTCACACTAATAAGCTTATTCAGACACAGAGAAAATGCATAATATTTTTATGAAATTACACGAGGATCTTAAGATAAAAATAATAATTCTGATTACAAAATTGACAAGTATTTAAAGAAAAATGTTACTAATAAACTTAATGACCCACAAATATCTCTGTTGAATAGCCTATTACTCTAACAGAAGCTAAAAAATATTTTCAAAATTGAAAAATGGTAAAGCTCCAGATTTATATGGTTAATTAGATGGTCTAAGTATGGAATGTTATAGTCTTCTTCCATTAAATATATTAGAAATACAGAGTGATGTTTTTCAGGATAATTGAGTAACAAAATAATTCCTCCATCATGGAAATTTTCTGCAGGCTCACCTATACATAAACAAGGAAAGGATAATAAGTTAATTTCCTCACACAAATCTATTTCATTATTAAATGTAGACTATAAAATTTTTACTTCCATCTTCGATACAATATTAAGATATAGTAGATAAATTAATTGATAAAGATAATACAGGATAGTCAACAGATTAACATAGAATATAAAAAAGGTAGTAACTATCTTAGATTTAGCAAAAGGAATGAATAAGGAATTGGCCCCAATTAGCTTAGATATCAGAGAGGTTTTGATACTGTGGATTGGATTTACTTGTTTAAAACTTTAGAAGCGTTTCCATTTCCATAACAATTTATTGGAATATTAAAAAATCTGTACAGAGATTCCAAAGCACATGTTAAGATTGGATCTTACATGTCTCAGAGATTCACTTTAAACAAAGGCACAAAACAAGGGTGTTCCTTGTCCCCCCTACTATTTACATTAGTTATTGGACCCTTAGCTAACAGCATAAAAATTAATGAAAAAAACTGATAGATTCTCAATTAAGAAGGATTGTCAATCTAAAATACAGCATTTTGCAGATGATATTTTACTAACTATAGCAGATTTTAATTATTCAATTGAAGAAATAAATGAGGAAACTGAAAAGTTTCAAGAAGTATCGCTGCTGAAATTTAATAATAAAACTAAAACTTTAGTGTTAAATCAATTACTAGATAGTAAGTTTAAAGAAATATAAATATATTTTGGAAGGAAACGAACTAAAATATTTAAGAATAAAAATATATCAAGACATGATTAATATTAATAATAATTTTGAAAAAAATCATCAAAAAAAGTGCTACTTATTATGAAAAAAATGGAATGATTTGTTTTTTTTTACTTTCCAGGATAGGTTAGTACTTATTAAAATTATTATATTACCCAAGAAAAAAACAAAAAACAAAACAAAACTATATATATATATATATATATATATATATATATATATATATAGCTTTAATAACAGACAACTTTTAGAGAAAATAGAAAAAAATGTTAACTTTATTTTTATGATATCCTAAAAAGCCAAGACTTGCTCATAGAAATCATATAAGATTATGGGAGTATGGTGGTATTAGGTTCCTAGGTGTAGAACCTTATTCTACTGTTGCAAATTTTAACTCTAGTATACTCTGGATAGACAACCTACACTAGTCAATGGAAAAGCATTTAGGAGAACAGTATAGTAAATTCTTATAAAAGTTTATCAAACATGATAAATAAGAAATACGTAATAATCATTTCATCTGGTTAATAAAATTTACCTATTCACCTTAGAATATATGAAATCAATTCTTAAAACAGTTAAGAAATATGTTTTTAAAACTGTATTAATAGCAAAATTGAAATGTTTCTGTTTTCCCATTGCACACACCTCTAGTTTTGAGGAAACTCAGAACAATGTTAAAATAAATTTACTAAAACAGAATGGATTAGTATTATGGTCTGATTGCTTTGAAAAAGGAAAAGCTACGTCGCCAGAATATTTAATGAAAGATTATAAGTTGGTTGAATCTGTTAACCAGTTAATAGTATCCATCAGTAAAAAATTAAATGAATTTTTAGATAATACGAGTGAAGAGGAACAGAACACTATTTTCCCATTATATGAATATATGAATGTTATCATTAAAGGTAAACCTACAAAGTAAGCTTGTCTAAGTTATATAAATTAATTATAAATAATTTTAATGCAAAATTCTAGAACTTTTTTAGATAGCAGTAGATTGAGTGACTCAATAGATGCATAAAAACACAAACCCAGAACGAAAGAAACAAATACCACCAATTGAATGGAAAAGCAGACCAGGAAAAACTTTCACAAAAAACAAACCACCATAGATCCAAACCTGTATTTTATTGACACTTCCTGGTACCTCAGCCAGTACGCCTTCAAACGGGAATAACTTTCAGCATCAAAGCCTTGCTTTAAATACATTTTTAGAACCACTTAAATGGGAATTAACAACTCATTTGTGCTAATTAAACAATTACATTGATTTTAAGAACCCAAATTTTAAAGTGACTGTGCAACAATATAATAAAAGGGTGCATGTAAAACCTAAGCATTAATAAATACAATAAACTGGGAATGCAGGATCAACCAAGAATTGCATTCTAAACACAATAAATGCAAGTTCATGAATGTGTATAACATGAATTTAACCTCAAACAATTGTTACACATAAATACCCTAAGACAAAATCACACTATATATTAAATATCAATAAATAACTTTTTCACAATACATCATTACATTTAATAAATATTTATGTGTTTATATTTAGTTCCTGATTCAGACCACTAGGGTTTAGTGTGTCAAAGTTAATAATAAATTTAGCTTCCAAATTATTTAATGCATTGAAGAAATTCTCCCCTTGTGTGTGCAATGGTTTGGTTAAAATGCCAAAAAAAAAAACTAACTGCTGAACCTCCATGGGCCATGTGGAAGTGGTATGCAACAGGGCTTTCAAGTCTATTGTTTCTGATGTCTCCCAGATGTTCTAATCTATTTTTCACCATCCTCCTAGTTTGTCCCACATATTATCTGGTTGGCATGCAGCCACAACCCAGAATATATACCACCCCACATGACCTACAGGTAAAATGGTTCCTTGCTATGTATCTAACACCATTTATCATTCTACCATCCAAGTTTTTAACCCACAACATACCCTACATCTACCACAAATGTAACTCCCCTTCAAACCTCCTACTGTTGGAGGTTTTCTCAAATTCAATAGTTCCTTTAGCTTAAGACATCTGCTGTAAGAAAAATTTATTTTTTTTTTTGGAAACAAATGCCCAATACTGTCATCCTCACAAACAATGGGCCAAAATCTTTCCACCAGCTTTGCAAATATTACAGACAAAGGAGAAAACCTTGAAACAAAAAACAATCTGCTCTCTTCATCAGTTTTCTTGAAATCTCCCACATAAGTTTTTTTGTTACATGCTTCCCTTGCATCACCTGTTCCCAACACCATATCTTCTGCCCTGTCTAAACATGCCATTGAATACCCCCCTATTAAATAATTTTTGTCCGACTTTCATGAACTCTTCAGGAATACTTTACTTATCATAAGTGTTGTTATAAATGTGTTTAAATTCCCCATATGGAGGAGAAGTTAAGAGGTGTGGTGGATGCATACTTTCAGCTGATTGGAAATTATTAGCAGCTGTCTTCTTAATAAAAGGCTTGTAATGAATTTTATCCTCTGCCCCAAAAAATTCCACATCCAAAAAATGTATGCTAACCTTGCTGACTTCAAAAGTAAATTCAAGGCCCAATGGATTTTTATTCAAATTTTCCATAAAACTTTTAAACTCCATTGGATCACCCTCACAAAAAAAAAAAACAGATCACCTATAAATCCTTTATAAATAATAACTTGATTAACATAAAAATCCATGTTGTATATATACCTATTCTCAAAAAAATTTATAAATAGTATAGCATAAGCAGGGGCATATGATGCCCCCATTGCTGTTCCTTCCTTCTGCAAAAAATACTGTCCCACAAAACTAAAACAACTGTGTGTGAGGGAGAACTCCAAGAGCTGTATTAAATAATTCGTCCATGGGCCCTCACCTAACATGGAAGCCACAGCCTCCAAACCCCAATGATTCCTAATACTTGTGTATAATGCCTTTACATTTATACAAGCCTAGTAAAAGTTCTTACCCCAACATTTTCCATCAACTAAATCACACAATTCCGTAGTGTTTTTAATATGTGAAATTACCTTAGATAAATAACTCTTCAGTTGATGGTCCAAAAAGACACCTACATTTTGTTTTTATGTGGAAATTTGTGCACAGAAGGTTTTTTACTCCCTGTACAATCTCCATGTTTAGTAAAATGACTTCTTGAATTTGTTGGAGAAGTAATAAGGTTGTAAAAGCTAATTGGACACACGTTTATGGACTTTGACAAAGTAAATGTATATTGGGAAGAGATAAGTATATTTTATAAGGTTGTTTAACTAGATCAATAATACTAATGAATGTTCCACTTCCTTTACCTGTAAAAGCCAAAGGACAAAACACTTTCTGGAGTCTACTGACAGTAGCTAGAAAAGTTATTAAAAAAATTCGAAAATGAACTCAGTTCCTATATTCAAAGAATTTTTTAATTAAACAGCAACACTATGTAAAACTGAAAAAGAAGTGATCGGTATCTTCCTTTTCTTCTTCTTTCGGCTTTTCCCGGTTAGGGGTCACCACAGTGTATCACCTGTCCGCTCATGACTGGCAGTGGAGTTTTACGGTGTCGTGTTGCCAGCCCAGCACCCAACCTTCCACAGAAGGCACACACATGCACGCACTCACACCTAGGGCCAATTTAGAGTATCCAATCCACCTGATGCATGTCTTTGGGATGTGGGAGGAAACCGGAGCACTGGGAGGAAACCCACGCGACCACAGGGAAGACATGCAGACTCTGCACAGAAGCCACCCCAGCCGAGGATCACACCGGAGAACCTCTTGCTGTGAGGCAACAACGCTAACCACTGCACCACCGTGGCTGCCCTAAAAAGAAGTGATCAGTATAAAATCTATAAATCATAACTAAAGTGCATATTCAATAAAGCCTACAAGGTCTACTAAAACCATGTGCACGTCATTGTATGACACACACATGATAATATACAGCTTTGTATTCAATAAGCGGCTCTACAGAGCTGTGCAAACATGGTAAACATTGTGGCATGCTAATTACAGCATAAGCAGCTGAACTGTATGCTAATCAACCAATCCAAGATGGAGGAGGTATCCAACAAACTATAAAGTAACTGTGTAGACTGAATGCTGGTTTTCCCTGTGAATTCCAAAATCTGTTGGAATACAGCCACAGAAACAAGGCTACATGGTAAGAATGTTAGGGGCTGCTGTTGCTCTTATTCATGTGTATGTGCAGCAGGCCCATGTCTATGTTGCTGCTGCTAAAAAACAATTGTCAAGAAGAAGAAGGGTTTTAGACCCAGTTTAACTTTTCATAATCTGCATGAGGTGGAAATTATAAAGTGTTACATGGTGGACACAGACACACTACAGTAACTCTGCAAACTTTGTCATCCTCAGCTGAAAGCAAGGGCAAACTGAGTGGAACCAATACCAGTGGGGACTAAGGTATGTGCAAGCACTTAGAAGTTTAGCTACAGGAACCTTCCAGAGACCAACAGGGGGCATGCTGGGGTGTCACAGGCATCAGCTTCCAGGATCCTCTATCAATTCCTGAATGTTATCTTGCAACATGCCAGTGAGTATACGTATTTTCCTCATAGACCTGAGGACAGAGCCAGAACTATGTAGGACTTCTACCCTGTAGCACACTACCTTAAAGTCCTGGGTGCCATATACTGTACATGTGTAGAAATTAAAGCACCACCTAGGAAACAGGGAAGGGTGTACATAAATAGAAAGGGCTATCACTCCATTAACTGTCAGATCATGTGTAACACTAAGGGAATCATCCTGAATGTGTGTGCTTGCAACCCAGACAGTTACCATAACTCACATATCTGGCACAACTCTCAACTATATGAGATGTTTACTGGCGGGATATCCCACAGGGTCATTTACTGGGGAATGCAGGTTATGCATTGGAACCATGGCTGATGACTCCCATCAGAAATATACATACCAACTGAAGAACAGTATAAAGAGGTACATGCTTAAAAAAGAAATATCATAGAGCATGTGTTGTGGCTGCTGAAGTCATGGTTCCAGTGCCTAGATACATCTGGGGGCGACCTGAAGTACAGTCCCCATATATGTGCTGAAATATTCATCTGTGCCATGGTCCACAACATTATCCTGAGAAACAGCTTCAGCATGAACAGCAAGAAAGGCCACACATCCCACCATCACTGGCAAGGTCACCAGCAACACGCAAGTGAGGAGTGAGAGGGAGGAACCAGCAGCCACTGCGGATGTAGGCAAAAGTACATTTGTACATAATATGGTTCGCGCACTGGCCAACAGACAATGGATAGCACACATGCTCACCACCTACGGGGATAAAACCTTCATCCTACACACATACATATGATAATACTGACTCCAAGTAAAACTCACAATCTTTACTTAACTATGTAATGGCTGTATACTGCCAGCATTAGAGTCAGCCCTGAATTAAAACTCTTACAACTGCCAAATTTCCAAGGTAAGTGCTGAAACTGCAATAGAAGAATACATGTGTAAGAATACAAATGAATGGCATATCCTTGCAAATGGTTACTTGGTAATGTAAGTAAGTATAAGGTGGGTGATTTTTACAGCAATCACATCAAGACATGACTGCAATGACTTATGTGAATACATGTGTCTTCTATCAGATAATAGGCCTTATGTCTAAAATGTACAGATTTTCACCAAATGTGCACAGTTTGGCCTGATATGTTTGTAACGGCAAATCATTAACGAGTGAAATTAGAAAATAATGACACACATTTCAGTTTCAGACTTCATCTCACTCATAGGTTCATAGGTGTTTACTAGGCTAATGACCACATGGGCCTTTGTAAGCCTAGCCATGCTTCCCAAATCTCTTACAAGTTCTGATACCCTTGATAAGTGTAAGCATGCCCCTGGTAGATGAACCATTTAAAGGATACCTCTGCCCATAACAGACATAGGTGCTAAACCAGGGATGAATTTCCGGTTTCCCATCCAATTGTCCAAGTTGCGTATGAATTGGGTTAGGGAGGAACTCTGCTTCAGATGGATGGGGAGCATGCTCCATAGACAGGGTAGTCTCTGGGATACATACCTATCTCTCCAGCAGGTTCAGTTTATATCACAGGTAAGGTTTAAGTCTTTAGAATGGGTAATTCTGGTGCTGTTTCATTTGCGGATATGCAGGAGGCCCATCAGAGTGGGGTCTGACAATGACCTGTATGCCAGGCATAGATCTCCCCTCAAAAGCCTGCAGGAGACAGAATACAGGGATAGGGCCTTGAGGCAGTCTGCATAGGACATATTACTTACTCCTTGTATTCTTTTAGTGAGGAACCACTGTGGACATTCCAATTGTTGGATATGCCTGGTTAGGTACATACCAAAGGGGGCACTGTATTCAATGATAGGTCTGATGAATGGTGAATACAGTGGAACAATGACTTCCTTGGACTTAGATGCCATATCTTTGTTTACAAGTTGCACAACACAGAATGATTTAATCACCACTGTAGACACGTGATAATCAAAGGTTAGATTACTATCTGTGTGTGTCCATAAGTCCCTGACTGCTGGGTCGGCTCTAAGGGATTTGTTGTCAATATGATGGCTACCAGAGATGGATGACTTCCCAAAGGACACTACTATGCATTTCTTGGGGTTTAGTTTTAGTCCATGGCTCTGACACCAGTTGTTTGTCTGTGTCAGCCCCTCCTGGAGAACATTTGTGTCAGTGTGAGATTCAATGACAGCTCCTAATTTGCAGTCATCTGCAAATTTAGTCAGCCAGAGACCACTGACATTGGCCTTGACTTCTGAGAAGTAAAAGGAGGGGTTCAAGGACTGATCCTCTGAGGGACTCCACTTGTGGCTGGCCTCTTTGAAGAGGTGGACTCTCCAATTCTAACTTCCTGGGTCCTGTCTGTGAGCCAGCTGGCTATCCATCGGGTGACATACGGGTTTGTACCTAACCTCTTGAGTTTGTCAACAATACCCAAGTGGGGTATTGTGTTAAATGCCTTGGCCAGGTCAAGGTAGGCAGTGTGAACGACTCTGCCTTCATCCATTGCTGTGGTGATTTTCTCGAAGAAGACCACCAGGTTGAGTAAGCATGATCTGCCTTTGACAAAACCAAACTGGCTTGGGTCCAGTGTCTGGAGGTTTACTATATTTCTAGTGATAATCTCCATGATAATTATTTCCATGGCTTTACATATAAGACTAGTGAAACTTATGGGTCTGTAGTTTCCAGGGTCTGTAGATGGCCCATCTTTGTGCAGAGGGATGAGTGCTGCCTTTCTTTATTCATGAGGCACGAAGCCTGTTTGAAGGTTACAGTTAAATAGAAATTCCAGAGGCCCTGATAGGTCATGTTTTATGCTATTTAGAAGGCATCCTGGGATATTGTCTGGGCCCACTGATGCAGTGTTCTTGGTCTTACAGAAAGCATTAAGGCCCTGTTCCCTAGTGATAGTAGGGGGAGTTATATCTGATGATATTTCCTGAGGGAAGGTTGAGGGGGAGAGAGGGGTAAAGTTGGAACTGAATTTATCAGCCAGGAGGTGTGCTATGTCTTCTGGCTCAGTATAGGTGGCTCCATTTACAATGAGCTCTGCACAGAATTGTGCATTGCCTTTGAGGTTGCGGACACAGCTAAAGAATGCTTTGTGGTTGCCCTTGGCCTGTGAGGCCCAACTTACCTCAAATTTGGCTTTGGTAGACTTTATTTGTCCTCTGAGTTATTTGTATAGTTTGATGAGAGTGCTTTTATCCTGCTGGTTGCTGCACCTCCTAATTTTTGCCATGATTTTCTTCCTCCTGTTATACAGCTGACTGATTTTGATTCCACTAGGGTAACTTGTTTTTTGAGTAAGATCTGTACTTCTTTCGGGTGGGTACAGCTGCCTCTATGCAGCTATTAACATGCTTGTACAGGGTGTCTGTGAACAGTTTTGCATAGGCAGCAGTGTGGGGGCGTGAAAATTTGCGAGGTTCTTACTTAATAGCAGGAGGTTAGCCTTAGAATAGTTGCTGAATATTCCAGGTTTAGCTGAGGGTCCAGGTTTTATTTTTACTTCAAAGGAGACCATTTTGTGGTCTGACCTTACCAGGGAAGGCATTACAGTAGGGGGTGTGGAGCAGTCTCCCATATTAGTGAGGACCAGATGCAGTATGGTTGCATCCCTGGTTGGTGCTTTGACTATCTGGTCCAGGGAGTTTATGTTTACAAAATCCAGGAATCTCTGTGCATGTACGTTTGGTGTTGTATAGGATTCCCAGTTAAAAGTGGGATAATTAAATTCACCCATGAATATGGTATTGTGTTGGATGGTTAATGTTTCTAATAAGTTTAAATACATGGTATGGGTTTCTTGGGTCATAGAGGGAGACCTATAGCTTGCAAGGAAGTGGTATTGGATTTTACCTATGGTGATTTGAACATGAATCAGCTAAAGTGCATTGTCCTGTTTGACCAGCCTTGAAGTATATTTATTTCTGATGTAAATAGAGACACCTCCACCTTTAGTCCCTCTCTGTGAAGTAGCTGGCCTAAATGTGTGGAAGGCCTTGCAATGTTGATGTGCTCTCTGTGGCTTTAAACAATATCTCAGTCAGCGCACAGACATCAGCATTCTCTAGGGTAAACAGAGCTTCTAAAGAGTGGAGTTTTTTGTTTAGATTCCTAGCATTGAGCAGTAATACCTTTAGATTTTCTTGGTTGGTTTTGATTTGCTATGTCAGAAGTACTGGCGGAAGACAATGTTTTAGCTAACATTCGAAAGCCTAGAGGGGAGAGGTGCAGACCATCCCTGGCACAGCAGAGTGGTCTGTTGACCATCTCCTTCCATGCAGACAAATATTGCACCCCCTTAGAATGACACCAGAAACTAAGCCAGTTATTAAAGACAATCATCTTTTGTTCGTATTGTGGCATAACATAAACATAAAAATAGTAATGCTAAACCTGTTATTTCATCAACTGTTAAAGTTTGTAAGACCACAATGTTTAAAAACTCTCCACTTTGTTGTGTCTTTGTCACATTTTTTATTTATGGCTTGGTCAAGCTTTTGGTTTAAGAGTTTTGGAGGCATACACATATTACAAAAACTTGCAAGTAAGCATTACAATTTGCAAAACAGCATCACAAAACACATACACTAAGCACTAAGTCAGATATGCAGCCTTAGCATCAGACAAAAGACTTGTGTATCCCTGAATCCAAAAAATAAAAAACAAGGATATGGCACAGTTATCCTCATTTGCACAGGGTGTTGTGGGGGGGGGCTAGGTTGACACAAAAGGTAGTGAGTGTGTTTGAGTAAGAGAGAAATAGGCAGACATTTGGATAAAGTATCAAATGGACACTGAGAGAGAATGAGCTTTAAGGCTTATGACTGAACCATGTAACTGTTGTGTGTGTGTCTGTATGGGCCACTCCAGGTAAAATTGGTGTGCGAGTGTCTGCAAGAGCACAGCCAAGCTCTTTGCTAGTTCTACGTCCTAGTATGTCAGAGAGGTGTGATTCATGCATGGTAGAGGTGACAGTTCATTGTCATTGTCCTTGACCCTGAGAACTGTCTTTGCCAGGAGTTACACTGGCATGTCCATGCCATGGTCAGATGCACTGCTACTACCTGAACATGACTGATGTTTGCTGGATAAGCTTTCATCATGAGTACACTCAGTACTATGACTACATACCCTGCAACATATGGGTGTGAACACCTCAACCACTGAAACAGCAGTGGAAGTAGTGCCACTATGGGAGTGTGATCGGGCATGACCAGGTTGGCTGGCGTCAGATAACGTGGCTGACCTATGCCCATGAGGATGCTGTCCCCCTTCCAGCAGACATTCCATTAAAGATGCTGCCCATTGCAACGTGTTATTCATCTGATCCACTGAATCGGCAACATGGTGGAGGCAGTCAAGCATGTCACCTGTGCCACATCTACAACCTTAAGCATTTCCTTTGAGGCCCTATTGGAACATTCCTGCACCTCCATGACAGCCCTAAACATACACTGAGTGGCACGGAAAGACACCACCAGGATCAGGTGGAGGATGGACATCAGCCCTCTTCCAAGTACCCCTAACAACCCTCCTGTGTGCCATCTCGCCCACACTTTGGCTATGGTCAAAGTCAACAGGCACTGGAATTAATTTGTGTAGGCCTACTGACTGTATCCAGTGGAATTACAGGAGATGGCTGCATGTTAACCTCAGTGTCATTCAACCTTTGCACCATTTGATTGTGCCTGTATTTGGCCAACATCATCTTCCGAGTCTGCTGGTACTCTGACATCAGGTGGTAAGAGTCCTAACTTCCACTGTCAGGATCACCTGTTATAATAAGCAACAAACACAGGAAAGAAATTAATAGCCACACTACTACAGTTTAACATATGTTAGCAAAGTAAGACTGGTGCCACTATCACAGAAGATACAGCAATACATACACAGTCCTGGCATCCACCTCCCACATACGGATAAAAGCATTTTTCTATCAAATGCTCATCAGTACTGAAATAAAAAAATGTTTGCCTTACCATGTGTAGATGACTCCACACTTGCTAGGGAGAATGGTCCTGGAAGAAGTTAAGCAAAATTTTAGGACACCATCATCACAACAATAACACGGGGAAAAATTGGCCTTTACATGTCCATTAACAATACATTTGAATGAAACTTGGATGACATGTCCACCCCAAGCTCATGTCTAATGAACCAGAATGTGTTGTTAGCTGTATCAATCTATAAATAGTTACCGTCTTCAAAAAAGAAATTACTAAACTAACTTAACTATTGCTTTCAATATTTTACTATACAATAAATATCTAAAAATTGATAGTAAACCTACCTGGAAGCTCCTCCTGGGACACATCTGTCCTCCCTAAAACAGCAGCACCAACATCTATCACATGCTGTTGCGCACATTCCACTGAGCCCTCTGGATTCCTGATAACGGACATGAACTTTTCATTTGGTGTTAGTGGTGGCTCTGTAACAGGACACCCCCCCCCCCCCCAGTAGTCATCTGTCCACAGGCACTGCAGGTGCTCTCCTCTGGGCTGATGAAATCATGTCAGTGGCCTTATGATGCACCTGATCATATGCCCTCCTGCATCCCCAACAGCATTTACATCGTTCACTATCAGGTTCCAAATTTACATTCTTCCAGACATATCCCCATATACTCTCTCAAGCAGAAAGACACTGTGTTGATGTAAGGCTTTTACAATCATGTTGCTCTCTGAGTCACTGAAGGGGGGGTTTGCAGGAATTGGGACACTTGGGTGCCATAGTCCTAGGTGACAGACAACACATAAAAGGGATACTACACATAAATATTACCTAAATAAAAGTCCTACTTAGATATAACACATATTATTAGTTTATCAATATTACCCACTGGAGAAAAAAAATCAGTTACTCAAATATAAAAAAGGGTTATGTGGTTCTAACATATCACAATGACACACAAACCAAGATTTGATCCAAAACAAGGACTAACAATAGCAAAGCAAACCTCTGTAAAAACTTTTTGGTTGTGCCAACACAGACATGCAACTTGGCTCCCCCACCCCAAAACAACAGGCAAATGACATTTTGTACTTAGCAAGGAATAACACATCATTCAATTCTTATAAGTGCTTTCAAACAAACTGTCCCCAAAATGTGCAGACATTTACCACAGAACAGTAATTTTTATGCAACTACCAGTCACCTCTACCTGTGCCCAGCAGTTCTCTAGAGGTGTCTGTGGGTTATCCTAGAAGGCTAACACCCCTGTGTTATTGACAATTCACTGAAATAACACAGAAGTGTGCAAAGAGAAACAGTTGTATCAGTAACACTTGTGATAAGTTAATAAGGTTGTGTATCTGAGAAAGTAAAATGCCCTGACAAAAATGCCTATGCCATCAGAAAACTTCTAAGAAGTGCATACAGATAACAATAAAGATAATAGCTGCATTTGCTGATGTATGTATACATGTATATATATTATATACACAGATAGATATAAATATTTTTCCTAGTTACATGTGAGCAAATCCATAATATCAAGACTTCCTGGGCTGTCTTCTGAACAAGCTAAAACATGTAGTAGTATCACCACTAAGTACCCTTTTCAATCATAGCATAATCACAGGCTTTGTTCCTGTGGAATGTAAAACAGCAACAATTATTCCACTCCACAAAGGTAGCCTAGCAACAGACCCATAAGCCTAAACAGTCTCATCTGTAAAGTCATGGAATGTATCATTATGGACCTCAGCATAAGTGACCTCCAAACCCTGGATCCTACCCAATTTAGCTTTGTGAAGGACAGATTTTGCTTGTTAAATCTGGTGGTTTTCTTTGAAAATATGCCCAAGGCCACTGACAAGGTCAAATCTGTGCACACAGCATACCTCGACCTGGCAAAGGTTTTTGACACAACTACACATTCAGGCATTACTGATAAACTTAGCAAACAGAATGTAAACCCCTTCGTTGTAAGATGGGTTGCCAAGTGGCTCACAAACCGGGCACAGACTATCAAAGTGGGTGACTCCACATCAACCAGCGCACCTGTTACCAGTGGGGTGCTACAGGGGTCCGTGCTGGGCCCCCTACTGTTTTGTGTATACTTCTCAGAAGTTCAAGTCAAAACTAAGGGGTTATGGCTGACCAAGTTTGCAGACGACTGTAAACTACGTGCAATCACTGAATCCCCAAATTATGTTAGTATAGTCCAACAGGGTCTCATGCAGACCAACAACTGGTGTATGAGTCACGGTCTCAGACTGAATGCAAAGAGATGCATTATCATTCCCATCAGCACAAACAATGTCGTCTCACACTATCACATCAACAATACCCTAAGTACCCATGAAGTGGTAAGGGACCTGGGATCACATATTGAATGTGACCTTAACTTTGACCACCATGTATCTACTGTAGTAAGGAAAGCCTTCTACGTAGCACACTTAATTAGTAAAGGCATCGCCTCAACAGCAAAAGAAGTTATAACCCCCCCTATAGTCGACACTTATCAAGCCCATAATTGAGTATAAACCCCTGTTTGGCATGTACCGTACTAAGCACTTACAGCAATTAGAGACACCTCATAAATTTCTAACAAAGAAGATCAAGCGGCTCCAGTATGTGCCTTACACAGACCGACAAAAGTCCCTGTCACTATACTCCGTATTGTACAGACTTCTTAGGGGAGACTTATGCCTGGACGACAGAGCAATTCAAGACCCAAACCTAATGAACTTGCTGCATATCTGTAAATCAAATGGGATTAGGGCTTCCCATTCCAGGGACTAAATATGGCCTGCGATTTAAATAGGGCATGCTGGAGGGACAGATTTATCTCCCAGCGAATCCAGCGTCTTTGGAACAGGCTAACAATTCATGTGAAACAGAGCACCTCTATGACACTATTCAAGAGGAACCAGGATCCTGGATGAGTGGATGGGGCACTATAAATTCTTACTGGGGATAGAACCCACAACCCACCTGGACATGGACAGTCATCACTAAATGGAATCTTGGGTACTGACTAGCATTTATATGGTATTACATTGGAATGAAACGGCTAGGCTTAAAATGACCTCTAGGTAGACAGCCTAGTAAAATCCTATGAACTTATAAGATCAGCAATCTTTTCTGCAAATAAATCCAAAGTAATAGCAATGTTCTTCTGTGTAACCCACATACACAACTCTCCTCGCCTTTAGGTTCCTTAGCTACACGGCTCCCTTTTATGGTGTAGATTCAGGCCTGTGAGCAGGGCGAAGATATAAATGAGGTGTAAACTCATTAGAATTGATGAATCCCAAATTCTTGGCTCCGTGTAGCAGATGTAAAAAGCAAGCACTCTCTCAGTGTTTGTTGCTAATGGATTGCAACTATGAATGATTACTAGCAGGGAGAAAGAAAACACATCAGTGACTTTGACTCCCTTACCTCCAGTGGGTGTTCATAGTTTCATAGGTGTTTATTAGGCTAATAATCACAAGGGCCTTTTTAAGCATAGACCTGCATCCCAAATCTCTGACAAGTTCTGATATCCTTTTTATGTGTGAGCACGGGTTGGGAAATTAACCATTTATAGGTTACCTGTGTCCATTAGAGACACAGGTACCAAACCAGGGATGAATTTCCAATTTGTCCAACTTGCACTTGAATTGGGTTAGGGAAGAACTCTGCTTCACATGGATGGAGAGCCTGTTCCATACACACTGTAGTCTCTGGGATACATACCTATCTCTACAGCAAGACCTACTTAAATCTTAGGCACAGTTTAAGTCTTTAGAATGGATAATTCTGGTGTTATCTGTTTTGTAGATATGCAGGAGGTCCATCAGAGTGGGGTATGACAATGCCCTGTGTGCCAGGCAAAGATCTCCCCTCAAAAGCCTGTAGGAGACAAAATACAGGGAGAGGGCCTTGAAGCGGTCTGCATGGGACATTTTACTTACACCCTGTACTCTTTTAGTGATGAACCTCTCTGGACATTCCAATTGTTGGATATGCCTGGTTAGGTACATACCAAAGGGGGCACTGTACTCAATGATAGGTCTGATGAATGCTGAATACAGTGGAACCATGACTTCCTTAGATTTAGATGCCATACCTTTGTTTATAAGTTGTACAATATAGAATGATTTCCTAACCATTGTAGACATATGATGGTCAAAGGCTAGATTACTATCTATATATGTTCCTACGTCTCTGACTAATGAGTCAGCTCTAAGGGGTGTGTTGTCAATATAATAGTTACCAGGGATGGATGACTTCCCAAAGGATACTATAATGCATTTCTTGGCATTTAGTTTTAGTCCATGGCTCTGACACCCATTGTTTGTCTGTGTCAGCCCCTCCTGGAGAACATTTGTGTCAGTGTGAGATTCAATCACAGCTCCTAAATTGCAATCATCTGCAGATTTAGTCATTCAGAGGCCACTGACGCTGGCCTTGACTTCTGAGAATTAAATGCCAAAAAGGAGCAGTCCAAGTACTGATCCCTGAGGGGCTCCACTTGTGACTGGCCTCTTTATAAAGGTGGACTCCCTAGTTCTAACTTCCTGGGTCCTGTCTGTGAGCCAGTTGGCTATCCACTGGGTGACATATGGGTCTGTACTGTACCTCTTGAGTTTGTCAACAATACCCAAGTGGAGTATTGTGTCAAATGCCTTGGCCAGATCAAGGTAGGCTGTGTGAACAATTTTGTCCTCATCCATTGCATTGATGACCTTCTCAAAGAAGTCCACCAGATTCAGTAGGCATGATCTGCCCTTGACAAAATCAAACTGGATTGGATCCAGTGTCTGCAGGTTTACTATATATCTATTGATCATCTCCATGATAATTCTTTCCATGGCTTTATATACAAGACTAGTGAGACTTATGGGTCTGTAGTTTCCAGGGTCTGTAGATGGCCCACCTTTGTGCAGAGGAATGATTGTTGCTTTTCTCCATTCATGAGGCACAAAACCTGTTTGAAGGCTACAGTTAAACAGTAATTACAGAGGCCCAGATAGGTCATGGTTCATGCTATTTAAAAGGCATCCTGGGATATTGTCTGGGCCCACTGATGCAGTGTTCTTGGTCTTAGAGAGAGCATTAAGGACCTGTTCCCTAGTGATAGTAGGGGGAGTTATATTTGACGATATTCCCTGAGGGAAGGTTGAGGGGGAGAAAGGGGTAAAGTTGGAGCTAAATTTATCAGCCAGGGGGTTTGCTATGTCTTCTGGCTCAGTATAGGTGGCTCCATTTACAATGAGCTCTGCACACAATTATGTATTACCTTTGAGGTTACGAACACACCTAAAGAATGCTTTGTGGTTGCCCTTGGCCTGGGAGGCCAAACTTACCTCAGCTGGGGGTCCAGGTTGTATTTTTACTTCAAAGGAAAACATTTTGTGGTCCAGGGCGTTTATGTTTACAAAATCCAGGAATCTCTGTGCATGTATGTTTGGTGTCATACAAGTTTCCCAGTTAATAGTGGGGTAATTAAAGTCACCCATGAATATGGTATTGGGCTGGATGGTTAGTGTTTCTAATAAGTTTAAATACATGATATGGGTTTCCTGGGTCATAGCGGGGACCTATAACATGCAAGGAAGTGGTACTGGATTTTGCCTGTGGTGATTTGAACATGGAACAGCTCAAGTGCATTGCCCTGTTTGACCAGCCTTGAAGTATATTTATCTTTGATGTACATAAAGACACCTCCACCTTTAGTCCCTGCCTGTGAATTCCTGGCCTAAATTTGTGGAAGGCATTATAACCTAGTACTGTTGGTGTGCTGTCTGTGGCTTTATACCATGTCTCAGACAGCATCTAGGGAGGAGAGTTTTTTTGTTTAGACTCCTATCATTGAGCAGTAATACCTTTAGATTTTCTTGGTTTTGATTTGCTATGTCGGAAGTATTTTCAGCTTGGCATTGCCTAAAAAAGGCACTATGGGGGAAGACAATGTTTTAGCTAATATTCGAAAGCCTAGAGGGGAGAGTTGCAGACCATCCCTGGCAAAGCAGCATGGTCTGTTGACTGTCTCATTCCATGTGGACAAACACTGCACCCCCTTAGAATGACACCAGAATCTAAGCCAGTTATTACAATCATCTTTTGTTCATATTGTGGCATCATCCTTGGAGAAGGTAAAATGCTGCTCAATGCTAGGCTCATACCAGCCTGAGACACATATTCTGGGAGCTCTGTTATGCCTCTCTTCATATAGTCTAGGGAGTTACATGTCAGGTTATTTGCTCCCACATGGAATTTGACTGAGTCATATTGGTAATTGTGGTCCAGTGATCTGAGTGCCTGCGTAATGTGGCAGATCCTAGCTCCTGATAAGCAACTGACTGTGACTTTCTCCTTACTCAGCCTGGTGAGAGGGACATCAGTGTGCCTCACAATGGAGTCTCCAATCACTAGAATGTTGAATTGTGTGGTGGCTTACCTTATGGGCTTAGAGGTAGAGGCTCCATGAGCTGTAGCTCTATGTGTTGATGTGGGTGTTATTTTGAAAGAGTGCATTTGGGGCTGCTGAGGGTATTTGTTATGTGTATTTTGTCTAGGAGGTCTTTGTGGTTTAGGAAGGTTACAATTAAGTGCCTCAGAATATGTGAGTCGATATGTTTGCTTTGAATTGTGCATGATGGATGCAGAGTGTGTGCTACTGACAACCTTATTGACATCAGGAGTACTTTTATGTGAGAGCTTTGCCCCCAGTGACATTGTGTAAATACATCTCTCACATACCATATCAGTTTGTTTGAGAATTAACTAATTGTCAGTAAACATGAGGCAATTTCTACATTGCCTCAGGATGCCCATATCCACCAAGCCGGTAACAGAGACAGTAGGAAAGTTCATATACACGGCAACAGACCTTTTTTTTTATTGATTAGATAGTTGAAGTGAGAATACCAATCACTGTCAGGAGTATTCGGTTTGCAACGATGGGGGCAGTGCTTGTCACTGCAAACTAGTTGTCCTGTGTGCCACTACGTATTGGAGAAATCTCAATTGTGCTTTTATAGGAAAAGTGTCACTCAAGGTATCTGAGTCTATACAGGGCACTGCCAAACACTTGAGGAGAAACTAATATGTAGACCTTGAAAATTTAAGGATGAAGTATTTAGGTGAATATTCTGAAGTTAGAAAGAAATCAAGCAGTACTTACTGAAAACAAAGAATTAGCTTGTAAAGAATGATGAAAAGAGGGTAGTCACATGAATGGCTACTGCCTGGCTACTACTAATTCGGGTCTCATCACAGCTTCACTCTGTTGGGATACAATACTGCTTTGCTTCTTCTCTCACCAGAAGCAAAATGTTAGCACCAATCCCAAGATGAGAAAAGGGCCACAGCCTGTTTAGTGATCCACAGTCTTGTCCCAGACGATGCAAGGTTCTGTAGGCTTGTAGCCTTTTCCTGGCAGATGCCTTGAACAGCAACCTGACCAATCAGAAACGTTAAGCACAGACACTCACTCTCCAACCAGAAACAGTCAGGAATCAATGCACTCTGCTTCTTCGCTCACCAGGACCAGAAAATAAGCACAGATTCCAAGCTGTCACCTATAAAGCAGTTATTAGGCTTTCTGGTGATCAGCAATCTCCATGAAATAATGTCTCTGTACTCCTCTCACCAGGAGAAAACAGAAGCACTAATTCCAATATGATCACTGAGAGGCACAATGTGGCCTTTTCAACAACTGGTGGTATTGCAATAGATGCTTAAAGGTAAGATGAAAAAAATGGTTTATCCTAAACATTGTAGTGTACACTAAGCAGTTAAATATGAAAGTGGGTAACAAGTTTTAGCTGTCTAAGTGGAGAGCCACTATTTTTAAAACAGCAAGATAGACTGAAAGGGGGTGGGCATCTTTGTATTCTGATACTATGGAATACAGTGGGATGGCCAATAAATTTATATAGTTGAAGGGGAGTGATTTCTCAAAATGATAGTTTTGTGCTTACAACAGCCAGTGAAGGAGTGAGGGAAGCAGGTATATGGTCAAATTAACATAAGGGGCAGGCAACTAGAAAGACAGTGGTGTTTAAGAACATAAACAGTAATAGGGTGGGAAAAATTCTGTCTGACTCACAAGAGAGACAGTTGTGGTCTCTTTTCAAGTTTTAATATGCAATTAAAAGCAGAATACAAGAAAAACACTGTAAAGAAAACAAATCCCAGTATACAAAATATAAAAGGGCAATAAAGTAATACAAAGTGCAATAAATCAAAAGCAAACTAACCTTTCCCTCACAGCAAGCTGTGGCAGAGTCTGGGTGAGCTTTTCCAGCAAAGCCAGGTTACACTTTCGAAGTGTAGAAGTAATTGTTATCAAGGTTTTAAATGTAAGTAAGCAGCACACATTTCTCAGTTTCTGTTCAGTAATATCCAAACTGCTCTGCGTTTTTTTGAAAACTGTATATTATTGCCATTTAATGTTGTGATACATTTTAAGGGCAATGATACAAAATGCCTTACAGACTGCATGTCTCAGATTATGGCTTTGTTAAAAGAATGAACACCATACAAAGATAAGACAGAGCTGCATTTCTGTAAACTATAGTCATAAATGGTTGTGAGATAACGCATTGCAATACATCTGAAATTAATACATATATATATATATATATATATATATATATATATATATATATATATATATATACAAACAACTCAGAAATGTACAAGTCCCACATGTCTTGTTAATACTGAGTATGATTTTGGACTTGCTTGTATGCACAATGATTTTCATTCTTGCTGCACAGCTGTTTCTGTGGCAAAGACAGATAAGACCCCCTTACTGTGTTTTGTAAGTTCCCTGGTTTGAGTTCAAATCCAGACTTGTGTAAACATTTTTTATGTGAACTATCATTCATTTTGTAATGTTTATTTCATATATATACACATATATATATATATTTTTAATACTAGTGTTTGCATGGCACATGGCTTAGCACAAACACTGGAAATGGACAAATACAATAAATGTCACATAATGTACTTCTGTGATAACCAATCCATAAACTATACCTGTGAATCATGTCTGTGTGTAGCACATCTGCTAAACATGGTGATCCACACAGTACATATTATCTGTAGATCAAGTCCACCATTTGTCTTTTAAGGATGAAATCTAATAAACACTCCTCAAAAAGATAAAAAAAGACCAGCTTTGTTTGTCGCTTTTGCATGTTGCTTAACTCTGTGTAAACCTGGACTAATGGCCAACACACAAAGCAAACAAAACACCTGCAGACATGATGTAGGCATTCTTGATCTCAAAGAGAATACATTGTTGCATCTATTGCTTCCCATCGCACAAACCCACTAAGCGGCACTGCACGGTGGTTAGCAATATCCCCCAAAATCTGTGTGTGTAGAACCCCTGCAGAGAGGAAGCACACAGTACACAATTTCAAAACGGATACAGTCTATCAAGTATGTTGGGCACCACGCAAGCACGGTAAGTAGTGTTGCACAGTGGTTAACACACAGAAGTTAATAATGAATATGGAAATATTCAACTGTTTTTTTTAACTATTCCTGTGGCAGCAGGTTTAAGTGTAGGGCTGCAATACAGATGATCCTGGGTAAATTCCAAATATTTTTACTGCTGTTCCATTTTACTTTATATCAGAATTCACATGAAAAGAAATTATTGCATACTCCCAATTTTACTATGGATTGTATACTCAGTTTTATTAAACACACAAAAACATTTAAACATAATTATAAATAATTATAAGTATAAATAGCAGTGGAGCTCATATAAATTATTTGTGTGACTGACCATACACTGACTATTATGTTTCTGTAATTATAATTGTGTTCTTACATTACAAGGCCTGAGAGAGGTAGCTAGTGAGGCACCTGATTCTCAAGGGAAGGGGGCGTCTGTATACTGGGACAAAGGGTTACTGTCTAGAGAATGGACGCCTGAGGGAGGGCTAGAGGGTAAGAGAATACAGCACTTAGTAGTGCCCAGAGCCTACCACCTGGCACTTCTAGCCATAGCCCATGATATTCCCTTTGAAGTTCATATGGGCATAAAATGCACAAACAGACATATTATGTAAAACTTCTATTGCCCAGGAATTCCAGAGATGTAACAGGGTACTGCAGTACCGGTGAGCACTGCCAAAAGGTAGGCAAGGCAGAAGACAAGGTGAAAGCTGCACTGATGCCTTTGCCTGTGATTGAGGAGCCATTTCAGAGTGTAGCTATGGACATTGTGGGGCCTCTGAGTACCCCAAGTTCCACAGGGAAAATGTATATCCTAGTGGTAGTAGATTATGCTGACAGATACCCTGAGGCAGTGGCTCTGTCCTCCATTGAGGCAGAAAAGGTGGCAAATGCTTTGTTAGAGATTTTCAGCAGGGTAGGTTTCCCAAAAGAAATACTGACTGACAGAGGTGCCAATTTTATGCCAAACCTGCTGGCTTGTCTGTGGAAGTACTGTGGGGTGAAGCACCTAAAGACCATCCCCAGACTAATGGTCTTGGTGAGAGGTTAAATTCTACAGTCAAGATGATGCTACGGGCATTTGCAGACCAGTTTAAGAGGGAGTGGGACAAATACATGACCCATCTGTTTGCTTACAGAGAGGTTCTCCAGGAATCCATATGTTTTTCACCCTTTGAGTTGCTGTATGAGCATAGAGTGAGGGGACCTCTAGATTTGATTCAAGATAAGTGGGAGGGTGAGTGTGAATCCCACAAGGAGTCTGTTGTGGCATATGTCCTAAACATCAGGACAAGGTTCAGGAAACACATGGGCTTGACCCAGGAGAACCTGTCAGAAGCCCAACAGCAGAAAAAGGTCTGGTATGACAAGAATGGTCGAGCTAGCGAGTATGCTGTCGGCCAGCAGGTAATGGTGCTCATCCCTGTCAGGCACAACAAGCTGCAGGCAGCTTGGGAAGGACCTTACATAGTGGTAAGGAAGGTCAGTGATGTTAACTACATGGTAGAACTGCTAGGCATGAGGCAGGGGCACAGAGTGTACCATGTTGACACGATGAAACCTTACCATGATAGGGAGGCCCTTGTACTGAGTATTTGCAGTGGATTGCAGGAGGCGTCTGAGGGGGATTTGGTGATTGATCTCCTTAGTGAGGCTCAGACTGACACCTCAGTGGAAGGGATAGCAATATCCCAGCAGCTATCCCCTACCCAGGTTCGAGAAATCTGAGCAGTGTTACAGGAGTTTGGGGACATGTTTACTGGGAAACCAGGGTGCACCCACCTGGTGCAGCACCATGTGGATACAGGACAACAAAGGCATATTAAGCAGGCCCCTTATAGGGTGCCTGAGAGAGTCACACAGACTATGAGGGAGGAGATACAGGAAATGTTGGAACTAGGGGTAATTCAGAAGTCCAGCAGTCCTTGGGGCTCCCCAGTGATGCTGGTACTAAAGAAGGATGGCAGCACCAAGTTGTGTGTGGACTAAAGAAAGTTAAATGGTCACACAGAGTCAGATGTTTACCCCATGCCTAGGGCAGATGAAGCCCTAGAGCAGCTGAGTGGAGCTAATTATCTTACCACTATTGATCTTGTCAAGGGTTACTGGCAGGTGCCCTTGACTCCCAGTGCTAGAGAGGTCAGCCTTTGTGACTCCTTTTGTCTTGTATGACTTCACGAAGGTGCCCTCCTTTGGGATGAAAAATGCCACAGTGACTTTCCAAAGGCTGGTAGATCGTATCCTAGCAGGAGATGTTGCCCTTGCTTACCTAGCTGATATTGCCATCTACAGCCATTCCTGGCAAGAGCATATTCAGCATGTCAGGGAGGTGCTGGCCAGACTACAGAGTGCAGGGGTGATCATTAAGTCCACCAAATGTCAGGTGGGTATGGCAGAGGTCTCCTACCTGGGACATAGAGTGGGGAGTGGTAAGATCAGGCCAGAACCTGTCAAAGTGGAAGCCATTCAGGCATGGCCTGCCCATGTTACCAAGAAGCAGGTGAGGACATTCTTAGGGACAGCAGGGTATAGTTATAGTATTATAGCTGCTCCTCTCACAGACCTGAAAAGGTAAAACAGGCCAGATAAGGTAGTGTGGATCCCAACATGTGAGCAGGCATTCCAGAAGCTTAAAGGAGCTTTGGGAGGACCCCCTGTGTTAGCCAGTCCAGATTACAGCAAAGAATTTGTTGTGCAGGTGGATGCTTCAAACCACGGGGTGGGGGCTGTACTTAGCCAGGTTTCCTCAGAGGGAGAAGAGCACCCAGTAGTTTATCTCAGTTGTAGGCTCCAACCCAGGGAAGAATGCTATCCAGCTGTAGAAAAGGAATGCCTAGCCATAGTGTGGACACTGCAGAAACTTCAGCCTTATCTGTATGGAAGGAAACTCACTGTAGTTACAGACCACAATACCTTAACATAGCTACATAGAGCCAGCCAGCAAAATGCCAAATTACTTAGGTGGAGCCTGGGTTTGCAACCATATGATATGACAGTGGAGCACCACAGTGGGTTTAGCAATGCCAATGCAGATGGGCTCTCAAGACAGGGAATGGGGTAAGGTATTCCCAGATAGGCTCAGCCCTCTCAAGCAATGTTTCTCAGGGGCCACTTGAAAAACTAGCTTGAGTTTTTTTTTTGGGGGGGGGGGGTTGTGACACTGCCAGCCCAGCTATCTGGAATTTTGTAAATAATCGTGTCATTTGTGAATATTAATATGATTCATATAATTGTCTTACAAATGTAAGAAAACTATATGTTATGTGTATATTAAACTACTAGCACAGAAGTGTGTGTTGAACTGTATGTTATATATTGAGCTTCAAAAATGTGTCCACACTGTACTCTACTGGAAAAGAACAGAAATTTATATAAACTATATACCTGTGCAAATATATGTTTTAATAGTAGAAACTGGAACATACAGAGTTAACTTGCAAAACTTCAGGAAACTAAGTGGAAATCGTTTCATGATTGTGTTATTTCAGTTTCAGTGCAGCAAGCAGACGCAATGTCTATAGCTTGAGGTTTTTCTATTCTCTTGAAACAGAAATAATTAATAGGTTTCAAATGTAAAAGTGTTTTTATTGTTCTGTGATTTCCTAGCAGCTGCACACTTCTGAGAGATATGTATTTTTGACACAGAGGTGCTAAATTCTAATTATCTGTTTAGCCTGGGAACTGAAGTCAGGTGACAAAGAGTGATGTCATCCAAGCTAACCCAGCAGTAATGTTGATTATTAATTTAAGAACTCTCTCAGAGAAAGTCTGTGTATTTTGTATCTTGTCTTTGACCTGGAAACATCCATCATCAGTACTTCTGCCTGCATGTTGCTCTGTAAGTCTAGGGTACAGTAATATCTCTTAGATATAGACAGGAACATAGTAAAATTAGTTTAGATGTTTTCTGTATTTATTTGAGACCACCCTGCAATGTTGTTTTGAAATATTTCCTGTGATTCTCAACTCTAAAGTTACTGTGTTGATTATTGTCTTGTTTTTTTACTATGTATTATTACACATATTTAAACCTATCTTTGTGGCTGTTATTTGTGAGACATATTTAAGCTCTTAAAGTACTTGCATATGTATTTGGTGACACTGTACAGGCCACTCCTAAACAGCCTTGGTCTTGGTCACACTTACCATTTGGATAATAGTAACATTACACAGTAGGATTGGTCACCCTTAGTAAGGGTCTTTATAGTAGTTGATAAGTATGGGTTGGTGGCAGTGATAACTACCTTACAGTCTTGGCATAAGGGGGCATAGCTACAAAACCTGTGCCAGCCTCCCCCAGGTGTGTGTGTGTGTGTGTGTGTGTGTGTGTGTGTGTGTGTGTGTGTGTGTGTGTGTGTGTGTGTGTAAATCAAATCTGAAAGTGTAAGAGTGTGTGTGTGTGTGTGTGTGTGTGTGTGTGTGTGTGTGTGCGTGCGTGCCGGCTACTTGGGCAGGGACACGCGAAGCACTGGTTGGACAATGAAGGTGCTGGAGGTCTTGGCTTGACCCCTCAGCTGAGATATTAACTCTATAGCTGTGCCAGTGGGGAGTCTTACTGGGGATCGGGAGAAACCAGCCACAGACTGACTGTGATCTCTGTGTGCTCTTAAGGGAAATGTACTTTACTGTATACTTGTCATCCTCCCAATGTGTATGTCCCTTACTGGTGCGAGTGGTTAAGATTGAGGCTCCTTGATTACTGGGCCAGTGCAGGGGTGTCACACCCACATTTTAAAAATTAATTTTATCAGTGTGAAAAGCCACACAAAAATGTGTCAGGACATAAAATTTATGGCCCTAGTAGATGTCTGCAAAGTTAAATCACATAACATTTACATCAGCAAACACCCTCAAACTAATGGCAATTGCCAGATTAACCTTTTCATTTCAAAAACTGCTTTCCTCTCTGTTTGGCATTGTTGCTCTCCACTTACCATCGAGCAAACGTGGTTGGCATTGTTGTTCAGGTTTGCACACAGCAAGGATTATTTTGAGCAATCCTTACTTATAATTTGCAGTTGTTAACAAGTATACCTAAATGTAAAAGTAAAGATAAAATACTTTACTATTGTGATAATGTATTGTATGTCACATATGATGTTTCTAATTACATCTCTTTTTTTCTCTTACCCAACCATTATCTCACTTTTTCTTTTTTTTTCTATGTGTTTTCAAATGTTTCCATGTCATACATCTCTGACAAACCATAAAATGCTTTACGGCATAGGGAGGTAAAGCCAACCCCTGTGGCTCAGCCTGCCTTGGCTCCATGGGCTCCTGCACCAACGTTCAGCACATCTGGGACCCAACATGGAATTACTGCCTCAGCTACTCCTCCAGTACCTTGACCCTGAACATAAGGTAGCACTACCTGGCAGTTGGTGCTGTGGTACCATGCGCGAGTAGTGACGGAGGTGGGGATTTTATCACCCGCTAGGAAATGCCAGGGCTGGTGTGTAGGGTCATGCACTGCAATAGTGGGGCATGCCTACACCAAATGGAGAGGCTGCTCTCACATATGGTCCATAGAAGAAGACATCAAGCACTCCAGCAGCCAGCAGGGTAAGGGGACAGTGATGACAGTCCTGTGGATGAGGACTAGATTTTCACTGTCCCCATGTTTGATGGGCATGGACATCTGTTGTCCCCACAACCTCAAACATGGTGTCCCCCAACTGGTTGGATCACTCACCATCCCTGTCTTGTCATCTGCTTCCTCACCTAACCTACTTACTTGACCAGAAATAACTATGTCCCTTACCCAACATTTCTCTCTTAATGAAATAAAAAAGGCACCTGTCACAAAAAAATACTGTCCCATACATAGCTCTCCAGTTTGCACACGTGTCTTCTTCACACATTTGATTCAGTCCAATTAGCTATACAACATGATTGCATTGTTGTCACCCTCTTTGTTGAGGTGACAGTCCAAATTCAGCTAATATTCTGTAGATATTTTCATTTTACACTGTTGAAGTGCATATCTATGTTTTTTTCCTACCTCACTCCCTCCTGCACATTTCTATATTGTTTTCCCTTTGTTCTTCCCCCTGCTTGCCTCCCGAATCACCACTTTCCTATCTACCCCATTTTAACACCTTTAATCGGGTCAAAAATAGAACCACACACAACATACATAAGTACAAGAAAAAGCAATGCAGCCCTTCACTTTTTGACCTCTGTGTTTGTGCAGAGTTTGGCATTGTGCACCAATGTCAAGGGAAATTGAATGGCTCTTCATTCTTGCAATTACCTCTGTTCATTGCCACTTAGACATGCTGCGCTAAGGTAAAACATATTGAATGTAGAATAAAGAATTATTTCACAACAGTATAAAACCCTGACTAAAGCCTCATCTACTTCCATATCCCTGCAATTTTTTATTCACAGCAACTAACCTCTTACACTAAAAGGTTTGAAAAGAGAAACTGTAACATCTTTGCAGATAGTCTGTATGTAAGTTGCACCTATAGGTTTGATAAGAGAAACTGCAACATATTTGTATATATTTCTGAACATAAACTGTATTCTTCATAGGCTTGAAATGTGAGACTGTAACTTGTATGTTAATACAATGTTTGTGCATATACTGTAACTTGCTTGTCTATATCTGTTTGTAAGTTTGGAGCTTTTCTCCCTGGGCCTCCGCAGAAAATGGACATGTATCCAGTCGGACTATCCCGGTCAACAAATGTAAAAAAAAATAAATAAAATAAAATAAATATATTGTTAAAACTATGAGATATACCTGGATTCGAACGTTATATTATCAGGACTACAAAAGAAATCTGTCATTGCATTTACACCTGCTGCCACAGAATCAGCTAGACAGCAAGTGTGTTCCTTACACTTAGTACTATACACACTGTTGAATGCCATGCCTTTCCACCTAATGTGTTTGTGTGGAGGTAAGCAAACCAAGAGAACTGTGCATCTCACATGCTCAAACACTTTGCCCTCTACTGAGCAAACCCGCTGCTCAGCACTGAGCTATGGAAAATGCACAATAGCATGTATTACTTATGTTTACTGTCCATTTAGTCTTCATTCCATGAAAGTACATGTGAAAACACAAAGGGAAGGCACTCATTAAGGAAAGAATAAGAAGTTGTGTACTCACCATAACATTCCAAGTTTGTTGTCCATCTCACCTTCATTCATTGCTGGTTGGGTTCGGAACCGATAATCGGTTCCAGCTCAACCTTAAGCTCGAGAGCTTCCACCGGCTCGTGGCTATACCCTATTCCATGATGCTCAAGGAAGATTATCCAGATCTTGTTTGCAGATACCGTAGTTATTATATCTAAGCATGTAACCATATCCCAAGAAAAGAGACTAAGAAGAGATTCAAAGACATAATATCCAGTTTTCATAAAAGCCACTTGATCCTTCAGGAGTGAAGGTGGGGGAAAGGAGGGTGGGAAGCAAGAATGAAGGTGAGATGGACAACAAACATGAAACGTTATGGTAAGTACACAACTTCTTAAGGTTATGTTGTTCTATCTCGCCTTCATTCATTGCTGGTTTGGACAGCATCCCTAGCACCTTCTTTCTTGGGTGGCTCAATGGAGAAAACTCTTCATAACAGCAGACCCAAAAGAGGCCCTGTTCCTGGAGGCCAAATCGACTTTGTAATGAGTGACAAAGGTATGAGGCTTTACCCATGTTGCTACTGCACAAATGGAATCCATAGGTAGCCACGCCTGAAAGGCATATGAGGTAGATATAGCCCTTTTGGAATGGCTTTTCACTTTTCCTGGAAGTTGTCTGTTCCGAGCTCTATATGTGTAAGTTATACAGTCTGTAAGCCATTTTGAAAGTGTGACTTTTGATATTGGAGTTCCTTTCTTTTTGTCTGAAAAAGATACAAATAACTGGTCCAATTTTCTGAAATCTTTTGTTCTATGCAGGTAGAAACGTAGCTGTACGTCTAACTCGTGTAATTTATACTCTGCCTTGTTGCCGTAATCTGGAAAAAAGATGGGTAAAGTCAATGGATTGATTTAAATTGGCATCTGAACACACTTTTGGTAGGAATGAGGGGTTGGTTCATAAGGAAACTCTATCTTTGTGAAAAGTCATGTAAGGGGGATGTATTGACAAAGCTTGAAGTTCAGACACATGTCTAGCAGACATAATGGCCACTAATAGGGCTGTCTTCCAAGACAAAAACTTTACGTTACAAGATGATGTGGGTTCAAAGGGAGGAAGAATCAACATACAACAAAATATAGGTCCCATGGTGCAGGAGGTTCCTTTACTGGAGGTCTCAGTAAGAAAGTACCCTTCAAAAGCCTTACAAAGTCTGTGGGACATGATTTTTAGTCCCATTTCCCCGATATGACAGTTCGATATAACTGCTAATTGAACTTGAATAGCAGCTACCACTGTGCCTTCATTAAAAATCTTAGCCAAAAAGTTTAACACAGCTGTGATGGAGGCAGTAAAGGGATGAATATGGTTGTTGCATGCCCAAAAGGAAAATCTTTTCCATTTGCTAGAATATAATTTTCTGGTTAACGCTTTATGAGACAAAATCAATATATGCTTCACTGCAAGGGAAATATCAGGAAGCCTGGCCATTTGTGGAACTGCAGCAGTCAAACTGTCAATTTGAGGGTTTGAATAGATGGATGGAGAGACCTTGATGGAAGGGTGAGGAGATATGGAACTGGGTCCAGAATCCATGGGTCCTCCTGGAGATGGGGCCATAGAAAGGGGAACCAAATCTGATGAGGCCAGTATGGTGTGATGAGTATTACTCGGCTTCTCAATGTGCTGGCTTTCTGAAGGACTTTCAGTATCAAGGGGAAAGGGGAAAAGGCATAGAGGAGACCCGAGGGACAATCGTGTACAAGTGGATCCCTTGGTGACTCCCCCGGAGGGGGGATCAGGGCAAAATACTTGCTGCATTTTATATTCGTGGATGTGGCAAAGAGGTTGCAGCAAGGCTGGCCCCACTTGCAAAAAATCTCTTCCACAACTTCCTGTTTTAGGGACCATTCGTGGGGCATCAGAATGGCTCTGCTGAGTTTGTCCGCTTTCCCGTTGGACTTCCCCAGGATATGCATTGCTGTCAGAAAATGTTGAGAAGAGACTGCCCATTGCCATACTCTCTGGGCCTCTCGACATAGGGAGTAAGACCTGGTTCCTCCTTGTTTGTTTATGTACCACACTACTGACAAGTTGTCCGTCTGAATTGCAATCGTTCCTAGTGGAAGGGAGTCCTGGAATGCCTGCAATGCCAAAAGCACCACTCTCATATCTAGGACATTGATATGTAAGTGGTTCCCATAATCCTGCCAAACACCTTGGACAGTCATCCCCAGATAATGCCCCCCCCCCATCTAGGAAACATACGTGGTCACTGTGGCTACTAGTTGCGGAAAAACGAATGGTCGGCCTAAGATCACTCGAGTGGAGTGAAGCCACCAACGCAGATCTTTCTTGCAAGACTCTGTTATGATCACTTTGTGAGACATGGGTAGTTCCTGCATGGACCACTGGGAGAATAGTAACCACTGACGAATCCTCATGTGCAGATGAGCTAAAGGTACCAAAGTCATTGCTGCCACCATGGTACCCAGAACTTTCAAAACAAGCTTCACCTGTACTTTCTTCTTGGATAAGAGGTTCTTGATTAGATGATGCAAGGTTTGAATCCTCTCGGGGGAAGTTTGGCCAACATTTGTCTTGTGTCTAAGTCTGCCCCTATAAATACAATATGCTGTGATGGCAACAAGGCAGATTTTTTGAAGTTTATTGCGATGCCTAGCTGACAGCAAAGGTGAATGGCAGTGTTCCTCGCTCTTGTTAGTAGATGCTTGATGGTAGCAGTTAGGAGCCAATCATCTAAGTACGGAAACACCCGGAATCCTAGTTGTCTCAAGTGAGCCTTAACTACTGCCATGCATTTGGTGAACAGGCTGTAGTGAGACCCAAGGGCATAGCTCAAACTGGCAATGATTGGCTCCCAGCCGAAAGAGTAAATGTCTCCTGGATGGTCTGTCCATTTTTATGTGGTAGTACGCATCCTGGAGATCGATAGAGTATATCCAACCATCTTTCCCCATAAAGGGGAGTATCGACTGCAGTGTTACCATCCAGAACTTTGACTTTTTTTTGGACTTGTTTAGTCTGCTGAGATCGTGAATGGGCCTCCAGTCCCCTGTCTTTTTTGGAACTGAAAAGAACCTTCAGTAAGTTCCAGATCCAATTTGGTCTGTGGGGACATTTTGGATGACTCTTTTTCCCAGCAACTTTTGTACCTCTAAAGTTGCATGTTCCTTTTGATTGGGTGGTACATCTGGGACTCATTTTTTCTCTAATGGGGGAGAGGAAAAGGGTATGTAATAACCTCTGGATATGATCGTTTGTACCCATTTGTCTTTTATTTCTAGCCAAGCATTTGGGTACAAACAACAAGCGAACCTCGACTGCCTCCAGAAATGGACAGATGGGCCTCCTTGTCAGGATTACTGAAAGGGCTTACCAAGGAAGGAATCCATGTCACCCTGATTCTGTGGACGCCCTCTACTGCGTGGTCGGCATCTTCCATTGTTACTTCCCCCTCTGCCCCTGGGGGAAGAATCACCACATGCATCCAGGAAAGCTCTTTGGGACTTACGAAACAACATCCCCCCCAACCTTTGGGATAAGGTCTGGTAGACAGGGAGAAATGGACTCCAATGGCAGATCCTGTTCGCACCTGGTTAAGGTCTCAAACTTTTGGCCCGAACAAAGACGAGCTATCAAAAGGGGAGTTAGTAAAGGAAGACTTAAAGGGTTCTGTGAAATCACATAAGTGCATCCAGGAATGTCTCCTTAAGGAAATTCCTGTAACTACTACTCTACTCGCTCCATCAACCATGCAGGAAATAAGTCACATGGAGGAGTTAACCACTGAGTTTAGGGTGGAAAGCTGGGAGGAGACCTTGTCCGAAACCCCCGCAGCTACAGAACTTTGGAGGGTATCTCCTAACTTCTTTAGGCGATCCCTTTGAAGCCTAGTGAAATGGGTCAGGTAGTTCAGTGACCGAAGGGCAAAGGACACTGAAGAAAACATACGCTTTCCATATCTGTCCATCGTTCGAGATTCTTTATTCGGTGGATGGCTAGATGAGGATGTCTTCGACAACTCCTTCTTGGTGTATGCTGCCACCACCATAGCATCTACCGGAACACCTTTACTGAGAAACTCCTTATCTGCAGGTGTGGTGATGAATATATTTGGCCTGCTAGGAAAAGGATCTACTGAATCCAGAGAGCCCCACGCCTTCAGACTGACTACATTCATGAGTTGGTTGAAAGGCGGAGACATCCAAGAGGTGGAAAGGCGAGACCCAAATGCCTCCAGATACACAGACTCATCCTCAGAAGGGTTGATGGGCTTCCAGCCACCTCTCTGTTTAAGGATTTCTAGGATGTCTGCAAAGGAAACATCCTCAGAGGGTGACCGTGGGGACCCTTCTAAATCATCAAGATCCATGTCTGAAGTGATGGACTCCTCAGGGGACTCCAGAAGCTTCCACTTACACAACCTCTTCTGAGGGACCTCCTCAGAGGGGCACTCTGGTGAGGTTTTGGAAGAGACCACTTCACCCAATGGGGCATCCTGGGGCATCACGTCTCCATGCCTGGAAGGGAGAAATGGCACCGAGGCAGACACTGATGCTTTGGGGGGAAGAGTACTTGGACCCAAGAGCAGAGCAGTCTGAGGTGACAGCACTCTCCTCATCACCTTGAAAGCCACTTGACCCTGCTCTGAAGAAGTTCCCGGTTCCGAGGAACTAGAACCCCCCCCCCGAAGCAAGTCAGTGGGCACAGAGGCCAATGTAGGCACTGAGCTCACCTATGCAGAAGACCCAAGAGGTAGACCAGGACAACTGTCCAGCCTGACTCCCCTCCTTGGACCCAACGAGACAGCGTCGGCTCCTAGACCCCTCAACTCCCAATTAAGCCGAGGAGGTCGGAGCGGTGGCCGGGCCCAAAGATCCTGGGGAATGTCTTGGCCCCAATGGTTCTGCTACAATCGGATCCAAGCACTCTGGCTTTGAAACCATAGAAGGGGTTGGAGGAGGAATCGAGGAAGTGATGTTGGTTGGCTTTGAATCCCTCTGGGTCGGGGTCGACAGGATCTTGGCCAGCACCGGCATCCATAAAAGCTTCTTGACCACCCACTCCACATCATCGTCCAAAAGGTTCCTGGAGGATCGAGAGGACGGAGATAGGGACCTCACTTATTGCAGCAAAGCAGAATGCAGCACTGGGGAGACTGGTTCCAAAACTGGGGACCAGTTCCGAAACTGGAACTCTGTTGTCTCCAAGATTACAATAGGAGCCGAAGAGGGAGATTTCTAGGGCCCGAAAGACTTCAGGTCTGCAGATGACTCTTTTGCTTGCTTTTTTGTTGGCTCCAATAGTGGAGCAGTAGAGGATGACCTTTTTGTGGATTTCTCAGATCTGGAAGATGGGGACTGTTGAGTGTTTTTTGAGAACTCTGATTCCCTTCTATAGCCTCAGCAAAAGGTGTCTTCAACAAGCCCATAACTATTAATTTGTTCTTTCTTTCCATTAAGATTCTTGAACTAAAGGCATGGCAGAAGGAACATGACTCTTGAAGGTGGACAGCCCCCAAACAATACACACAGCTGGTGTGTCCATCTTTCTGGTTGCACTTGTCACATTTCTTAAAACCCGAAGGTTTTGTTTCTCTGGTATCCTTAGACATTCTAGACAGCAGTCAACAAACAAGACAAGAATGCTAACTAGGAACACATAAGGAAAAACCAACAACTTTTTTTAATATAAATATATAAGTTAGCACACACACACTAGCCAAAACACTCTAATTATTCAGTACAATAAAAGGATGAGAAGTCTCTTACTAAAACAACCAACTCGTACGCAGAAAAAAGGAAAGGAAGGGAAGGGAAAACCCTCTAATTCAAACAGGCAGAAGGGAGCTCTCTAACTCAAATGGGCTACCCAAGCAAAAGGAAATAGTAACAATAGTAATAACAATGACCAAAACACTCTCTAAATTAAACGAGTTTGGGACCAGGATAGGGAGAAAAAACAGTTGGACCTAGCAGTAGACAACAGCCAACAATACACAGCACAAAAACAACAACGAACACTGTCAATATACTACCACACTACTCTACAGTTAGAAAAACCTACAATATATCATACATTTTTATGAAATCACTTGAGATAATACAGAAAAGTTTCCACTTAGCCTAGAGCCTGCATGGAAGCACCCATTCTTGTTTAGCAGCAAACGAGATCTGGGTAATATTCTCTGAGCATCATGGGATAGGGTACAGCCATAAGCCTGTGGAAGCCCTCGAGAGTTTGTATAAGGCCGAGTCGGAAGCGATTATTAGTTTCGAACCCAACCAGCAAAGAATGAAGGCAAGATAGGACAACATAAGATCACAAATTTATACTATTGCCATATGTTACCTGTACCCATGCACTTGGTCTCTCAGTACTTGTTCTCAAATACATCAACTACACTACAGAAATAAATAAAAACTTCTTTATTATATGCCATGGCCATCTTTATACTGACAATGGACATTCAGATTTTTCAATACTTGTAATAACGTGGACAGCTGTTTACATATAGTTTGCAAAGCTGTCTATTTAAGGTATACCTGCACATTGGAAACACAACAGCAAATGCCAGACTTTGCACACTCATCAATTTGATAACATGCAGATCTTTAATATCTTGACAGTTGTACATGGCTAGGTGTCCATTTCATTCAGGCCTCCCAACATCTTTCAAAAATCCAATGATGATGTCATCCACTATAAATTGTCCTGCAGCCTTGTAAAATTCAGACTTGTACTGTGGTGCATGCATTAAATACTGAGTTCTCTAGTCTGTATACTTAGGGGTTCTAATCTCAGTGCAGTCAAGTGGTGTGTGTGTGTGTGTGTGTGTGTGTGTGTGTGTGTGTGTGTGTGTGTGTGTGTGTGTGTGTGTGTGTGTGTGTGTGTGTCTGTCTAGTTAAGAGAGCATAATTGTGCATTCTGCAGTCATCCCTACAATCCCATGGAGTACTAATATTGTGACAGTTGTACACGCCTACACTTCCATTTAATTCAGGCCTCCCAACATCTTCTCTCAATCATCCAATGATGATATCATCCACTTTAAATTGTCCTGCAGCCTTGTAAAAGTCAGACTTGAGCCGTGGCACTTGTGTTAAATACTGAGGTCTTTAGTCTGTGTACTTACATAGGTAGGGGTTTTGTTCTCAATGCAGTCAACTGGTGTGTGTGGGTGTTTGTGCACTTGACTGGCAATAGACAGAGAATTTTACACCAGTATGTGGGACACTGCTATTACCATCTTCTCCTCACCAGACAATGCTGATGTCATCAGTTATAAAGTATTGCCTAACACTCTCCAAGTCAGACTTGTGCTGGGGCTCTTGCATTAAAAACTGAAGTCTCTAGTCAGTGTACTTAGGTAGGGGTTCTGTTCTCACTGCAGTCAGCTAGTGTGTGTGTGTGTTTATGCACGTGCTTGACATTAAAAGAGCATTTTACACCAGCATGTGGGACATTGTCATTACTATCTTCTCCTTACCCGGCACTGCTGACGTCATCACTTATAATTTGTTGTCTGACACACCAAGTCAGACTTGTGCTGTGGTGCTTGCATTAAATATTGGGGTCTCTAGTCGGTGTACTTTGATAGGTAGGGGTTCTGTTCTCACTGCAGTCAGCTGGTGTGTGTGTGTGTGTGTGTGTGTGTGTGTGTGTGTGTGTGTGTGTGTGTGTGTTTATGCACTTGCTTGACATTTGATAGAGCATTTTACACCAGCATGTGGGATACTGCTATTAACATCTTCCTCTCACCAGACTGTGCTGACATCTATAAAGTATTCTCTGACATTGTAAAAGCTAGAATTGTGCTCTGGAGCATGCAATCTTTAAATAATTAGGTAGTTTTAGAATGATATGCGAGTTGACAGCTATGTCCAGCACTCCTCCAAATATCTTGCTGTAGCATACAATGATTATGTCATCCTGTGCAACATGCGCTCTGACAGTATTCAAGACAAACCTGTGCTTTTGCAGTAACATTAACTACTGTGGTTACAATCTACTTTAACTACATATTTAGGTTTTCTAATCTGACAACATGCTACTTACATGTCTATACATGCAACTACCACATTTGAGACAATTTTACACAGGGATGTGACTCCACATCCATACCCTACAGAGCTCACAACATGTTCTCCTGAGCATACAATGATGCTATCATACTCCATAAAGTGCAACGTGAAAGTGTTGCAGTCAGACATACGTGGTGTTGCTACTGTGACATTGCATGGCATTCATATTCTATGCCTACACATCTGTAATGCTCATATCAGGCCAAGCGTACTGCTGTGTGGTTATGGTCATTGTGTGATCGTTGGAATAGCTCTTCACTTCACTACCACTTGGGGTACCTTTCATGTAGCCCCACACATCTTCCTTTGTCTTCTGGCCACATATTTTCCTGCAGATGAGTGAAGGATGTCCTCATGTCAAATATGCATACATACATCATGGAGCAGAGTCCTTCCATGAGTCTACCCGAAACCACTGCATGTGTGACTACTAATTCTGTCACGGTCTTACTATCTTCCATAATGAGTCTACGTCAGATGACAGAGTTTTCAGAAACTCAAAATTCATACAGTCAAGGCCATATGACTGAGTTTCCAAAAACTCAAACATTAAAAAAAGAAAAAAAAACACATCTACCATTTTTATGTTTTTGCAGGGGGCCCCTCCTCACCCCCTGCAAATTATTTGTACCAACTTCGAGATTGCATTACAGTGAGGAAAAGAGTAAATTTCCCAATTCGCACTGTACCGTGATCTTCATTCAAAAGTTTTGAATTTTCAAAAACTCAGTCTTATGGTCTCACCCATATGAATTTTGAGTTTCTGAAAACTTGATGAACAGATAGGGACCCTCCATAATATACATATAGCCAATTTTTACTTTCACTTTATAATAATGGCTAGGATTTCATGTGATATTGGCTATCAGCGTAATAGTGTCCTATGACCTTATGATCAGTTGACATGTCAATGTTGTTGTCACTGATATATGATATATTGAGGTGCTGATGTGCAGTATGGCTAAACAAGAGTATTACAATCTGTGATGTGAGCTAATGTACTGATGGCCTTTGCTACCACTGCATTACATGCTTCTTCCAGAACAGCTGTAGTAATATGCACCTTGAGAAATGTTGACATATGTTCACAGCTTCATAGGACGTTACTAGGCTAGCGGGCCTAAAGCTCTTACAAGCCTAGCCATGTTCGTCTCAAGTAGCCTCAATTGTCCTTATTAGGAGGATGTAATTCGGAGAATGAGTCTATGGTCAACACCGACTACCCATGTCCATGAGGGGGGAATTTCACTTTGCAAAAGTAATAATAATAATAATTGCACTTTTTTGCATTTAGTTGTAGAACGTGGCATAGGTACCAATCATTTGTCTGCATTAGCCCCTCCTGTAATATGTTAGCATCATTGGGGGACTTAATGATTGCACCTAATTTGCAATCATCAGCAAACCTGGTAAGCCAAAGGCTGTCTACTTTAGCCTGGACTTCCATGAAATAGATTCTGAACAGTAAAGAGCCCAGCACAGATCCTTGTGGTACACCACTGGTGATGGCACTACTGGTAGAGGTTGAGTCACCAACTTTGACATTACATGTTCTATCAGTGAGTCAATTGGCTACCCATCTAGTGATGTAAGGGTTAATCCCCAGCAGGAAGAGTTTCTCAATGATACCAGAGTGAGGAATTGTGTCAAAAGTCTTGGCCAGGTCAAGATAGATGGTATGCACCATCTTACCTTCATCCAGGTCTTTGGTGGCTTTCTTGAAAAGGTCTACTAAGTTTAATAATCATGATTTACCCTTAACTAAGCCAAACTGGGTTGGGTCTAGAGTGTGAAGGTCATCTATGTCCTTGTTGATAAGGCCCATGATGATTCTTTTCATGGCCTTGCAGATTAGACTGGTTCTTATGTGTCTATAGTTCCCAGGGTCAGTTGATGGCTCCCCTTTGTGCAAGAGGATTACTGTTGCTGTTTTCCATTCTGCTAGAACAAAGCTAGTTCTCAGGATATGGTTAAACAGGACACTAAGTGGGTCTGCTACGTCCTGTTTTAGATTGCGTAGTAAGCAACCTGGGATATCTGGTACAACTGAGGCCATGCTCTTAGCCTTGAAGAGCACAGATATGACCTGATCTCTAGAGAAACTAGGTAGAGGACTATTGTCAGGTATACTTTGGGACACAGCCTGTGGTGCCAGCAGGGTGAATTTTGGGGTCTACATTAGTTTGCCGAAAGTTATTTTCAGCAAACACCCTTCTGTTGATCTCTATTCAGCAAAAATCACTTCTGCTATTCACTGAATTTACTAATGGCAAGAAAGCAGTTGGCCAACTACACATCTTTGCCCTTTTCCCCACTGTAGTGTGATCTCAGAGTTAGTATATTTAGTTAGGGGGTGTGGGGGTGCAGCCCCACATATCTGGGGGTGCGAGGGTGAAGCCCCCCCCACTTGGGTGGCTTTGGTTTAGTTAGTTGTGGGTTCAGTTGTGCTGCTGGACAATTGTTTCCTTGTCCTTGGAAAATTCAGTGAATCGCAGAAGTGATTTTCGCCGAATGGAGGTCGACGGAAAGGTGTTTACTGAAAATAACTTTAGGCGAACTAGTATAGACCTGAATTTTGCACCAAATCTGTCAGCTAGCAGGCTGGCAATTTCCTCTGGTGCAGCTTCATGTTTAGTTTCCTAGTATTAAGCAGCAGAACCTTGAGTTTGCCTCCAGTGGAATTTTTTTATGTCAGAACTTTTGTTGCTTTGACATTGCCTAAAAAAAGCACTATGGGGGAAGCAAGCCCTTTGCCATTATCCAACAGCCTAGAGAACAGATGTGCAGAGCATCTCTGGCAAAGCAGCATGGCCTGTCAAAGATTTCATCCCAGACTGAGAGATACTGGATCCCCTGGACTGACACCAGAAGCTAGGCCAATTGTTGAAGTTGATAATTTTTTGTTTATGTTGTGGCATCATACTAGGTGAAGATACATTCTACATACACATTCACTGGGCAGTCTAGACTGCATCACGTCAATATGAAATTAGTGTTCATGCTACAGCTGTCTTAACTGACATGTCCTCATCTGCTGCACATTACGTTTCACCTGTCCTCTTTCCCTGTGTTCATTCCTACCATTCATCTGTGTGTCCCTATTCAATATACACACTTCCCCTGGCTGTTCATTTATACTGCACTATATGTACCCTTGCTGATCATTTACACAATTTTTGTTCGGTATGCCTGACACAGGTTTTCATTATACTCTGTACTGTATACACTTTCAAGTAATGTGTCAGAATTGTATACATTGCTTTATTAATAACCCAGGTAATTACTGTGGTATTCCGTGCAAACATGCAGACCTAGTTTGCCTGTAGGTAAATAGGTTTACATGTCTGCTGCTGTGTTGGGCTGACAATACTGTTGCTGGCCATGAAACCGCACTTATTTACATTTAAACACGGTGCACAAACTGCACATGCAATGACTGCTGCTCATTGCACAAACATGTAAACTTCATGTAGTTTTTGCACTAAGCCTACATGGAGTTTATTGAATCCTCAGGTAACACTTTTAGTGGTTGGGATAGCTTTGAAATGATGCTACTGAAAAACCAAAACTCTTAATGAGTTAACTGTATAAGATTACCTTGATAATTAAATTTATTCCTAACACTGAATAACAGTATGTGATGTTGAATTTCTTCTCTTCTGTGTATCTATTGTAAATATGTTAAATTAATAATTTTTTCTCAAAAAAAAAAAAAAAAGAAAAAAAGAAAAATTAAAGAAAAAAGAAATTGGGTGAGCACAAATGGTTGCAACTAAAATATATATTCTTTTTGAGCTGAGATACAGGATCTGAACTGCTTAGAAATAGAAAGACCTTGTTAAGTTTAACTGCGCTGGCGGCCCAAAAAAAAAAAAAACAATTACTAGCAAATGGAAATCAAAGAATAAACCAACTGCATTTGAAGTATTGAATATTGTACAAGAGATAAAAGAACTAGAAGACGGATATTTAAAAAAGGGAAGGGGCAAATTACATAGAAATAAACGGAAATTGTGGGAACAATATATACAGAATGATGTTCAGGAGGAGTAAGGTTTAAGGGGAGGCAAGAATTGAGCAATTTATGTAATGTTGAACTGAAAGAAAACATATGTGATGTATAATGTATGTAAATTAATAAAATGTTAATATGGTTTGTTTTCTTTTTTATTAATGTATGTTTGCTTACATATTAAGTAAAAATTTAATAAAGGTGTGTATAAAAGTGCCTAAAATAGAGATAATTAGTCCCAGGTAGAAATATCTTAGATTCATATGTTCCCAGGTATATACTCTAGGCTAATGATAAGCCTATGTTCAACCCAAATGTGACTCACACATTTGATTTATGTAGGTAGAGATCTACTGACTGCCCTTGCTGATGTTGCTGGTAAAATAATTAAATGCAAATGCCAGTCTTTTTTTAAGAGACCCAGTGACATTTTTAGTAAAAATATACACAAAAACATAAAATCTTCCATGGAAGGGTTCTCAAAGAGGATTTATTTGGCACCAATGGAAGATAAGAGCCAAACATCAAGCCTGTGAAGCCCAGAAGGAGATCTCCAGAGGCCAGCAAGAAAGTTCTTATATTTTGGCACTCAGGCTGCAGTTTTCTCTCTTTAGAACTCAAGTCACAGCAGTCTGGGTGCATTTGTGGATTGGAATCAAAGACTTTTAGTGACTGGTTGGATGTTATACCCTTGGTAATATATAACCGATGTAGACAAGTTACTGCATCCGTGGCACTGATGAGTATCTTAAGATGCTGAAATTAAATTATATTATATCTAAAAAGAACTATGCAAACTAGACCCAAACAAAGCATAGGGAGGAGACAGCATTAGTAAAAATGTCCACAGAACTCTTAACTCACAATACTATCACATATGTTACTCACTGCAATATTTCAGTATGGGAAGATTACTCAAGATTGGAAACATGCTCTTGTTTAAAAAATACTGTTAAGGAAAAGGAGAACAGGACAAACACAATGTCATATAGACCCATAAGTTTAGTGTATTGTTATGGAAAAATAATGGAGATGGTTATTTTGAATAAATTATTGGCAGAATTGCAAACGTTGGGACTTGAAACCATATATTACCATGCATATGTTGAAAATAGATCTACAACTACCTAAAATATGAAATTTTATAATAATATAATATTAGAAGTAAATAAAAAATTGTGCTGTGATGCAACTTATATAGACTTAACTTCCGCCTTTGATGAAGTCATACACCAAACACTGATCAATAAATCAGAACAACTAGATTGAAAAGATACACAGCTGCATGGCTTACAAAACAGGATATGGCAAATATACAGCAAAAGGACAGCTGAAATTCTGTGTTACACTTAGGGTGTCCCATAAGGCTCTGTCCTAAAGACATATTTGTTTAGGTTGAATTATTCAGATCGATCTATCTTTTTTCTTTTAGGTGTTCTACAGTCTGTATGCAGACAACTTGAAAATTAGTGAACTGATTGCATCTATTACAGATAGGGCAAGCCTGTAAAAGAACTTGACTGAATTGACCACTTCGACACATGAGAATAATATGCTGATTAATACAACAAAAACAAAGAATATAAGATTTAGCAGACCTAGACTGAAGGAAGACTATTTAAAATCATGACCGATACTTTGGATTCAATACAGACCTGGCAATATGGGTAGTTCTAGCTCTGAGCTATTTCTGATCACATCAACCACTCAGTTACTGATATAAGACAACAGGCTGTATAAAAATATATATATATATATATATATAATCTAGGACACCAGAAATGATGAACTCATTGTTTGTAAGTTACATTAGACCCAAACTAGAGTATGGGATAATAATATGGAAACCCTAAAAGAAAACTAGTATTAATAAACGTGTAAAGAGTATAATGGAAATATACTAAGGGCATTCATGGATGTGAAAATTTAAGTTATTATGAAATATTACAATTTCTGAACTTGCACAATGTCCCATGTATATATTTAAGGAGACCTTATTCAAGTCTATATGGCATTTAGAGACAACTACCTCTGGAAATGTTTAGGGTTATCAAATTATACTGAAGCAAGCACTAGTTTACATATTTTTAAAAACAATTTTGGACGCTTAATATTATAATGACTGTTCTAGTGTATTGTCAGGCTAAAAGGGCATTATTGCCCTTGCCTGAAATATCTGCATGTATGTATGCAACCAGAATACTGGAGCATGATATTTATCCAGTATAAATTCTCAGAGAAGGTAATATCTTAACGAAACTAATGCCAACTTGATTGCCAAGAAATCTCTTTGAATAGTGAAATATTTTTTTACTCAATTTTTGACTCAAAAACATATATGATGTTCTTCTCAATGAAAGATCTGGTACAACAAGGTCTCTAGGACTACCTCTCATGCATCAAAAGATGCTATAAAAAGGCTTATTGAAATTTGGAGAGACTAATACAGACTCTGAACATAGTATTTTCTTCAGCTGATTAAAAGCACTGTCTGCCTCTAATATCCACTTAACCTTAAAAGACATCATCCCACTGACTGCATCTTTAAGAAGACAAGCTGTCAATGCAAAATGGGCTGCAAATCTACAACAGTACTCAGGTATCCCATGAATGCCTTCACTTGTCTCTGTGTGCCAGTAATAGGCCAGTTTATCACAGCTTCAAGCTTTTCTTTCTGGGGTCTAACAATTCATACCCTACCACTACCACCAATGACATAACCTATATAATTCAACTCTGTTATGCCTAACTTGCTCCTGAATGCATCAACAGTTAATCACCCTTGAATCAGATTGTCCAGTACAGCCTATATCTTAACTGTGATGGGAATATCAGTCATCTATGTGCATTCTTATCTCATCTGTGTAAATGATAGCATATTTGTCAAGAAGTTTTAGGATGCTATCAATAAGTCACTGAAAGTTCTCAGGAACATTAAGTAACCTGAAAGGAAGAGAGGGGCCACATTTGTACCTCTTTATCATGATCTTTTCATATAATACTTTGATGAATTATTTATTTATCAGGACACCACCAACATATTTGTTAATAACTTGGTTGTGTGGCATAGCCACCTTGATGATCCTTGGCTGATTGGAAGGGGTCAAGTGCAGTTTTAAGTAAATTCTGTGCAAATTTGAATAGTTCATACTTTGGTGTTCAATATACATTGAGAATAGAGAGGTTCACCAATGATGTATTGGATGTTAACACTATGAAGCTGATGAATGTTATTATGCATGCATCCCTCTACTGCAAACCTTTTCCAACAAAACACTACTGCTAGCTGCAAACAGCTGTCAAATTAATCATATGATTGATAATATTCCCAAATCCTACTTCATGTACCTGCAATAAATTTGTTCATCCTAACAGGACCGTGCAAATTTACCTAAAGATATTAAAACAGGATTTCTTCATAAATCTTACCACCCTGGACATACAGATCAAATGATGCAACAGGGTGAGAAGATGTCTGAAATCATATGCCAGAATATGAATAACATATACTGGTATGATAACACTGGAAGAATCATTACTACACAAGGTAGCAACATAAAATAAGGGAGGTCATCCAGAAATCTTGCCTAGTTTTGTAATGTCATATATTTCTTGGGTGATAATGATAACCACGGAGTGTAGATTTATTTTTTGGAAAGGAAATAAAAGAAAATGGAACAATTGTTGGGATCATACAAGAGTTTGATGGATAAGAGAATTACGCATTCTGACTCCACTATCTTGAATAGTAAGCAATCACTATGGTAAATGTAATGTCTGTCTCAAGTTCTACATTCTGAGTCTTTTTCTACAGTTAATATCCATAAAATATTCAATATCTGTAACTTTGGAACATGCAGTACATCTTAGATTACCTACTTAGTTCAGTCTACTTGGGAGGTAATGTATGTACAAAATATTGTGTCCCTTTAAGTTTTGTACAAAGATACATATGAGTAACATTAGATGTAAGAAAGTCAACAATGTGTTATATAAACATGCTACATCACCAAAATGCAATATGCACATTTACAGGCATTGGTAGGTTTTCCATTCAAATTCAGTCAGAAGTCGTCTCTGGTTTAGGAAATTAAAGCTTTTACTGATATAATTTTTATTACATTACAGTGAGTGGCTCCTGGCTGCCTTTAAGTATTTTTTTTATTACTCACACATGAGTGACGGTGGCTGTTTCCATTTAATTTGATTGGTGTTTACTACTATTGCTTGTTGTACTAACATTATTGAAACTTCAATTAGGTTGTACAATTTCAGAACTGATAAAGCGGGCATGTTGACAAAACTGGTTTTAACCCTGATCTTATGTAATCAATTAAAACAAGTTTCAACTCCTCATCGGTGATGGTTACTTTGTATTTTGGAATTTTAGTTATACTGTGTACAGGAGGAGGCTTTGTCCACACAATTTAGGCACATTGTACAGATTGTTTGCCATCCTCATTGTATGTGGAGGAAATATGAATATGTTTCCCAAATCTATCCATTACTTCAGACTCAATAGGAGGATAGGCAGCAGGACTTTGTGGAAAAGAAGCCTTTTAAGGGCTGCTGCAACAACTGAGCCTGGCTTGGGAGTCTCACCAAGGCAAATCCAATCCTCAGATGGCCAGAAATTCATGTCTACTGCTCCTTAGAACATGTGCCACAAAGCTTATTTTTTATGCAGCCCTAAATACACAGTTCAACATCCTGCCCACCCAGGATAAATGACAAAGGAACAGTTTTAAACATGTCCAAAACCAGAAGAACCACACTATTCTACCTGGTAGAGCAAAATTAGACAACTGAATAACAGCCCTCTTAATCTATAAACATGAAACAGATATCAAAATAAGTATAAAGTAAAGGAGAAGTAAAAGTGTAAAGGTGCAGTTAAAAAATGCAGTTAAAAAAAGAAAAGTATGATACCTTTCAACTGTCTCTAATTTTGCCTCATATTTTTGGTCTGTCCAACATTATTATTATTATTATTATTATTATTATTATTATTATTATTATTATTATTATTTCATTTTCTGCTAAATTATTGAGTATTACAGCCATTCAGTAGAATACCAGATTTCAGCATTTCATGTTTTTTATTATTTAGAAAATGCATATTGATGCAAAAGCTATTCTATTATTTTTTTAAAGTAAATTAGAGTAATGTTTAGAAACTGTCCTCCTTGATTTTGGGTCGTTGTCCCCCTATTATTTCTGGCTTTGTCCAGAATTTTTAAGGAAAGAAGTTGAAAAGTCTGGGGAAGGGGCAAGTCTAAGTCCATGGCAAAGAAATGGAAAAATCTAACTTTGTTGACTGGAAGATAGATTTTACAGTAAAATCTAAAATAAGTAAATGAACTCGGAAATTTCATTTTTTACTCCCAGTACAAAACAAGTAGTAGACTGGGGCCCTTTTCTCAATGTGAGCTACAGAAGCAACAAAACAGATCAATGGTAGTTGACACTGTACTGTGAGGAAAGGGGAGGGTCCGGAGGGTTAGTAGCCTGGGAAGTCTTAACTGTCAAATTGAGCGAAAGCCTGTAGTTTCAGTCTTAATGGTTGATAAGAAAGGACCTCCTCAGAACTGATCAGATGTTATTTTTTAAGTGAGGAAGTTAGGTTTCCTTGACAGATGTATGTGAAAAGTGCCGCTATATAATGGGGAAAAAGAAGTTATGTCTTACCATAACGTTCCATCTGTATTGTTGATCCTCGTACAGAAATTACGCATGGGTATCGGTTCCGAACTCGGAACCGAGCCAGCCATTTTCCAAGCTCGCGTCAGCTACAAACTCTCGAGCTAAACTCTTACCCATAATGCCTCTCTCCCTGTTACCGCAGATTGAGTTTGCTAGTCAAAAGAAGGTAGAGGCTACCTCTGGTCAAATGACCTAAGAGAACCGGATGGTGAGATCCACTAGAAGCCCACAGGAGGGGGAAGGAGGGAGGGTCACAATGACTGAATGAGGATCAACAATACTGCTGGAACGTTATGGTAAGACATAACATCTTTATCTGATATTGTTAATCCTAGTTCATTCCTTACGCATGGAACAGAGTCCCCAGCTACCTCTATTCCTGGGAGGCTCTCATGGAAGGACATTACTGAGCACCATAGAACCAAAAGATGCTCTTCCCCTGGAGGCCAAATCCAAATTGTAATGATTGATGAAGGTATGAGGTGTAGCCCAAGTTGCAGCTGCACAGATGTCATATAAAGAAGCACTGGCATGGAAGGCAGCAGAAAATGCCACCGACCTTGTTGAATGAGCTTTCATGGTAGTAGGCAACGAGATATTACGTTGTGTGTAAATGAAGGTCACACAGTCCTTCAACCATCTAGCTAATGTGACCTTAGCAGCAACAGATCCTAATCTAGGTCCAGAAAAGGCCAAAAATAACTGGTCACATTTACGAAAGGACCTAATCCTGTTTAAGTAAAAATGGATTTGCCTGTGGATATCTAGGGTATGTAGGCAATACTCTCCTCTGTTTGAATGATTGGGAAAGAAAACTGGCAATTCAATGGTTTGATTAATAGATATTTCAGATATCACTTTTGGCAGAAATGAAGGATTAGTTCTCAAAGACACTCTATCTCTATGAAAAATCAAGTATGGACTCTTGATACACAAAGCTTGAAGCTCAGATACGTCTGGCAGAAGTAATGGCGACCAAAAACATTTTTCCATGACAAATGCTTGAAGTCGAAGGAAGAAGCTGGTTCGAAGGGTGGCATTGTCAGAGCTTGTACAACTAATGATAGATCCCATGGCTGAATAGGTTCTCTAAAAGGTGGCTTCAGATGATTCACACCTTTTATGAAGGTCTTGCACAATTTGTGAGAAATAAGAGAGGAATCTTGGACACCCTCATAGAAATTAGAAATTGCAGCCAAATGAACTCTAATGGTAGAGGCCGATAGACCCGATTGGAAAAGGTTGGCCAGATAGTCTAGTATTATTGACACTGGTGCTGAGAAGGGATCTACTTGTTTATCTTTCAGCCAACAGGTAAATCTTTTCCACTTGCTTAGATAAGTAATTCTAGTGGAAGACTTATGAGATGCAATGAGGATGTCACGTACTGGTAAGGAAAGATCATTCTGCCTGGCAATCAAGGGAATTGGAGTAGCCAAGCTGTGAGTTTCAGGCTGTTCATGTTGGGATGAATCAGGTTCTGTGGATGTGAGATCAACTCCGGGGTTGGATGGAGAATCTGTGGCCGATCTAGTAGGAGAGGCCAAAGGAAGGGGAACCAAATCTGACGAGGCCAATATGGTGCTATGAGGATCACCTTGCTCTTCAACCGACAGGCTTTCTTCAGAAACTGGGGAATGAGGGGAAAAGGTGGGAATGCATAAAGAAGACCCAAGGGCCAATCGTGGACTAGAGCATCCCTGTGTGACTGTCCCAGAGGGGGAATCAGGGCGAAGTAGTTGCTGCATTTGTAGTTGGTCGGGGATGCAAAGAGGTCGCAGCAAGGATGGCCCCAGCGGTGGAAGATCTCCGCCACGATCAAGGGATTCAGGGACCACTCATGAGGTTGTAGAATGCACCTGCTGAGTCTATCACATTGGAACTCCCGGGAATGTGCGTTGCTAGAAGAAAATAGTTGGTAGCCATCGCCCATTGCCATATCCTCATGGCCTCTCGACAAAGGGGGTAAGATTTGGTTCCACCTTGCTTGTTGATGTACCAGACCACCGCCATGTTGTCTGACTGAATCACTATTGTCCCAGATGGCAGCAGGGGATGGAATGCTTGCAACGCCAGAAGCACCGCCCTCAGCTTTAGAACATATATATGCAGATGGGCCTCCAGTTTGGACCAAGTACCTTGGACTGTCTGTCCCTGACATAGCCCCCCTACCCCATCAGGGAGGAGTTCGTGGTCACTGTGGCCTTGGGTTGCTGGGGGGAGAAGGGGTGTGACCACTGTGACAGATTGTGTGTCATCCACCAATTTAAATCCTGTTTGCACCTGTGGGTTATTCGAATCTTGGCTGAAAGAGGATGCTGAAAAGGATACCATTGGGTGAGCAGTAGCCATTGTAGAAGCCTCATATGAAACCTGGCCAGGGGGACAACGGTGATGGAGGCTGCCATGGAACCCAACAGCTGTAGGACACAGTGGGCTGTGGATTTCTCCCTTGACAGGATTGGAATCAGTTGTTGCTTTATCCTTAAAATTCTGTGCTCTGGAATGGCAGATCTGCAGTTCTTTGTGTCCAAGATTGCCTCTATGAATTCTGTCGACTGAGATGGGGTGAGATTGGATTTTTGCCAGTTTATGGTTATGCCTAGCCTTTGTGCAGCGAGGAGAGAGTATGCCAAGGCTTCTTCCAGTAGATGTCTGTTGGGGGCAGAAATGAGCCAGTCATCTAGGTATGGAAACAGCTGGAATCCTTGAAGTCGCAAGTGAGCTGTGACAACTGCCATGCACTTTGTGAACACTCTGGGGGCTGTAGAGAGTCTGAAGGGCAGTACTCTAAACTAGTAGTGACTGGCTCCCGCACGGAAGAACAGAAATCTTCTTGATGGCCTGTCTACTTTTATGTGGTAGTACGCATCTTGAAGATCTATCGAGCACATCCAATCATCCTTTTCCAAAAGTGGGAGGATAGACTGTATTGTGACCATCCAGAATTTTTGTACTCTCACAAACTTGTTCAACACACTGAGATCCAAAATTGATCTCCAGTCCCCGGTTTACTTTGGCACCAAAAATAGTCGAGTAGAATCTGGATCTTTTCTGGTCTAGAGGGACTATCTGGATGACTCTTTTTCTTAGCAGCTTTTCTATCTCTAGTGCTGCTTCTTCCCTTTGACTGCGTGGAATGTCGGGAAGATCTTTTGAAGGAACAGGACAAAGATCGAAGGGGATATGATAACCTCTGGTTATAATCCTTTGTACCCAAGAATCGGTGGTGATGGTTAGTCAGGCAGAAGGGTACAAGGGGAAATGACCCCCAACCACCTCCAGAGGAAAGGAGTTGGGCCACTCTTCAGAAGCGCTGGTAGGATTGGTCAGGGAAAAAGTCCCTGGAACCCTGGTTACGCAGACCCCCTCTGCCCCGAAAGGAGCGTCTTCCCTGTGAGTTTTCCCCCTCTGCCTCTAGGGGAGAACTCAGCCTGTGTGTCACGGAAAGAACTCTGAGATTTCTTGAACCATATCTTCCCACTCTTTTGGTTTTGGGAGAAAGCACATTGAGGGGAAGAATAACGGACACCTATGGCAGAAAGGGTCTTACTGTCCTGTTCACATCTGGCCAGTGTGCTTTTAACTTTGGGTCCAAACAACGAAGAGGCCTCAATGGGAGCATTAAGAAAGGAAGCCTTAAAAGGTTCCACGAAATTGCACAAGTGCATCCAGGCATGTCTTCTCAAGACCGCAGCTTAACCCACTGCTCTAGCTGCTCCTTCTGATGCGTGAGATATCAGTCGCATAGAGGAGTTAGATATTGACTCAATGGTGGCCAGCTGAGAGGCCACTTTGCCACGGACCTCATCAGACAAGATACCAGCTAAGGTTTCAGACAGCTTGGAAATCAGATCCCTTTGAAGCCTGGTAAAGTGTGCCATATAATTCAGGGACCTGATAGTAAAGGTCGCTGATGCAAAGGTGCGCTTCCCTATCCTGTCCAGGGCCTGGTACTCTTTGTTAGGCGGATGAACAGTCTGGCTTTCTTCCTCTGCCAGATCCTTTTTAGTTGCGGCCACCACCACCAAAGCATCCACAGGAAGACCTTTTGACCAATGGGGATTCGTAGCAGCACGGGACAAAATCTTATCTGGCCTCCGGGGAATAGCTTTGACGGTGTCAGAAGCCTTCCACACACACTGCACGATAAGCCAGACAAGTTCATTAGCAGGTGGAGTAACCCAGGAGGTAGGGGGCCAGGCGAGAAAAGCCTGCAGGAACACAGACTCCTCAGAGGTTGGATTAGAGGACTGCCAGTCACCTCTCTGCTTAAGGATTTCGAGGATATCACCGAAGGATACCTCAGAGGGTGACTGAGGGGATCCTTCCCCCTCATCAAAGTCTGTGTCTTCAGTGAGGGACTCCTCTGTGGAGTCCATGTGCTTCCTCTTACACAAACTTTTCCGGTGGACTTCCTCAGCGGGAGAAGCTGGGGAAGACAGCAGAAAAAGGATTTCCTGTGGGAATATGTCCTGAGGCCCTTGCACCTGGTGTCCACTAGGTGCGACTTGTGAAACCAGTGTACCAGAGGAGGGCGGGGTGATAGACAGTCCACTATCACCATCAGCAGCGGAAAGCCTTCTCCATCAGTTGGAAGGCCGGTCCACCTGAGGAGGAGTGAATGTCCAGGACAGGGGTCACCCCTCCCCCAAGTGGCTCAGCCTGCCGACCTGGAGTCCCCGGAAGGCTGTGGAGCAGCAAATTACACGTCACAACTGACATCCTGGGTCGTAGCAAAACTTTCCTGCCATGAAGGCAACTGCGGTTCCTTAGTGAGATACATAAAGGGAACCGCAGAGGGGGAAGTCTGTGCTATATCCATGGACTTCAAAGGCAATGAAGGAGGAGAATAAGAAGGGGTCTTTGGAGATGGGTGATCACCACCCAAGGAAGGATAGATCCTGGGGGGTGGGATACCTCTGGCCAGGAGCACTTGATCCACAAGACGCAACACATCGTGTTCGGAAAGGCTTCTAGTGGACCTCACGGAGACTGAGGGAGAAACAGGCCTGTCCACAGAAAAGGCAAACACAGTGTCCACCTCACCAGTCCGCACCAAGAACTACGGTGCTGAGACAGACTGGACTACGGGTGTCTGCACCGAAGAAGTCATCGGTGCCGAGGTCATGGCCTGCACCGACACAGGGATCGGTGCCAAAATGGTTGTGGGTACTGAAGCTGGAACCGACAAAACTGGAGCCAACAATAGAGGCGTCGGTTCCGAGTAAGAAGTCGGAGCCGCCGTGGTCAAGGTCTGTGCTGACTGAGTGGTCGGTGCCGATACAGTAGTAGTAATAGTCTGAACCGAGGAGCCCCTCGGTGCCGATATAGTGAAGGCTGCAGGAGAAGATGGAGCCAAGATCACTAATGGAGCCGAAGGCCTTGGTGCCGAAGGTCTAGGCACCGAAAGCACTGGGACTGACTGAGTGAGCTCTGGAGTGGAAATTTTAGCCTTTTTAGGTTTTGGTTGGTGGAAGTCCCCAGCCGGGGATGAAGGCAAAGACTTAGCCTTAGTAGGAACATCCAAAATTTTCTTATGGGCTGTAGGAGGGGTTGAGGTCTCCGACCCAGAAATAGCCTCTGAAAAGGGAGATTTAAGAAGTCCCTTTAGCAACAACTTATTTTTCCTTTCTAACAAGGTTCTGTTAGAAAAATTTTCACAGATAGTACAGGGCGGGTCAACAGATAAATGGGGATGCCCCCCCAAACAATAAATGCATAAAGAGTGTGCATCAGATGTAGGTAATGTGTGTCCACAATCAGAACACCATTTAAAACCCGGACTTCCTTTCTTATCTGCCATGATAGAAAAAGGCGATAGTAGAAAAGGTACCAGCAATCGTACAAGAGAATGCCTGAAGGTATGAAAAAAAGGAAAGATTACCAACGATGGTAAGGAGAGAAACACCTCGCGGTAAAAAAGTAGAGAAAAGAGAAGAAAAACTGAAGAAATTATGGTCGCTAGATGCAATAGGGTAAGAGACAATGAAATAGAAACTTTTCTGACAGGAAAGTTATATAAATGACTATTTTGACAACAAATAACTATACTTAGCTCAAGAGAAGCAGCTTGACACGAGTGAATGGCAAAGCGGCAAACGAAATCTGAGGTAACAGGGAGAGGGGGATTGTGGGTAAGAGTTTAGCTCGAGAGTTTGTAGCTGACGCGAGCTTGGAAAATGGCCGGCTCGGTTCCGAGTTCGGAACCGATACCCATGCGTAAGGAATGAACGAGGATTAACAATATCAGATAAAAGGTTATTTCTCTTGGTGAGGATGCTTAACCCATGTTTGTTTGCTTAAGTTACTTGCATCATTAAAAGTAAATCAAAACACACATATTTATTATGAAATGCAGCTAACTTTATCCTAAAAGTAAAATGACAAGACTCACTATGGAATTTTTATTACACCAGTACAAAAAGATATATTTTCAGTACTTTTCATTTTGCAAGTCTTCAATTGTGAATCACGAACAGCCTCAGACTACAGAAAAAACTCTAAACATTCTGGCTGGGATTCATTCACGATACAAGCACTGAGCAGCTAAGCAACACTATGAGGTGACCTAAAAATATATGAAATATCTAAAAGAAGACATGCAGCACTTCAGTGCACATAGCTGTGCTGCAAATGATGTAACTGAACTGTACAGCAACCATGCAAGTAGATCTAGCACCGTAGTGAAACTGCAGACAAAACCACACACTGAAATTCATACATTGAAGCACAAGGCACAAGCCATACAGGCAGTCATGTGCTACATTGCGCAGTCTCACAAGAACATAATATGTGAATTCAGACCACTTTATCTCAGTATAAAACAGTGCTAGTATTAGTAAAGCTGCATGTGTTATTACAATGCAAAAAGCTATGCAGCTATATAGTACTTGCAGCTGCATTACTATGGTGTCCGCAGTGAATAACTGTTTCATCCACAAAGGTAAGGAAAGGAGTATAAAACAAAAGTTGGAAAAAGGGGAAGCACACGCAGAGGGTCACACAAAAGGACAAGATATAAGAGCATGAAAGACAAGGATGAAGGAGAGTGACTTTTTTTCTGGGAAAAGGACCCATTTTTCCTTCATAAAGAGAGAAAGAAGAGTGAAATGAAAACCAAGGTACTAAGGGAGTTAGGACAGTGGGGGGAGGGGGGGGGCAAACAAGCACACTAACAAACACAAAGAACAGTGCAGACAGACAGGATAGAAGTGTACATACTAACATAGGGAGACAGTACAGACAGAGACAGAAGGTAAAGAAATGGTGATAGGATGGGTTGGACAGTGCAAATTTTTTTAAGCTGTGAACAAAATTTAGGGTATGATCATATTTCTCAGATGAACACGGTTTTATAAGTATAGAAGGTAGCCACATTTCTGACAGCACAACTTTCTGCCAAACATTTTTTTAACAAGACTTGCATATTCTCTTCTTTTCTTGTTTTTGATCAACTCATTTATTTTATCTTAGAAAATAAATGGATACTTGATGGAGAGTAAAGCACAGTTGCACAAGTCCTACTTACCTGTAACATACACACTGCCTTATTGGCATATGGGTTCAGTGCTAGGCTACCCTTATCTATGTCAGTCTACCAAATAGGGTTGCCACTTTTTGTTGTGGCTAAAACTGGAGTAAAGCCACACCTTTCGCATCACCAGTAACCCCACCCACCCACTCCCTCTCCCAACCATATTCTGACAGTTTTGTGACATCACAGTGACATCACTTGGTGGGGAACGCCCTCTTTTTCCATTCCAGCTGCCTGTTTTCGGCTGATTTACTATGCTTTTTTACAGAAAAGCAACTAATCAGACGATTTACAAACTCCGATAGTCTGTTTCTTTTTTTGAAACAGAATACCAGAGTTTGCACAGTGTTTTCTGGACTACCAGAGAATCAGTTGGATTTCCAGATAGTCCGCAAAAAAAACAGAGGGGTGGCAACCCTACTACCAAAGCTCATAACTCCTCCCCTGGCTGTCTGTGGGTGTGATGGGCCAATCATCTGACAGTAAAGGGACTGCCTTTCAGTCCATCTGACAGACCCCGTTTCAGTTTTCTAGGGTCCAGAGGGAAGAGAATATGAACATGCAAGCTTGTAAACACCTTCTGTTCCAAACCAAAACACACACACACACACACACACACACACACACACACACACACACACACACACACACACACACACACACAAAAACACATAAAAGGCAGCTGAGCATGATTCAATGGCAACTCCACCCCAAACTAAGTACACCCAAAAAGGGGGGATACTGCCAGTAAGACAATGTGTTTTATGAACATCTACTGTAACAGGTAAGTAGGAGTTATGCAGCTGTACCACGTTTAACAAATGCTTTGCTTTGCAACCATATGAGAAGATTCCCAAAACTTACCCAGTCTGGGAAGGGGAAGGATAAGGGTCCAAGAGCCCTAGAAAAATGGTCCTAATGAAGCCTGCTATGGATTTATAAAAGACATCCAACATGTAGTGCTTCATAACAGTATGGACAGAGGACCAAGTTGCTGCCTCTAGAATACTTCTAGAGTCCACTCCTTCCCAGTACCCCAGTGAAGAGGAAATGGGCCCTGAAGGATTGCACCTTTACCTTGCTAGATTTGCCTTGCCATGGTGGGAGAAAAAAAAACAACAATCAACATGTAATAGTTTACTTTCAGCCTGCCTAAAGTATATCCATGGTCACTATGGCCTTGGGCTGAGGGAGAATGAAATGATAGCCTTGTAGAACTTGATCTGATCAAATCCAACACCAAAGGCATCTCTTACATACCTGAGTGATCATTATTTGGGCTGACATGTTGGTAAACAATAGACCATTGTGCCACTAACATCCATTGAAGAATTCTCATGTAAAACTTTGCTAAAGGAAATATGACTACAGCTGCCAACATTGATCCCAGAGCCTGTAGAATCAATCGAGCTGAGATTGTGGTACTGTGAATTATTTTCCAAACTGGAATCTGATTGTTTGTACTCCTGAGAGGGGAAGAGAAGCTATCACTGATACCATGTCGAGAATTGTTCCTATGAATTCCAGTGTTTGAGGCAGTTCTGAGACTTGTAATTTACAGTAATCCCCAAATGGGAGCAAGTCTGGAGTACCTGATCTCGTGCTATTATTAGTAGATGCCTGGTCGGAGCAGTAATAAGCTAGATGTCCAGGTATGGAAACACGTGGAATTCGTGCAGTCTGAAGTGAGCTGCTACCACTGCCATGTATTTGTTGAACACCCTGGGGGGCTGTGGTGAGGCCAAAGGGCAGTGCTCTGAACTGCAAATGACTGAGCCTCACCTGGAAGTATAGATACCTTCTGCATTGTCTGTTCATTTTTATGTGACAGTATGCATCCTGAAGGTCTAGTCAGCATATCAAGTTGTCCTTGCACAAGAAGGGCAGAATGGACTGAACCGTGACCATGCGAAACTTTGTATATCGAACTGACTTATTCAAGTTGCTGAGATCCAAAATCATTCTCCAGTGCCTTGTCTTCTTTGGCACTAAAAAGTACCTTGAGTAAGTTCCTGATTCTATCTGGTCTAGTGGGGCCTCTTGGATGATTCTTTTTCAAGCAGCTTTTGTATTTCTAGTGCTGCTGCTTTCCTCTGACTGGGTGGAACATTGGGAAATTTGCATACAAATGGAGGTGGAAGGGAAAAGGGAATTATGTAACCTCTGGAAATAAACCTCTGTGCCCATGTACCTTTTGTGATGTCTAGCTAGGCTCTCTGGTACAGAGACAATCAACTTCCAATTGCCTCCAGAGGGGGACAATAGGGCCTCCTTTCAGGAATGCTGATAGGGTCCGTTAGAGAAGTAATCTCTGGACCCTTGGTTCAGAAGGCCTTCTCTGCTGCTTGGGCAGCGTCTTCCATTTGCGTTCCCCCTTCTGCCCCTGCGAGACTATCTTCACATGTATCTTGGAAAGGACCCTGGGACTTTCTGAACCACATCTTCTGACCACCTCATTGATTCCTTGAGAAGGTTCTTAGAGGGGGCAAAAAATGCACTCCCACTGCAGAAGGGGTCTTCCTGTCTTGCTCACACCTGGAGACGGTGTCCTTTACTTTAGGGCCAAACAACAAGCTGTTGTCAAAAGTTGACGAATGAGGACTTGAAGTGCTCTGCAAAATTACACAAGTGTATCCAGGCATGCCTCCTGATGGAAATGCCTGAACCCACCACCCTTGAGGTACCTTCAGCTGCATGAAAGATGAGCCTCATGGACAAATTAGAAATGGATTGCAGGGTTGCCAGCTGTGAGGCCACAGAAGTCTGAGTCTCAGCAGTAGTGGTCCCAGAAAGGGATTTTGACAATTCCTTTATCAAGTCCCTCTGTAGTCTCGTAAAGTGTGCCAGGTAATTCAGAGACCTAAGGGCAAAGGCCGTTAAAGAGTACACATGCTTCCCAAATCTGTCCAACACCCTAGACTTCCCTATTAGGGGGATAGATGAGAAACTCTGCTCAGCAAGTTCTTTCTTGGTGGCCACCGCCATGACCATAGCATGCACAGGCACTCTCTTGCTCCAAAACTCCCTTTCTACAGATGGTACCAGAATCTGATCCAGTCTCTTGGGGACTGGCGCAACTGTGTCAGGTTCCTTCCATGCCCACCTAGAGATCAAGTCAATGAGTTCATTGGCAGGTGGATTTGCATAGGAGGTAAGGAGGTAGACGGGCCAGACCCAAAGGCCTCCAGGAATACTGTTTCCTCTGGGAAAGATTATCGGTAGACTAACCACCCCTCTACTTAACAATCTCAAGGATGTCTCCAAATGAGATGACCTCATGTGGTGATGGGGACTCTTCCCGTTCATCAAAATCAGTATCTTCGGTGATGGACTCTTGAGGGGAGTTCAAGTGCCTCCTCTTGCACTTCCTCATCCTTAGGAACTTCTTCAGTGTGGTGCGCCAGATAAGTATTAGAAGAGATTGTAATACCCTGCTGGGTAAACTGGAGACTTTGGGCTGGCTGTCCTGTGGTATAGAATGATGAGGCTCAAGGTGCAGAGACACATGGGATCGAGAGGGAAGATCTAAGGGGGTAGGAACCGTCTGTCCTGTGGAAGCAGAAAACACTCTCTCCACCACCTCAAAGGCAGAATGCTCCGGGGAGAAGGAAGTCAAAAGAGCTGAGAAGCCATGTTTCCACTCCATCAGCCCCCCTGCCCTGAAGGCAGTCTACCGAGGCAGAGGACAGAGCCAAGCTATCCAGTGCTGAGGCTCTGAGGGGAAGAGATGGCAATGAAAACTTCAGAGTTGACTCTAACACTTCTGCTCCAACAGGGAACCTTCGGCTCCAAGAGGTGTTGAGCTCTGAAACCACTGGAGCCGGTGTACTTGGAGAAAGTTTTGGAGCCAAAGATACTAACATCTTCAGATCTGAGCCGAATGGTTCTGGGAGACTCTGATCGAAGGGCTCCAAAATGATAAGACTGATTGGAGTAGGACCAAACTTGTGCAAAAACCGACAAACTAATAAAATAAATTACCACATGCCGGAAAAGAAACTTTGCCAAAATATTTAAAATCATCACTTTTTATTCAAATAAATAAAAACGTTGAAACATTTAAATGTTAAATGTTAAGCCTATGATGAAGGAGCAATCTGATGAAGTTCATATTACTGGACAAAAGCACTTATGTGTTTATTCTGTTAAAAGAAAGTTTTTCATGTTTCAATGTTGCGAGAACTCCCATCTGAATCTGCGCCGATATAAATTTCCTCATCATTCTGTCCACATCTTCCAGATGTCTGACCGAGGCTGAACAAGAGGAAGCTACGGATGAGGACCTAGAGTGCCGGCAGGATTCAAGAAATGGTGAAGATACTCTAGAGGGTACCAGATCTGTTGCTGATGAATACCTGGTTTTGGGTAAAGGCTTCGGATATGAAGAGCTATGATCCAAGGAGGCTTGGCTCTGGCGCTAGCTAAGCAGGAGCAGCCTTCGGCTCCAACTTATGATTCTTCCTTGGTGGTTCCATGGTAGGATATGATGTGGGAGTCAAAGATCCCAAAGGCCTTGAAGGCTTAGTGGAAGGCTCCTTTGACTTAGATATGGAGGGGATGAGCCCCTGCAATAGCCTCTGTAAAGGATGTAGGAAGCAATCCTGTTAAGATCAACTTATTTTCCTACCCACTATAACTCACAGGTTAAAGGCATTACAAATTGAACAGTCTACCTGAAGATGGTCTGGGCCCAAATAATATACACACAAGACGTGTGCATTGGACGTGAGCAACTTGTGCCTGCATTTCTGGCACATTTTAAAGCCAGAAGGACCTATCTCATACATGTTAACTCTATAAAAAAAATAGACAAAGAAGAAAAAGCTTTTTTTTTTTTTAATTAGTAATAGAAAATGAATTAAGGGAAGGGATTACCAGCAATGGTAAGAAGAATTACACTAAAATAGTGCAAGAGTGAAAGGGGAAGGAAAAAAATTACCAACTATGGCAATGAGACTAAACTAGAACAGTGTAAAAAGGGAGGATTTAATAATAGAAAAAACTCAAATCTTATATAAAATAGAGAAAGTAGAAATAAACTTATCACTTCAGTAAAATTTCTCAAGAGGTCAAGGCGACCACATCCAAATGCAAAAGCAGCAAATAAGATATGGGGGACATTAGGGGTTGGTGCATTGTGGGTAAGGGAGGAGCTCAAGAATTTTTTGGTGGCTACAAGCTAAAATAATGGCAGAGCTGGATCCAAACTCGACTGTTGAGGGATGAATGAAAACTGACATCAGATAGAAGGTTTAGTCCATAAAGTGACCCTGTCTTTATGAAAAATAATGTACAGAGTCTTTAATGAAACAGCCTGGAGTTCAGAAATCATTTTAGCAGAAGTGATAGCCACTAAAAAGGCAGTTTTCCAAGACAGATACTTTAAATCATGCTTTGCTGAAGATTCAAAACGTTTTTGAGTCAAACCTTGGAGTAACACTGTCAAATTCCAGGGAGGTGAAGGATCCTTTATTGAGGGTCTAAGTAGGAAAGTGCCTTTTAAGAAAGTCTTCCATAACTTAGAAGCAGCCAAACAACAGTTTGTGTCTCCTGCATGAAAATTTGATATGGCTGCCAACTGTACCTTAATTGTGGAAAAATTAGCACCTTCTTTGAAGAGAAGCTTGAAAATCTAGTACAACAGAGACAAGGGCAGTAAAAGGGCCAGTGTCGTGTCTCAATGTCCAAAAAGAAAATCTTTTCCATTTGCTCTTGTAAATCTTTTTGGTGTAGTCTTTTTGTGAAGATAATAACATGGCATGTACTGGGGAAGAAAGTCTGGGCTGTCTGGCTATTAGTGGAATTGGAGAAACCATGTGGTTAGTTTGAGGGCTGGGATATTGGGGTGATTCATCCCTGAAGGGTGTGACAGAAGGTCTAGAGCTGGATCCAGTATCCAGGGAAGATAAGAAAGATGAGATCAAAGGAAGGAGAACCACACCTGGCAAGGCCAGAAAGCAGCAACGAGGATAACCGAGCTCTTCAAATTAATTGCTTTCCATAAAAATTTTGGGATCAGAGATAGGGGGGATAGGTGTAATGGAGACCGTATGACCAAACATGGACTACAGCATGTCTTGGTGACTCCACCTGAGGGGGGATCAGGGCAAAATATCTGCTGCTCTTGTTGTGGGAGATGTAAAGAAGTCACAGCAAGGGTGGCCCCAACACTGGAAGATTTTCTCTGTCACTGACTGATTGAGAGACCACTCGTGAGGCATCAGAATGGACTTGCTGAGGTGTCAGCCAGTTTTCAGGCTAGTGTTGAATTCAGGACTGTGTTGCAAGTTTCTGAATTGCCCATACCTAACTTGGACAGAAGGAAGTTTCTCCGTTCACCTGTCAGAGAAAGGAACTTTGAGCAGCCTAGCTGTCCCTGGAGGAGTGGTTCCAGCCCAGAAGTTAGTTTATTAGACATTTTGTGCTAATTTCTATCTCTTTCATTTCCATACTATAAAAAACGCATTTGCACGGTTTTGTGTGCCAGGCAGTACCGGTTAGCTAGGGTTAAATTATTCCTGGCTCCACTAAGTCTCCTCTTCAGTTTTTCCTTTGAAACTAGTCTAACTCTCAACCTAAGCACTCAAAAAGCATCCTACAGCCCAGCACTTGCTCAGACCTAACAGCAAGCACTAATACATCCTGACACTTGATTGCCCAGCAGGGCAAGGCCATTTATTCACCCCTCACCAACCAAGCAACTAAGTAGCTCACTCTACTATTCAGGCATGACCAAAGGGCAATTTCAGGTGTACTCTCCAGTCCAGCTGGTGAATCTGGGTATCCTGAGACAATGTTACAACTGCAGCAAACATAAAAAAAAAGAGCCAGCACATTGGGAGCGTGAAGATTTATTCTAAGAACCAGACCGGTTTCAGCTTGTAGCTTTCATCAGTGGTACATTACCTGATGAAAGCTACAAGCTGAAACCGGTCTGGTTCTTAGAATAAATCTTCACATTCCCAAGGTGCTGGTTCTTTTTTTTTTTTATGTTTGCTACGGTTTGTCTGGCAAGTGCACCTACTGTACTTGCTAGCCTGCCTCTCTTTGACTAAATGTTACAACTGCCTCATGTACACAGACAGCCCTCTCCTCCTACCACAAAACACTAACATATGCGAGAGATGCAATTATACAGCCAAACTGGAGGCTAAGCTGCCTCCACACAAGACTGGAACAGACAGTCAAGAGGAGAAGGTTATACTTGCACCACACCTCTAGCCACACATAGACCTACTAAACGAGCACTGGCAAAAAATACACATAAATACACAAAATCATACTCGGAGACTCTAAATAAAAACCTGCAAAAGCATCAGAGACCTCCAAAGCAGACACCCAAACAACCTCCACCTCCCATCACACACCAGACAACACATAAAACACAAAATCAGTGTGCCGCACAATCACAGCCCTTAAGGTGAAATAACATACCTAACACACTAGTAATAGGTGACTCTATAGTCAGGCACACTGAAGTCCCACTCACTAAGCTGGACAAGCAGAAGGTTACTGTTAGCTGCCTGTCGGGAGCCAGAATCTGCCACAGAACACAAGCACTCAGGTCACTCCAGAACAAGTACAAATATGATTCTGTCATTGTTCATGTTGGTGTGAATGACCTGAGACGTACCTCCCTGGACTACATGAAAAGAGACATGGAAGAGTTCTCTGATCATTTAGCTCAGGCTGGTATGACCCTGACCCTGAGTAGCATCCTGCCCTCACCAAGAATGATACCTCAGTATAAAGAAAAAATGATCTATTTCAACAATTGGCTAAGCTTCTGGTGTCATTCAAAGGGGATCCAGTGTCTGTGAGCCTGGGACGACATGTTCGACAAGCCGCGTTGCTTCGCAAGAGATGGCTTGCCCCTGTCACCCCTAGGCTTTCGAATACTGGCCAAGGCTATTGCTGCCCCCATAGTGCCTTTTTTAGGCAAGGCTCAAAAGTCAAACCCACCTCCGTAAACAGCACAATTAACAAAAAACTGAGGGTTATGCTACTCAATGCCAGAAGTTTAAATCTCAAAATGCTCGTGCTCAAAGCACTCCTCAGTATGGAGAACGTCAACATCTGTGCAGTATCTGAAACCTGGTTCAAGGCTCCAGAGAGCACCCCAGCACTACCGGGCTACAACTCGTACCACACGTTTTGGCCACAGAACACAGACCAAAACACAAAAGGAGGGGGTACATCTCCAGGTTAGTGACGCAGCATGATACCTCCGAGATCATCCATGTGCAACTAACATCGGGCAAATCTGCAATGCAAATTGTGGCCTGCTACAGATCACCCTCCATGACCAGGATCACCACTCCACCTATCTGGAGACACTGGAAAACATGAATGTCCTACTGAACACCCTGATATTGGGCAATTTCAATTACCCTACCATTAACTGGGAAAACTACTCGAGTACAAACTCCCAGGCCCAGCGCTTCCTGGAATTCAACAACTCAAACGCCCTGGATCAGCTGCTAAACTCCCCTACCAGAGGTGAAAACATATTGGACCTGGTCATCACAAACATGGGCGACAGGTGTTCCACACCAGAAGTCAACCCGTCACTGGTTAGATCAGATCATAAACTAATCACTCTGGATGTCCACACCCCACCACCACCCCCAACTAAAGAAACCACAGTAAAAAACTTTTCTAAAGCAAACTTTATCTTACTTAAGACAGGTGGTAAGTTTCACAGCCCCCACACTAAAGGATAACGCTGCCCAAGATGCAGAAACCTTTACAAATGCACTCTATGAGCACTTACAAGGATGCATGGATTGCGCCATCCCTAGCAAAACCAAGACTCACTCCTCGAAGAGAAGGAAACCAGTCTGGTGGACCCCTGCCATAAACAAGCTATACAATAGGAGGAAACTAGTTCAGAAAAAAAGCAAATCCCAAGAAGAAAAGACATCTCTGATCAGTATCAGTAAGAAACTAAGGTCCCTCATAAAATCATCCAAGGCTAACTTCGAAAGAAAAATAGCCAAGAATTCAAAAGATAACAACAAAGCCTTCTTTAGCTATGTTAAGAATCTAAGTGGCAACTCGCAGATATGCACTGAACTAGTGCAAAATAGCACAAAATATACTGAACCTACTGATATTGCCAACATCCTGGAAGATAAATTCAGTGCAAACGTCACCCCCCTCTCACCCCCAAAAGGGCCCACAACAATACCAGAGAAGTGTAGTGTCCCGGAAATCACAGACGCACTAGTGAAAATAGCCCTTTTAAAAGCCAAAAACACAGCATTAATGGGGCCAGATGGTATCCCAGGCTGCGTCTTGCATGAACTACAGAACGAATTAACCCCCCACCTAAACATATTGTTCAACCTCAGCCTCTCCACAGGCTACATGACCATAAAATGGTGCACAGCAATGGTTATTCCACTCCACAAAGGAGCACATCATCATGGAACTCATTAATTAAGATATTGGGAACCTCCAAACACTTGACCCGACCTAGTTCGGCTTTGTTAAGGGAAGATCATGCCTACTAAACCTGAGACTTCTTTGAGACAGTCACTAAAGCCACAGACGAGGGAAAGGTTGTTCACACAGCCTACCTTGACCTTGCCAAGACTTTCAAGACCATTCCCCACTTGGGTATAACAGAAAAACTCACCAGCCTGAACATAAACCCCTACGTCACGTGATGGGTTGCCAAATGGCTAACAGACAGAACTTGCATGGTAAGAATAGCAGGCTCCAGGTCCGACTCTAAACCAGTCACACGTGGTGTCCCGCAAGGCCCGGTCCTGGGACTCCTACTGTTCGGCATATACTTCTCAGAAGTACAGGCAAACACAGGAGGACTATGGCTAACCAAGTTCGCTAATGGCTGCAAACTGGGAGCCATAACTGACTCTCTGGCTGATACGGACATCCTCCAAAAGGGCCTTACTGAGACGGACACCTGGTGTCAAAGTCATGGCCTCAAGCTAAATGCCAAAAAATGCATAGTCATCCCATTTGGGAAAAACAAAACACTCACAAATTACCACATAGGTGGCAGCCCCCTTAATACAGAAGAGGTAATAAGAGATCTGGGGACCCAGGTAGATAGTAATCTCTCCTTTGACAATCATACTGCCAAAGTAGTTAGGAAATCCTTCTATGTGGCCCATCTAATTACTAAAGGGTTCGCATCTAGAAATAAAGAGGTTATAGTGCCCCTCTACTAGTCACTCATCAGACCCATCATAGAGTACAATGCCCCATTTGGGATGTACCTCACAAGACACTTCCAACAGCTGGAGTGACCACAAAAGTACCTCACCAAGAGGATTACTGGCCTCAAACATATGTCCTATGCAGCCCGATTGAAAAAACTCCGGCTGTACTCTGTGGCATATCGCTTACTCAGAGGTGATCTCTGCCTGACTTACAAACCCATGTCCAATTCAGAATTGATGGACATGCTCCACCTAAATAAATCCAAGTCACTGCAAGCCACACGCTCTAGTGAGCTAAACCTTGTCACAACAATAAATAGAACATGCTGGAGGGATATATTCCTGTCACAGAGACTCCCCATGCTTTGAACAAAATTCCAAACTACATTAGGCAGAGCCCCTCACTAACACTCTTCAAGAGAAACCTTGATGAGGGATGGGTAACAGAAAATACACCCCTGGGATCACTTCATTGGCTCTGCTTGACAGAGGATCAGTTAATTAATCAATGGGGCGATGAAAGCTGACACACTCTGGTTAGGCTAATAAATGCCCTCGGGCAGATAGCATAGTACTTACCTATGAACCTATGAAGGAGCTCTCTGCATAGGAGTCCTGGAAAGGTCCCTGGGATTTGCAGAACCACATTTTCTTGCCACCTTTCTGACTTCTTGAAAAGGTTCGTTAAGAGACAGAAAATATAATTCCTATGGCAGACAGGGTCTTTCCTTCTTGTTCAACATGGGTAAGCGTTCCTAGCGCCAAATAAGGATGTTCCATCAAAGGGAGCATTGATGAAAGAAGATTTGAAAGGCTCTGCAAAATCACACAGCCACATCCAGGCATGTCTCCTTATGGCAATCCCTGAACCAGCCACCGTGAGGCACCTTTTGCTACATTAGAGATCAACCTCATGGACGCACTGGAAATTAACAAAAGAGTAACCAGCTAAGAAGATTATCTTTTGAAATCTTCTGCAAACATGAATTCACATAGAGTTACACAGTCCTTTGGTCAAATCTCTCTGTAGCCTTCCTTGTAAAGTGTGCCAGATATTTCAAGGACATCAGGGCAACAGAAGCAAATACATGCATTCCACATCTGTCCAGCACCCTAGACTGTTAGGGGAGTGGACAGAGGAGTTCTGCAATGCTAGGTCCTTTTTTGGTGGCTGCTGCCACAACCATTGCTTTGACAGGTACTACTTTGCTCCAGTGTGATTTATCCTTTGGTGGGGCTAAGAACTTGTCCAGGTGATGTGGGACTGGTTCAGTGAAATCTGGCTCCTTCCATGCCAAGTGAGAGACCAAACTGATGAGCTCATCGGCTGGGGATTCACCGAAGACATAGATGGGCCAACACCAAAAGCCTCCATAAATGCTGACTTTTCTGGAGAAGGAGTGTCACAGGGCCAACCTCCTTTCTTGTTTAAGGATCTATAAAATGTCTCCAAAGGAGACATCATCAGATGGTGATCTGGGGATCCTTCTCCTTCCTTGAAATCAGTATCTTGAGTGAGAGATTCCAAAGGGGAATCCGTGCATCTCCTCTTGCACATTCCCTTCTGATGGGCCTCCTCAGGGGGATGTTCTGGGGAGGTGTCAGAAAAGAGGTAAATTCTTTCATGGGAACTGACTGAAAGTTAGGTGGAACTGGCTATCCCTGTGGAATAGGTCTGATGGACTCAGAGCTCTGAACCAAAGAGGGAATAGAGGAAGGATCTGAAGGAGGATGAGAGACCAGATCTCAAGAACAAGAAAAGGCCGTTTCCACAACCTTCAAGGCAGATCGACCCAGAGAAGCAGTGGCCACCTGCACCGGATCCAAATGTTTCAATATGGGTGGATCACTACTCTGACCTGATCTGCGCCTAGAGGAGGGAACCAGACCCGAACTATCCAGTGCTAAGGCTCTGAGGGGCAGGAATGGATTCATCATCATCAGAGTAGATCCCAGTTTCATGGATCCGACATTGATGCTTCGGCTCCGGGACTCATCCCGATCCAAAGGCATAGGAACAGAACTGATCAAGGATACTGTTGGAGTTGAAGAAGTAATTTTCTTTGGATCTGACTCTAGAACTGTCTGAGTTGTTGGATCTTAGGGCTCTGAAACCGAAGGACTGATTGGAGAAGGAGATAAAACTGAGTGAGTAGTGGCAGGAAGACTCATGAATCCAATCAGGGATGGAGTCGAGATAACCCCCATCTGGATCTGAGCTCTGAGAAATTTTCACATCATCCTAACCACATCTGCTTCGGAAAGACTCCTGATGGATGAAGTAGTTGACTGAGGTCTGGAGTGCTTTTTAGGTGTCTGCATAAAAGGGGAATGGAGCCAAGGGGAGATACGATCTATGAGAAACTTGGATGAGCGAGTCCTTGGAATGAAAGATGTGCTAGGCTTTGGATCCAAAGGTTTAGGATCCGTAATTTGAGTGGTACGACTGGCTGAGATAACAATAGGATCTGATGGTTTAGGATCTGATGGCCTTGGGTCCACACTGTGTTTTTCATTTCTGATGAAGTCAGATCAGACAGCTTTGAAACTTTGGAAGGTGATTTTGAGGGAGTCTTGGGAGACTTCAGAAGCAAACACATCCTGTGCTCCGATGGAGGTTTTGAAGACTTACTGGGGGTTTGAGCCCCTGACGAAGAAGAGGATGAGGAAGGAAGCAAACGTTTAACATCAAGCTTACTCTGCCTGTCAGTTATGGCTCTCGAAATAAAAGTTGCACAAATTGAACAGTCTGTGTTTAAATGAGCTGCTCCTAAGCAATAGACACACTCCTTGTGGGTATCCCAGTTAGGGATTTTATGCCTGCAAGAAGTGCATTTCTTGAAACCTGTCAGCTTGTCGGCCATGACAGTACAATTCACAGTGCAAAGAAAAAATGTAGATAAAGTAAGGACAGACTTTTTTTTTTTAAGAGCATACCACCAATGGACATACCCTGTTTAACAGAGTAGGAGTGATACAGGAAAGGAAAAAGAAAGACAAAATACCAGCAATGGTATATTTAAAAGGTTACTATATAAACAGTAGGAGCCTGATGCAGACAGTCTGAAAATAAGAGGGAGGTTTAATATTAAAGAGTAGAGGAAGAATTTATCTTAAGGTAATTATTTTTTTTTACTTACAAAAAAATAAGCTATAATGCAAGAGAAGGATCTCATGTCTGTGCAGGATGCCAAATGAGATCTGAAGTGCTGGGGATCTACTAGGGCATTGTGGGTAGAGGGAGGAGCTTGAGAGTTGGATCCAAACTTTGAAGTATGTAGCCGGGTCGGTTTCGAGGATCGGATCCGTAATCCATTTGTTGAGGAAGAAGGAAAATGGCATCATCATATCCTAGCATTTTTGGGAGTTCTCTTGCTGAGGTTAACTTCTTCCTGGAGAATTCCTGAAAAAACTTCTGGTAAGACAGGACCTTATCATTGCGAGGAAAGGCCATTCTTTTGTTGGTGTTGATTAAGCACCTCAGGAAGATGGGTCTTTGAGGGTGTCAGGAACGACTTCCAAAGATTAAACTTGAACCCTATGTGGAACAGCAAGGTTGAGACGTTATCTAGTTATTCCAAACACCTGGATATAGACTCTGCAAAGATCAACAAGTCATCCAAGTAAGGAATGATGTGAATGCTAAGAGTGCAGCAGTGAACACTACATGAACAAGGCATTTGGTAAACACTTGAGGTGCAGTGGACAGCCCAAAGGATTATGCACAGAACTGATAGTATGAACCAGATACAACAAATCTCAGACATCTTCTGAAGTGATGAACAATTGTGACATAGTGATACGTATATTTCAAGTCAAATGTCAACATGAAGCAGTGGTCTGGCAAAAGATGAAGCACTGTCTAAAGGATGAGCATCTTGACAGTTCTGTTTAGGGATCCAGGAAAATTCTGAAGTAGAAACCTTTCATTCTCTCTCTCTGAAGGAGAGACTGGTTCTATGAACCCTGAGTTCAGCATTTGCTGGTGTAAAGGAGGGAATAACAAGATCTGGTCCAGAGGAAAAGAGATGGACCTCCTTGAACTGAGGTGGATGTTCCTTCTACTACCATCTATAACCACTGCCAACAAACTTGCTGGAAACCACTGACAGCCAAGCTGCCTTTTTGAGAGCTAGCTTTTAAGATGGGGTACCTAGCCAGGGACCTGGGAAAGATGGCTGATGCAACTCAGCATAGTCATAGGTTAAAAAGGGGGTTATACTTTTTGTGAAAGGAATCTCTCTTGTTAGGTTTGTCAGAGCTCTCGTCCTACCATTTTCGTTCTTTTTTGGTGTCTTGGCTTTTGTTTGGGACTTTTGTTTGTTGGGAGCCAAAAATTAACCTGTGTAATGGAGTGAAACTTGGGAATATGGAAAATTTTAGACACCACTTGTATCAGTTTGCCTCTGTTGTCCCAGTTTTAAGGGTCTTATTAGGTGCTGTACCGAACACAATCAAAATCAAGTGGAGCATTCATAATTAGAAGTTATGTACCTACCATAACATTCCATGTTAGTTGTCTTCTCTCGCCTTCTTTCTTGCTGGATGGGTTCGGAGCCGATCCTCGGCTCTGACTCGGCACTTGCTAAGCTCGAGAGCTAATTTTACCAGCTCAAGGCAACCCTATATCCCATGATGCAAGGCGGAGACTACCCAGATCTCGTTTGGTAGCTAAAGAAATAGTAATATTTTCTTCCAACTGAAGAGGAGGAAGAAAAATAACAATACTAAATAACATCATAACCCTCTAGAAAGGATCAACCTAATCTAGTAACACTAGAAGTTGAACAGGTAGAAAAAGGGAATAACCTCTTAATAGAAGATGCATAATCTTCCCGGTCTGACCAGGCTAGGGGGATGGAGGGCGGGATGCAAGAAAGAAGGCGAGAGAAGACAACTAACATGGAACGTTATGGTAGGTACATAACTTCTAAATGTTAAGTTGTCAATCTCGCCTTCATTCTTGCTGGATGGGACCGCGTCCCTAGCACCTCTATCCTGGGTGGCTCAATGGAACAGACTCTTGAGAATGGTGGAACCAAAATTCGCTCTGTCTCTGGAGGCCAAGTCTAATTTGTAATGTGAAACAAAGGTATGAGGAGAGGCCCATGTGGCTGCTGCACAAATAGTGTCTATTGGAAGTCTAGCTTGAAAAGCTGTAGATGTAGCTAGAGCTCTGGTAGAATGGGCTTTTGGCTTAGAAATCAACTCTTTGCCTCTGAGCTGATAAATGTAAGTGATCACAGAAGACAGCCATCTAGATAAAGTTACCTTGGAAACTGGAAGGCCTTTCCTGTTCTCTGCATAGGATAGAAACAGTTGATCAGATTTCCTAAAAATTTTAGTTTTGTCCAGATAATATCTGAGCTGGCGGTGAACATCAAGACAATGTAACTTTTGTTCCGCTCTATCAGAATAATTCGAGAAAAGCACTGGAAGATCAATGGATTGATTTAGATTCATCTGCGATGCCACTTTTGGTAAGAAAGACGGATTAGTCCTTAGAGATACCCTATCTTTGTGGAATATTAAACAGGGAGGACGAATGCAGAGAGCATGAAGCTCAGATACTCTCCTGGCAGAAGTAATGGCGACTAGAAAAAGTGTCTTCCAAGAAAGCAATTTCAAAGAACAGGCAGCTGCAGGTTCGAAAGGGGGAAGAATCAAGGATGTTAAAATTAAATTTAGATCCCACTGTGGTGGGGGGTCTCTAATCGGAGGTTTCAGTAAAAAGATACCTCGAAGGAATGCCTTGCAAAGTTTATGTGACATAATGTTGTGGTCCAAAAGGCCTATATGAAAATTTGAAATGGCTGCCAGTTGAACTTTCACTGTGGAAGAAGAGAATCCTGAATGAAAAATCTCAGCTAGAAAGTCCAATACCGAATGAACTGGAGCAGTATAGGGGTCTATGTTCCTAGCTTTTGCCCAGAAAGAGAAACGTCGCCATTTACTATTGTAAATCTTTCTGGTAGAAGATTTTAGGGAAGCTACTATAATATCCCGGACAGGATTAGAAATCATAGGAAGCCTGGCTAAGGATGGAAGTGGAGCAACCAAGCAGTGAGGTTGAGAGAAGGTATGGATTGGTGCAGTTGACCCGACTGGTGGGTCAGAAGATCTGGAACCGGGTCCAGATGCCATGGCTGTACCAAGAGATAATGATGTAGGAACGGAAACCATATCTGTCGAGGCCAGTAAGGGGCAATGAGAATCAACTTGGCTCTCAAGGCGGTTGCTTTCTGAATTAGCTGAGGTATCAGCGGAAAAGGGGGAAAAGCATAAAGAAGTCCCCGGGGCCAATCTTGGGTTAGAGCGTCTCTGGGGGGATGGCCTGGAAGGGGGAAGAGTGAGAGAAGAAGTTTGGGCATTTGCTGTTTTGAGGTGTAGCGAAAAGGTCGCAGCAAGGAAGGCCCCACTTCTGAAAAATCTCTTCCGTCACTGATTGTTTGAGAGACCACTCGTGAGGCATGAGAATAGCTCTGCTCAATCTGTCCGCTATGATGTTGGATTTCCCGGGGATGTGCGTTGCTATCAGAAACCGGTGAGTAGAGATTGCCCATTGCCAAAGTCTGAGAGCTTCTCGACACAGTGGATAGGACTTGGTTCTGCCCTGTTTGTTTATATACCACACTACGGACATATTGTCCGTTTGGATTGCAATAGTTCCCAGGGGAAGAGAGTCGTTGAGGGCTTGCAACGTTAAAAGCACCGCTCTCATCTCCAGGACATTTATGTGCAGATGGTACTCGAAAGGTTGCCAAGTGCCATGGACCATTCTGCCCTGATAATGCCCCCCCCCACCCGATCAGGGAGGTGTCCGATGTAACTGTGGCAACCGGGGCAAGAGGAACAAAAGGTCTGCCTTGATGGACTTGAGGGGACGATATCCACCAAGTCAGATGCCTTTTGCAAGTTGGAGTTACTATGATCTCGTGACGCATGGGAAGTTGTTGAAAAGACTATTGGGTGAATAGCATCCATTGTAGAAGACGCATGTAAAAGCGGGCAAGGGGAAGAAGTGTTATGGCGGCCGCCATAAGACCCAATACCTTCAGAGCAAATCTGGCCTGAATTTTGTTGCTGAGAAGAATCACCTGGACGTGTCTTTGAATGTCCAAGATCCTTTGGTCTGTTAACTTTACTGAAAGTTGTACGGTGTCCAATCTTGCGCCTATAATAGTAATAGATTGACAAGGCAGATTTTTCGAAATTTATAGAAATTCCTAGCCCTCTGCAAATGTGAATGGTGTAATCTCTGGCTTGGAGAAGCTGATGCCTGGTGGTGGCAGTGAGGAGCCAGTCGTCTAGATATGGAAACACCTGGTATCCTTGACGTCTCAGGTGAGCCGTAACCACTGCCATACATTTGGTGAACACTCTGGGGGCTGTAGTGAGTCCAAAGGGCAGGGCTCTGAATTGGAAGTGACTGGTCCCCAGCCGAAAGCGGAGAAATCCTCTGGATCATCTGTGAATTTTTATGTGATAGTATGCATCCTGAAGATCTATCGAGCACATCCAATTGTCCTTGCCCAGAAAGGGCAGAATGGACTGAAGCGTGACCATCCGGAATCTTGATTTCTTTACAAACTTGTTTAGTTTGCTCAGATCTAATATTGGTCTCCAGTCCCCTGTCTTTTTTGGAACTAAAAAGAACCTTGAGTAGATTCCGATCCTATTTGGTCCGCTGGGACTGGTTGGATGGCTCTTTTTACTAGCAGTTTTGATATTTCCAGTACTGCTAGTTCCCTTAGACCGGGTGGAACGTCTGGAAGGGTTCCCTTTTGTTGAATTGGGGTTTGAATAAAGGGGAATTTTGTAACCCTCGGGTATAATCGACTGTACCCATTTGTCTTGAGAAAGGGAAAGCCAGGCTATTGGGTACAGTGATAATTTTCCCCCGACTGCCTCCGAAGGTGGACAATCGGGCAACATCTCAGGGATGCTGGAAGGGTTTATCAGAAAGAAGCTCTCTGCTACCCTGATTCTGCGGACCCCCTCTGCCCCTAGGGCGGCGTCTATTATTGTTATCCCCTCTGCCTCTGGGGGTAAACTGACTTCGTGCGTCAGGCGTGACTCCTTGAGATTTGCGGAACCACATTTTCCCTCCCTTCTGTCCTTTGGCGTAAGGTCTTGAAGGGATGGAGAAACGGACTCCTACGGCAGAAAGAGTCTTGCCATCTTGTTCACATCTAGTCAAAGTGTCTTTCACTTGAGGTCCGAACAAGGTCGAACCATCAAAGGGGGAGTTTGTGAAGGACGCCTTGAAGGGGTCTGCAAAATTACAAAGCCGCATCCAGGACTGACGCCTTAAAGCCACTCCTGTGCCTGCGGCCCTACTCACTCCATCGGCTGCATAAGAAATGAGCCGCATGGAGGAGTTAACAATGGAGTTAAGGATTCCTAGCTGTGAGCTAATCTTATCCTGAGACCCAGCAGCTGACGGATCCTGTAAAACTTCTCCTAACTCTTTAAGAACATCTCTTTGAAGGCGGGTGAAGTGGCATAAGTAGTTCAGCGATCTCATGGCAAAAGTCGCTGAAGAAAAAATCCGCTTGCCGTACCTGTCCATAGTCCTAGAGTCCTTGTTAGGAGGATGGACAGGTACTGAAGGATCAGCTAGTTCCTTCTTGGTGGCAGCAGCCACCACCATGGCATCAACTGGGACACCCTTTGTTAAATATTGTCTATCTGGTGGGGCCGTAATGAATTTTGAAGGCCTCCTAGGGATAGGTTCCACTGAATCCGGAGCCATCCACGCCTTCCGAGCCACTACCTCCATAAGAGGGTCGAAAGGCGGAGACACCCAGGAGGTGGAGGGTCGAGATCCGAACGCCTCCAGGTATACTGACTCGTCCTCGGAAGGATTAAGGGAGGGCCAGTTCCCCCTCTGCTTAAGGAGTTCAAGGATGTCTGAGAATGAGACATCCTCAGAGGAGGACCTTGGGGATCCCTCCGACTCATCCAGGTCAGTATCAGATGTAGTAGACTCAGGGGAGTCTAGATGTTTCCTCTTACGTGGGGGTTCACCTGACGGATCAGGAGAAGCCTCGGAAGAGGAAGATATTCCCAATGGGGAAACCTGAGGCGTTGGATCTCTGGGTCCAGGAGCAAGAGAGTGGGAAGAGACGTCAGCAGGCACTGTAGTGGGAGGAGCTGATGGAACTGTCCGTTGACTAAGCCCAGGGGCTAGTACACTCCTCATCACCTCGAAGGCTCCCCCGTCAGAGAGACCAGAAAGTTCCCGCTCCGAAGAGATAGGAACCCCAGGCCTCACCGAGAGGGAAGGCTCTGAGGCAGATGTCGGGGCCGAGCTCACCAACGCCGAAGCTCCGAGAGGGAGAACGGGGTCGGACAAGGGTCCGATGCCACTCGCCCCCTCGGAGCCGACGAGAGAGACCAGACACCCGGATCCCTCCAATGAAGGCCTCAAGGAGGAAATCGGAGCAGAGGACGACGGAGCCGAAAGGGGTGGTATCGGCTCCGAAGCTACAACGGTGACGGTTCCGAGGAGCTCCGGCTCCGAGCTCTGTAAGAGAGTCGAAGGAGGAATGTTTGGTGGATGTGAAATAGCTACCATCTGTTGAGATGGGCTATGGAGTATTTGGGCCAATGCCTGAGACTTTAATAGTCTACTCACCACTCTCTTGAGGTCATGATCAGACAGCCTGGACGACTGAGAAGAACGGCTCCGATGGCTCCGCTCTGAGAGCAGGGGTGATCTCGGAGCCGAATGTATCGACTCTAATGAAGGGGATCGAGATCTCTTTTTGAGATCGATGGAGCCAACGGAGCCGAAGATACATCGGCTCCAGCATGAGCCGACACTGAATGTCTAGGTTGGGCAGTATCGGCGCCGGATGGTGCCGATACTGAGACTGCTAAGGTGGAAGGATCGGCTCCGGCCGGAGCCGATCTCGACCCTGGTGAGGGTGAACCAGAAGCCGACGGCTTGGAACTCTCTGCCGAAGGCTTAACAGGTTTCGAGGGCTTTCCCGGCGCCGACTTAGTCAGGGAGCTCTCGGGCTTTAATAAGCCTCTTAATATCAACTTATTTCTTCGCTCCTGCAGGACTCTTGGGCTGAAGGCATGACAGATAGCACAAGAGTCCTGCAGGTACAAAGGTCCCAGGCAATAAACACAAGAAGTGTGACCGTCTGTCAGAGACATCTTCTGACAGCACGAGTCACACTTCTTGAAGCCTGAGACCTTAGTGTCCTTCGACATAACTGTGTCGAGGAAACACAATACACTAACACACAGACAAAAACACCCAATCCAACAATTTAAAATAAACAGGGATAACACACAGTCATACACAAACAATCCCTGACAGGAAAAAATTTAGGGAGGGGAAGGCCTAAGGCCTAAGCTAGGGAAAGGGGATAAATAACTCGAAAAAAAGGGAACACTAACGGGAATAGGGTTAAAGTAAGCGTTAAGGTTAACAAAAAACAAATATATATATATAAATTTAAAGGGGGGTAGACTGAAAGTCTCAAATCTAGTCACTTACCTGGAGCTGGTAAAAGAAGGCACCTCGTTAGCGAAGCGGCAAATGAGATCTGGGTAGTCTCTGCCTTGCATCATGGGATATAGGGTTGCCTCGAGCTGGTAAAATTAGCTCTCGAGCTTAGCAAGTGCCGAGTCGGAGCCGAGGATCGGCTCCGAATCCATCCAGCAAGAATGAAGGCGAGATTGACAACTTAACATTCTTGTTTTAACTCATCAGAAAAGTTCTGACTGTGCAACCAGGGATTCTTCCTTATCACCACAGATGTCAGTGCATTTCTAGAAACAGTAATGGCCCCTTCCAAGGCACTCTAAATCATGTTTGAGAAACACTGGACACAATATCCCTGACATAGACTCTTTGCTCAGCAGGTAATGATGCAACAAATTTGTCTAAACAATACAATCCCCTCAATACAAACTTCTACATAAAACATTGGTAGTTAAACACCTTAAAGACTACTATGCTGGATAGTGCCAACTTCTTTCCCTGAGATTCTTAGCTACTTGTCTAGCTTATCTGAAGTGACTGGGTATGATGAAAATAGACTTTTTGTTGGAAGATGTCACCAGAGACACAGCAGCAGGATCCCCAGACAAGGGGGTTTGAAGACCAGGCACAGTTGTGCACACCCTAAATTTCTTAAACACCTTTTTTGGCAAAACAGAAGAGAATTGAAAGCTTTCTAAAAACATCCTCCAAAACTGGGATTAATGGAGGGAAGGTCACCACATAAAGGGTATCAGCCTCCAAAAAATCATATACACTCTGATGACGTCAAGAGCAGCCAAAGAATGCTCCTAATTGAATACATCCCTAAAATCTAGTCAGCATTTGGAAAAAAGAAAACATCTGTTTGATTTTCTACACCTGTTTGTCCTCAGAGGACGTTATCTAATCAAACTCTGACTCTTCCAAAGTATCAGATTCTGAATCCCTTTCAAAATCAAGATCCCCAGATAGCAGGATTATGAGCCCTGGCATTACTCATAACCCTGATTTGCACCCCATAATCAACATTATGAACAATGGATCTAGACATAGCCACCACCTCAAGTGGAAACCCAGTCAAAGGCTGTTGCCCTGCAATGTGGTGGGTCTTCTGTCGCTTTTTTACAAGTATTACACTAGTCAGAGAATCCCCAAGGGGAGATGTATCAGCACTGGCAACATATTCTGCACCCCTGTCTTCTCCTGCACCTAAAGAGTTTGGTTCTCCTGTACCTGAACCAGGCACTAGTAAAATCTTGAAGGATGTGTCTGACTCTCATGTCATGCATAGTTGTGGTACTAACACCACACCAGCAGACCTGGAGGCAAAGAAGGTGAGTGGTCAGATAGCCTGCTTAAGGTAACTATGGAGTCACAAACCATAGGCTGAGGCATATTTCTTGATTTATTTCTATGTTTTTAGATGTACAAAGGGTAGATGATGGTGGTGGGGCACTGTATCTGAGTCCATCAAGTCAGGGTACCAGAAACTACCCAGCTCAATACCAAATAATGGCTGCATGGTCAGCACAATAAAAAGATCAACAAATCCTCCTATTTTCCTACTAAACAGCAGTCTAAAGATTATTTGTGTAGGAATACTGTTCTAAACACTGCAATGAGAAAATGACAATATTTTCTGTAACACAGCTGAAAACCCAAAATACATGTCACAAAATGTCTCCAGTTTTAACAAATAAAGGCTAATTTCAGCATTAAATGAATAAAAACAATCTAAGCAGCATTAGACAATAAATAAATCATAAACTGATTAAATATTCCTGTCAGAAATGTTTAAAAAACAAAAAGTCACCAAAAGCAATCTGAAGTCTATAATTGTAACCCCTGCAGAAATAAAGAATGCATTAAGAAAATTATAGTTTCAGTAACACAGTTCCAAGCACAAAATACATGCACAAAAGTCCCATAATTTTGTCAACAAAAAGGCTAGTATCAGTCAAAATGAATGGATACATCCTTAAACAGTATTAGACAAGAAATAAATCATAAACTGATGAAAATCTCCTGACTGAAATGTTTAATATACAAAATGATGTCAAGATCGCAATTTAAACAAAAAAAAAAAATCAAAATGCTGTAATCCAGAGGACTTCCAAAATGGCTGCACACTGAGTAACAACTTGTTTCTAGCTCTCCCAGTGTGAAAACAAGAAACTAAGCAGAGAAGGCCAGTAGATGTCCGTTTATGGGTAAATTTTAGCAACTCACTAATAAGTGCACTGTCTGGATGTCAGGAATAAAGAAATACAGAAGACCTGGAAAAAAATAAGCTACAAAAACTGAGGAAGAAACATTGACTGGAGAAAGTTCTGCAGCTGCTCAGCAAAAAGCAATGCGACCTTCAGACATGACTTCCAGTAACCTACAGGAAGACATAAGACCAACTGTGTACATACCTGGTTAAAATAAACAAAACACTGATGGAGTACATCAACACAAACAACAGAATACTGGAAAAATGGAAGAAGCTTTAAATAGATATTCAGGTGAGATGGTAAAGCTGCGAAAATCAGAGGTTGAAATGAAGAAAAGGCTGGCTGAATATGAGACTGCTCAGGAACAGATGTTTCAAAAAAATATAATTAGAGGACAGAGCACATAACCTGAGATTATCAGCTATACCAGAGAAGCTGGAAGGAACAGAATGCATTAATTTTATTAATAACACAAATAAGCAACTGGACTGGTACTTCACAGCAGGAACTGTTAGCTGAAATGGCACATCATGTGTGTGCTCCAAACCTGGCTATAAGAAAGCAATCTGCAGAAGAAAAAAGTCCAACAGGCTGGTAAGGACTTTTCTAACAATAATGTACTTGAAATTATATCAAAAAGAAAGAATGATTACCACGGCTCAAATAAAACCAAAACTTTTAATAAAGCAAAGCAACCAAAAATACAAGATGCAATCCTACCAGCAGCAGGAGTTGATTCTGACAAAACTGTAGCAAAAGGACAAAGTACTAAAAGTGGGAGACAACAGAGTGTTTGTGGAGAATGATTTCTCATTGTACACCAGACAGAAAAGGAGCAAATTTATTCCACTATTCAAGGAATGTACAGATGCATGTGTGAGATTCAAACTGCTGTACCAAGCTGTCTTCAAGGTATTCTTCCCTGGAGGGACAAAATCATTTTTTGATGAAGTACATGCTAAGGAGGAAATACAAACATTTGTCCAACAAAAAGTAAGACTGTGAAACAGAAGGAGATTCTGCTTTTTGTTTTTCTGGTAATAAAGACCACAGAGGAAAATGTTGGAGAGAAGGAAGGGAGCACAAGAGTTGACTACAAGAATCAAGAGTACATTGGAAATGAAGCAGAGACAGTGTTTCAGAGATCAACAGTAATAAAACCAGTAACTGAATATGGGATTACAATGCAATAACTATATTTGTGAAATAAGACAGAACAAGAGAATCTGGAAATATTGGACTTTTTTCAGAATTTGTTGGACTTGTGGGGGACTCTAAAGCATATGCCATACTTCACATCATTAATGCTCAGAAAAGTGCTTTGGGGAGGGGAAGAGGAGGAAGAAAGTTAACTGTAAGTAAAGATTTTCTTTTCTTAAATAGTATTAGTTTTATGACATGTGGTTTTCTTTACATGTTATAAAGTAACGTTTTTTTCATAGGTTCATAGGTTGGTACTAGGCTATCAGCCCTAGGGCCTATACAAGCCTAGCCATAACAATTCCCTGGCTATTTCTTCCCACACTATTTACTTCCCTGGACCCCTGTCTAGCAGGGCGACTGAAGTGATCCCCGGGGTGATTTTCCTTTCTCCCATCCAATCGTCAAGGTTCCTTTTGAAGAGGGCCAAAGAGGCACTCTGCTTGACATGTATGGGCAGTTTATTCCAGAGTCTGGGGAGTCTCTGGGTCAGGAACCTATCCCTCCAGCATGTTTTGTTTATTGTGATGACAAGGTTTAGATCCCTGGAGCATGTGGCTCAGAGGGATTGGGATTTCTTTAAGTGTAGGATGTCCAACAGCTCTGGGTTTGACATGGCCTTGTATGTTAAGCAGAGATTGCCTCTGAGTAGACGATATGCAACAGAGTATAGCTGGAGTTTTTTAAAGCGGTCAGCATAGGGCATCAGCTTTAGGCCTGTGATTCTTTTAGTGAGGTATTTCTGTGGCCTTTCCAGTTGTTGCAGATGTCTTGAGAGGTACATACCAAATGGGGCGTTGTATTCTATAATGGGTCTAATGAGGGATGAGTACAGTGGGACAATGACCTCCTTTTTTTCTGGATGAAAAGCCCTTAGTGATGAGGTGTGCCACATAGAAGGATTTCCTGACTGTTGTGGCAATGTGGTTATCAAAGCTGAGACCACTGTCCACCTGTGTCCCTAAGTCTCTTATCACACTTTCGGTGTTTAGTGTACTGCCACCTATGTGGTAATTCATGGGTACATGTTTTTTCCCAAAGGGGATAACTATACATTTCCTGGCACTGAGCATGAGCCCATGGCTCTGGCACCAAGCATCTGTTTCTGTAAGGCCCTTTTGTAGAGTATCCACATCATTTGGGGATTCAATAATGGCTCCCAGTTTGCAGTCATCTGCAAACCTTGTTAGCCAGAGTCCCTTAGTGTTGGCCTGTACTTCAGAGAAGTATATGCCAAACAAGAGCGGTCCCAGGACTGAACCCTGAGGTACTCCACTTGTCACTTGCCTGGAGCTGGATTTGGAGTTGGCTACTTTTACAGTGTGGGCTTTGTCAGTAAGCCATTTGGCAACCCATTGGGTGACGTAGGGATTAATGCCCAGCTTAGTAAGTTTATCTATGATTCCAGAGTTGGAGATGGTGTCAAAGGCCTTGGCAAGGTCTAGATAGGATGTGTAGACCACCTTACCCTTGTTCATGGCTCTGGAGACTGATTCGAAGAAGTCAATCAGGTTCAGGAGACAAGATCGGCCCTTCACGAACCCAAACTGGGTGAGGTCCAGTGTATGAAGGTTGCCAATGTCTTTGTTTATAAGTTCCATGATAATACGCTCCATGGCCTTGCAGATAAGGCTTGTCAGACTGATGGGATGGTAGTTTCCAGGATCCAAGGTGGATCCCCCTTTGTGGAGTGAGATAACTGTAGCTCTGCGCCACTCAGTGAGGTGTGGCTATGATTAAACATGACACTTAGGTGAAGTGCCAGTTTATATTGTAGTTCATGTAGTACACAGCCCGGGATGTCATCTGGTCCCATGGATGCTGTATTCTTAGCTTTGGAGACTGCATTTTTTACCTGTGTGGCCATTATTACCAGAATTTGGCAATCTTCTGGTATTGAGATGGGCCATTTAGGGGGTGAGAGGGGGGGTAAAGTTGGCACTGAATCGACCTGCCAGGATATTGGCAATATCCTTAGGATCAGTATATTTAATGCCATTCTGTTTTAGCTCAGAGCAGATCTGAGCATTGCCATTTAAATTCTTGACATAGTTACAGAACGCCTTGTGGTTGTCTTTGGAATCTTTGGCAATTTTATTTTCGTAACTTGCTTTGGAGGATTTTATGAGGGATCTCAGTTTCTTACTGAGGCTGGTAAGGGAGTTTTGTGCATCCTGGGATTTTCCTCTTTTCTGCAACAGTTTCTTCCTTTTGTTGTAAAGTTTGTTTATGGCAGGGGACCACCAGATTGACTTCCTTTTTTTGGAGGAGAGCATCTTGGTTCTATTTGGGATGGCACAATTCATGCATGAGTGGATGTGCACATACAGTGCCTTAGTGTAGGATTCAGCAGTCGAACTTTCAGTTCCCGTCTGCATGGGTGTCATATAGTTTGTCACTTCTGACTTGAGTAGCATGAAGTTGGTTTTGGAGAAGTTTTTTATGGAGGTTTCCTTACTGGGGGGTGGAATGTGGATATTAAGGGTGATTAGTTTATGGTTCAGACCTGACTAATGAGGGGGTGACCATAGGTGTGGAGCATCGATTTCCCATGTTGGTAATGACCAGGTCTAGGATATTGGAGCCCCTGGTGGGACTATGGATTAGTTGATTCAGGGCATTGGAATTTATGAATTCCAAGAACCATTGGGCAAAGGTGTTGGTACACGAGTAGTTTTCCCAGTTAATGGCAGGGTAGTTAAAATCACCCCATATTAGGGTGTTTGGTTCTATCTTAATATTTTCCAGTATGTTTAGAAAGGTGTAGTGAGAATCTTGGGGCATGATGGGGAATCTGTAGCAAGCTACAATTTGGATTGCAGTCTTACCTAGTGTTAGTTGCACCTGGAGAATTTCAGATGCATTGTGCTGGGCAACTAGCCTGGTGGTGTGAATATCCTTGGTGAATATGGACACTCCTCCACCTTTAGTGTTTCGGTCCTGGTTTGGTGGCCGAAAAGTGTGGTAAGAGTTGTAGCCTGGTATTGCAGGGGTGCTCTCTGGAGCCTTGAACCAGGTCTCAGTTACTGCACAGATATCGATGTTCTCCATTTTTAGGAGTGCATCGAGAGAATGCTTTTTGAGGTTTAGACTTCTATCATTGAGTAGCATTACCTTCAGTTATTTGTAAGTGTAATGGGGATTATAAACAGGTGCTGCTATTTTTTTCTCCCTTCTCTCTTTCTTCTTGTTCGGTGTTAAGAAATTTAGGCACTGTAGTATAAAAAAAAAGTCTGGTTAAAAAGCATGATAAAAGAAAAAGTAATGTGCTTTTTCTCATTCTTGGATGGGAGAATGACTGGATTAAAGACCTCAGGTTGATTTATTTACAAGTCTGAAGAGAAAAGTAAATGAAAAAGAACATTGAATATTATGAGTTTTTTTTCTTGCAAATACATGTATGCTCAGTAACAATTCTGCAGCTGGTCTTCATGTCTTCATTGAAACAGTCTGATAAAGAGAAACTGGCTGCCTGGATCTTCATGTCTCCATGGAGACAATCTGATAAACAGACACTGGCTACAGTCTGGTGGAGAGTGACTGGGTGGGGAAAAAAGAAGAGAGAAACTGGATAGGAGATAATGTTCTCTGAAATCATTCATGGATTTCCCGAGTTAGATAATGTTCTCTGAAAACATTCAAGGGCTTTCCCAAGGTACGTAATGTTCTCTGAAAACATTCAGGAGTGTTCCCATCTGGAAGAGAGATAAGACAAAACAAATCAGTACTTAGTAGAAGCACAGGCAGCACCTTTTGTCTTAGCATGGATAGCCTTTCTTTTAGGTTAACTCAAGTATTTGAGTGTGGCTGTCAGTTTGGTACTTTTGTTCCTATTAGGAGGGTAAAACTTCAATTTTTGAAGGTGTACATAGTTTTGTGTACATAGTAATTGTTTTTAGGGGAGCATTTGGGTGTGTGTGTTTTTTTTGAGGGCTTTCAATAAAACAAAATGTTTTATAAAATGTGAAACAGGCTCAAATGGACATGATAAAAACTACTGCATAAAAGTTCAACCTGCTAAACATTATATGCATGTAACACAAAAGCTGGAACTAGACATTTAACAAAAAAGGTGTTATACATAAAAGGTGGGAATAATAACTTTTCAAAACAATGATGCTTTATTTAATGTCTTTAAATGAAAACAGCCTCACAGATAAATGCAAACAAGAAAGAGTAGTGAACCATATTGAAAATGTAGAGTGCAAATAGCTATGTTACAGGAGACACACTTAGAACCGAACATGTGACTTTGATAAAGAAAAGTTTTCAGGATGGTTATTCAGCAGAATAACTGGGACAAAGGAAATGAGAAGCACTTGTATTAATTGCAAGAGGAGCTCCAACAGTGGCAGAAGAAGATAATAATGGCAGATTTGTAGTGCTAAGGGGCTACTGGCAAGGGAGGAGGATTGCAGTGGCATGTATTTACATTCCACCTAAAACTGCTTTAATGGAACTTAAGAAAATTCTGGGAGAAATAATCAGTTTTCAGCAAGGAATATTATTTATAGGTAGGACTGGAATTTGATTTGCAGCAATGAAGATGTGTTTGGGGGGCCCAGAATTGAAAATATGACAAAACAGGGCAGATTTTTGAAGAAATGTATGAAAATATTTTGCAAGGAAGATGTGAATTCAGTAAATGGAGTTTGGAGTGAATTTACATATTATTCTCCAAGATATAAAACTGGGCTAGGCTAGACAGAATTTACATTTCACAGGAACATGTGCATTTAACTGAAGGTCTTGATACTCACCCAATAACTATTTCAGATTATGCACCAATAACAGCTAAAATAAAAGTACAGGGTAATACAATAAAAATAAGACATTGGGCACTTTCCCACCTATCTTTTGAAAAGAGAGGAATTTAAGGAGTGGGTAGTGGGGATTATTCAGGAGCTGTTAGAGAAAATAGATTTTTTTTCTGAAAATATAGCTAGGGAGTGGGATAAAATTAAGGTGGAGTTTAAAAGTAGGGTGGAAATAAGTTATGGTTAAGAAGTAACAAAACTTATTTAGAGGGGCTGGCAAATGTATTGCAGAATAAGGGGAATATCACAGAAGAAGAAGAGGATCAGCTGCAGAACACTAGGCAGAAAATAAGGGATTACCTTGATAATATGCACAAGCTTAGAAAGATTGCTGTTAAGCAACTGTTTTATGTTAACAACACTACAGCATAAAAACATTTAGCACAACAACTCAACAGACAGTAGAAAGGGCTGTCACCAAACTTAGGGAGCCTACAACAAGGAAGGTAACAAGATCCTGTAGAGGTATTAGAAATATTTAGGAAATCTATGAAAGTCTCTATAAATCAGAGAAACATGAAAATCAGGAAAAGATACAAAGGGAAATGTTTATGGAAGAATTAAATATGCCAAGGTTAGAGGCAGATAAGGCTCAATTACTAATGGTTAGGATAGGAGGAGATGAGATAAAAATTGTGATGTATAACCAATCTACAGGAAAGTCCCCAGAAATAGATGGTATTCCTGTGGAAGTTTGGAAGCTAGGAGGAAAAAAAACTGATAAAGATCTGGAAAGTTTTGTTTAACAGCATCTTTTTTTTCTTTTCTTCTTTTCAATAACATCTTTATTAAATTATTACGTATAACATAGGCAATTTTACATTTATATAAATAAAAAAACAAACATTGACACCACTTTAGATGCAAACATTATACATCACAGACACCACTGAAATAACTGTAGTTGCAACCATTACACATCACTTATCATCTATCTAGTCACTGTCAGTTAAGCTCATTCAAATCCTGCCTCTTAAACCTCTTTCCTTCTCTGCATATATTGTTCCCACAATTCCCATTTTTTTCTATGTAGTTTGCTCCATCCCTTTTCTAAAGATCCCAATTCCAGTTGTTTATCTCTGTTACTGTATTCACTACTTCTAGTTAAGTTGGTCCAGAATTTGATTTCCATTTTCTAGCAATTGCTTTTTTGGCAGCCACCACAGTTAGACTCAGCAAGGTTTTACTATGTCTAGGCAATTCAGATTCTGTATCATAGTTCAGAAAAATCATCTCCCCAGTTAATCCAATCTGCTTACCCAGCATCTCTGATAGAGAGGTTCGCAGAGAATCCTTAAAGTCTGCCAGCTCGTTACACTCCCAAAACAAAATAAGTTATATCTTACCATAATGTTTCATCTGTGTTGTCGATCTTCACTTATCCTTGACTGTGGGGTTTGGTTCCATATCTCGGAACCAGCTCAGTCGTTATTCCAGCTCGTGCCTTCCAAAAACTTTCGAGCTCAGCTTTACCCATAATGCTCCTCTCAGGATTACCTCAGATCAAGTTTGCACAAGACAGTGACAGACAGAAAATAACAGATCAGAGACCATATCTGTATTCATAAAAGAAAATTTAATTTATTGGGACAGATCCATTCCACCAAAAGGCAGGGGGAAGGAGGAAGGGAATGTCAAGGATAACTGAAGACTTGACAACACAGATGGAATATTATGGTAAGACATAACTTCTTTATGAGATGTTGTGAATCTTCACTTAATCCTTGACTGTGGGACAGAGTCCCCAGCTAGCTACATCTTGGGAGGTCTCACGAAAGTATATTCCTGAGCACCATCGAACCAAATCATGTTTGTACCCTAGAGACCAGATCCAGCTTGTAATGAGTAATAAAGGTATGCGGGGATGCCCAAGTAGCCGCTGCACAGATATCTTTCATAGAAGCTCTGAAATGAAAAATTGCTTGTTGAGTGTGCCTTTACAGGGCCTGGTGGTTGTGCTTTCCTTTTGTTATAAATTATGGTAATACGATCCTTAAGCCATTTAGCCAGAGTAACCTTGGAAACTGATTTCCCCAGAGTAGTAGGAGAAAAGGAAACAAACAACTGGTCAGATTTTCTGAATTATTTTGTTCTGTGAAGGTAAAAATGTAATGGTCTATGAACATCTAACAAATGTAGATAATATTCACCCTTACTTGAAAATTTTGGAGAAAATACGGAAAGTTGCATCATCTGGTTGATATTTGACTCAGGCACTATTTTTGGTAGAAAGGATGGATTAGTTCACAAGGACACCCTGTCTTTATGGAAGATTAGATAAGGAGGCTTGCAAGATAAGGCTTGTAGTTCTGATATTCTCCAAGTGGAAGTAAGAGCAATAAAAGATAAGATTTTCCAAGATAACTACTTCAAATCAAAATTTGCAGTTGGCTCAAATGGGGAATAAATTATAGACTACAGCACCAGACTCAAGTACCAAGGTGTGGAAGGATCCTTGTATGGAGGTCTGAGAATTAAGGTTTCTTTTATAAAATCTTTACAAAGTTTGTGGGACATTAGAGCTGTATCACTTAAACCATTATGAAAGCTGGAAATTGCACCTAGATGTACTTGTATGGTTGAGGAGGATGCTCACGCATCAAAAAGCAATGCTAAGAATTCTAAGACCTTAACTGTTGCAGAATATGGGTCAATATTATTGTCTGTAGCTCATTTTGAAAATTTTTGCCACTTGCTGCTGCATAATCTTCTAGTCGAAGTTTTATGTGAGGTAAGAACAATTCATTGAACTGGGGCAGTGAGACTAGTACGCCTGACAATCACTAAAACTAGAGAAGCAATGCAATGAGCTTGAGATTTTGAAGATTCGGATGAATGAGTCCCTCTAGATGGGACAAGAGGTCTGCAGCTGAGTCCAGGGTGCAAGTTACCGAATTAGATGAGGCCAAAGAAAGGGAAACCATATCTGTCAAGGCCAGAATGGGGCAATGATATTTATCCTGTTCTTTGACCTGCTGGCTTTCTTCAGAAAATGGGGAATTAGAGGTATCAAGGGAAAGGCATACAGTAGACCAGAGGGCCAATCATGAAGGAGAGCATCTCTCAGTGACTCCTCTGGCTGGGGGAATAGGGCAAAGTAGCTGCTGCACTTGTTGTTCAGAGAGGATGCAAAGAGATCACAGCAGGGCTGGCCCCATTAATGGAATATTCTTTCCATCACCAAAGGATTGAGAGACCACTCATGAGGCATTAGGATGCTCCTGCTCAATTTGTCCGCAATCACATTGGAGCTCCTAGAAATATGCATTGCAATTAGAAAGCAGTTGGATGAAATTGCCCATTACCATACCCTGAGTGCTTCTCAACAAGGAAGGTAAGACCTGGTTCCCCTGCTTGTTGATATACCAAACAACTGACATGTTGTCCATTTGGATTGCAATTGTTCCCAAGCAGAGGGTTTCTTGGAATGCTTGCAACGTCAAAACCACTTCTCTCATTTCTAGAACAGTAATGTGCAAATTGGTCTCTAACTGATACCAAGTACCTTGGACTGTCTTTCCCAGATAATGCCCCCCTCCCACCCCATCTGGGATGCATCTGTGGTCACTATGGCTTGGGCTTGAGGAGGGACAAAGGGTAGGCCCTACAAAATTTTGTTGGAGGGAAGCTACCAATTCTGGTCTTTCTTGCATAAATGTGTGATCAACACCTGATGGGACATATGCTGATTCAGTAAAGAGCACTGTGACACCAAGAGCAACTGTAGGATTAGCATGTGAAATCTCGCAAGGGGAACTAAAGTAATGGCGGCTGCCATTGATCCTAAAGTTTATAACAACAGTCTTACAATCACTTTTTTGCTGCAGATAATATGGCTGACATGTAATTTTATTCTTTGAAGTCTTTCTGGAGGAAGAGAAGTGATACCGGTGTTTGTGTTTAATACCGCTCCTATAAATTCTACCTGCTGTGTTGGCTTTAGGTGGGATTTTTCATAGTTTATAGTGATCCCCAGCAAGCAGCAAGCTTGAAGAACGTATTTCCTTGCCTGCAACAGTAGATGCCTGGTGGGTGCGATAATGAGCCAATCATCTATGTATGGAAACACATGGAATCCTTGCAATCTGAAGTGAGCTGCTACCACTGCCATGCATTTGGTGAACACCCTCGGGGCTGTGGTGAGACCAAAGGCCAGGACTCTGAAGTGATAATGACTGGCTCCCAGCTGGAAGTGCAAGAATCTTCTGGACTGCTTGTTAATTTTTATGTGATAATACGCATCTTGAAGATCTACTGAGCATATCCAATCATCATTCCCAAGAATGGAAGAATAGACTGAACCATAACCATCTGGAATTTGGTTTGTTGAGCTGACTTGTTCAGCACACTGAGATCCAAAATCGGTCTCCAGTCCCCTGTTTTCTTTGGCACTAAAAAGAATCTTTAGTAAACACCGGATCCTATTTGGTCTGGTGAGACTGCTTGGATGACTCTCTTGAATTTTTGAATTTCTAGGATTGCTGTATCCCTGAGACTGGGTGAAACATCTGGGATTCTTTTAGAAAATGGGATATTGTCACCTCTGGTTATAATCCTCTGCACCCAGTCATCTGTTGTTATACTTAGCCAGGCAGATAGGAGCAGGGATAATCATCCCCTGACTGCCTCCACAGGATGTCAATTGGGCCTCCATTCAGGAGCGCTGATAGGAGTTACCAGGGAATGAATCCCTGGAACCCTGATTTTGTGAGCTACCTCTGACTTGTGCATAGCGTCTTCCATTATAACTCCCTCCTTTGTCCCGGGTGGGGAGTCGTTGCCACGTGTGTCCTGGAAAGGTCCTTGGGACTTTTTAAACCATAGCTTCCCATTCCTCTCATTCCTGGTTAAGATCTTGGCTCATTTTTATTCCTTTTTTTATTATTTTGCAAGTAATATGCTCAAGATTAACTATTTTAGGCTTATTTTCTAACTCACATGTTGACTCCAAAAGCTCTCCCTTTTGTTTTATTGGTCCGTTCCTCAGTGTGAAGCACCCCCCCCTCCGCTTGACTCCTAGACAGTGCACTTTCTTCGTGGGTTTCCTTCACGGGCTTTATAAACTATGTTCCACTTACCCAATGTTTCATAATAAAAAAAAATTTTAAAAATTTATTTTAGGCCCTCCATCCTATTAACTGCTAGCTTCTTTCTTCTGAATTTTCTTTTAGTGAGAAATTTGTCTCAACCGACTGCTTTCACTTTTATTTTTTACTCCTTAGCCGTAAAATCTTTATACTATTATATTACTTATTACTCTACTCTTAATTAACCAGTTTAAGCTTTTTGACAAAGCCACACTTTAGATTTGCCAACCCTCTTATTTTATTGTCCAACCCACCGTTCCTCTGCACGATTCCTCACCAGCCCCCTACCCACCGTTTTCCTTCTTGGCCTCGCACCACTTTCACGGGCTTTTTAAACTGTATCCCACATTTCCTTCCCTTCTGCTTCCTCCACCATTCTAAAAAAACCAAACAAACATGATTATAAGGTGTTCATGTCTAAAATGGCTAAAAGAATGGTAACAGTAATGCCAAAACTGACATATATGGATCAATGAGGTATTGTGGAGGGGTGGCAAACATTTTACAACATTAACAGAACACTGATGAGGCAGATGGAAGCAGAATGTAAGAAAATACCATTGTTGTTGGTGGGTCATGATGCAGAGAAAGCATTTTACAGAGTAAGCTGGGACCTTATGAGCAGGGCAATGGAAGCATTTGCATTTCCTGAAAAAATTATAAGGTTGATTTGCAGGGTATACGAGGGATTGGAAGCAAAGATTAAAGTGGGTGGGCTCCTCTCTGATAATTTTTGCTTGAGCAGAGGAACCAGGCAGGGGTGTCCTCCTTCCCCTTTATTATTTGGATTATACTTAGAACCACTGGCAAAGAAAATAAGGGACTCAGAAATTCAAGGATATAATTGGTATGGTAGTCAAGAATAGCTGACCTTATTTGCAGATGATATTACTTTATACCGGACAACACCAGAAAAAGACATTACAGTGTCATGGAAAATTTTGTGACTGTTTCAGATTCTTTCGGGATACAAAATTAATGAAGCTAAAACAAAGGCAATAGTGGTAAATTATGTGCCCACACATGAACTAGTTCAGGAATACCCATATTTATGGGCACATGATAAAATGAAATATTTAGGAGTATGGATTAAAATGATTCTAGTGGGGCAGTTAAAGATATGTGGGAAGAGACTAAACAAAAGATAATACAAAAACTGAGAAAAATAGAAGCTTTCTTATATGGATATGGATAACAAGATACAAGCAGTTCAAATGCTAAGTGTACCTTTAGTCTTATACACAGGTCAGGCATATTTTCATCAATCAGAGGAGAAGTTGTAGGTAGCAATTAATAAAGAGCTGAAGGACTTTATTTGGGAGGGGGAAGATGGCAAGAGTCAAGTAGGATAAGCTGATTCTTTCAGTAGAACAGGGCGGACTGGGATTGCCCAATTTGAAGGGGTATTTCAGAGCTACACAGTTAAGACTCCTACAAATAGCACAAGCAGAACACTATAATTCAAAGTGGAAAGGGATAATAATGAAATGGGGGGGAGCTCAAGAAACAAGGAGAGACTGGGTTTTTGGATGCAGTATTTTAAGGAGAATAACAATAATCATACAGAATATTATATCCATAAAGTAGCAGAAAGTATTCTAAGAACTAAACCGACATGGAAATGGAGAAAGGACAGTCTGCCAATAGGGATGACTGCAATTAGGAATACAGACAATAGGCAAGAGGGGGCTGGAATTTATTGGAGAAAACTGGCAAAGAACCAAGGTATTGGGCGCAAATAACTACGAGGAAAGCTGATATAATATGAAGACACTAAGAATTTATTTGGACTACAGGTTAGAGATCACCTTCCCTATCAGGGATTGATATCGGAGTATAGGCAAAGAGAAATAATTGGGGGGGGGGGGTTCTAAATGAAAGACCAGCACTGGTAGAGTTTTTGACAGAATCTAGAACAGAAGCTGTCATTAAAAAAGGAATAATTTAGTACAGCATATAAACTACTGCATGATAACTATAAGAACCGATCAGAGGAGGTGAGAAAGGATTGGGAAGAGGGACTGAATAAGCAATTCACAAAGAAACAATGGGATGACATGAGTATGTCTCCAAAATATGCAACAAATTTTAGAAGATGTAGGATTTTTGCCTGGAAATGTTTACATAGATATTTTTATACCCCAAGCAGACTCCAAAGAAATTTTCCTCAGTCAGACAGCAAATGTTGGAGGTATGAAGGGGAAGAAAGAGGTAATTGCAAACATAATTTCTGAGAGTGCAGTGAGTTGGCAGACTTTAAGGATTCCCTGCGGGATGCACTGTCGGAGATGCTTGGTGGGGAGATTGGTCTGATGAGGGAGAGGATTTTTCTGAGCTATGATACAGAATCAGAATTGCCTAGACATGGTAAGGCCTTGCTTGCCGTGTCTAATAATGGTAGCTGCCAAAAAAGTAATTATTAGAAAATGTAAATCAAAACCTAAACCAACTATACTGGAAGTAGTGAATATAGTAACAGCGATAAAACAACTGGAATTAAAATCTTTAGAAAAGGGTAGGAGCAAACTACATAGGAAAAACGTGAATTGTGAGAAAAATACACACGAGGGAAGACTGAGGTTTAAAAAGTGTCAGAACCTAAATGAGCTATGTAATGTTTGAGTGAGAAAGACTGGGTAGATTATAAGCAATGTATAATGTTTGCAGCTGGAAGTGTGTCAGTATGGTTTGTGATGTAAAATGCTTGCAACTAGGATCATGTTGGTGTGGTTTATTTTCATTTATATAAATGTATGACTGCCTATGTAGTAAGTGATATTTTAATAAAGATGTTTCTTGTTTAAAAAAGGCAGGAATTGAATAATTTATGCAGTATTACTTAGGTTATATGATATATCTCAATATGTGTGAAGTATAGTGTTTGTGATTTTAAGATAGTTCGATTACTTTTATATGAATGTAAATTTGTCTATGTCAGAATTGATAATTCAATAAAGGCATTTGAAAAAAATGCTGTAATCCAACTCAATCACCTCAAAAAAATCATAACCCAAAAAAAGAAAAAAAACTGCAATATTTGTAAGTTTTCCTGTCAAAACTTCTGAATGAAGCTTTTAATCAAGTGCATAGGCCTTACTTTACTAGTCAAAGTAAAAACAGAAGTATATTCAAAATTTCTAGTTAGAAATGAAAAAAAAAACAGTCAGTATTTAAACACTGACAGAAAAAGGCAGAGAGATGAAACAAAACCCAAAACAGTTTCTTATCAGAGCTCAACAATTGAAAATCCAGAAAAAGGAGCAGTCTTCTCAGAGATCTTTCTCTTACTGTGGCACTAGAAAACTGGAAGGGGTAAGGGCTCTTTCTGTGGGTCTGAAAGGCAGTCCCTGTACTCTCAGGTGATTGGTCCATCACAACCAAATACAGGCAGAGTAAGGAGCTCTGAGCTGTGGTAGACTGCCATAGATAGGGTAGCAGGGCACTACTATGCATATGCAGTAAGGCAGTCTGTTGAACATTTTCCCTCAATTTTATTGCAGCACTGAAGTAACAATAATGGGTCTACTGAAAATGGTTTTCCTGTTTTTCAAGTTCAAGTGCCATTAGCTACATTATTTCGCATTTTTGCTTGCAGTTGGTGTTTAGAAATACTACCATTATTTGGTAAGTTGATTGAGTGGAGCTATTAATGAGAACTAGTGTTCAATGATCCTTAAAAAATATTAGAACAATAGCATTAGAAATAAACCTCTAAATCAGTTGCTTTAGCGTGACTGAGCTTTTTTCCCAAATGCATGACTTTATATTCCAGCATAAATTGACAATTTCATGATGACCTTGAAAAGTCAATTTACTAATTCTATGACACAGTATCTGAAGACTTTGTTACTCTTTTCTAGCACATGTACCTTATGTAACACAATCAAACTTAATTCTCACCAGTATGAGACAACTCTGAAATTATACTAATGCTAATCTATTAAAGTAGAGTGATAAATTGGCTAAATTGAACATTTCCTCCTAACTGATGAACCTTCTTCATATACTGAATCCTTTACCACCAAATTCTATGCACATGTAAATAGCTGCACAGATGCAACTGTCCTCTCCAAAGGAAATACAATACTAAATTTAAAAATAAACCCCCTAGGTTGGAACCCGAATATAAACATGATCTACAATAAAACAAAAAAGCTCATTGCACATAAAAATAAATGTAAGTCTTTAGTGACCAAAAAACATATTGCTAACCTTAACAATGTACTCTAGTCTCTGATCAAATCAATCAGAGCTGGATATGAAGTCAAAATTGCCATTCAGGCTAAAGACAACCACAAAGCCTTCTTTAACTGTGTTAGAAACCTCAAACAATGCTCAGTGCTGTGCAGAGCCAACAGTAAATGATATCAGATACTCAAACCTACAGGACATAATCACTGTACTAGAAAATAAATTTAGCTCTAAAGTCATCCCATCTCCCGCCCTAACATTCCAGATCACATACGTCATTCACATTCCCCTTCAAATCTACCAAGAACAAGTCCTCAAAGCATTGTCTAAAGCCAAGAATACTGCTTCTATGGGACCAGATAACATACCAGGGTGCCTACTGATCAGTATGAAATGGGACCTGTCAAACCCCCAACAGAGGTTATTCAGCATCAGCCTTCCAACAGACTTTGTGATGGGTGACTTTTGATGTCCTGTGTATGCCCAGCTTTGTAAAAGACAAATGGAGGGTAGCAACAACCATTCCCTGCACAAAGGCAGGGCAGCAATGGACCCAGGTAATTACAGACCCATAAGACTGACCAGTCGTATCTGTAATGATATGGAAAGGATCATTATGGAATTAATAAATAAAAATATAGGCAACCTACAAACTCTTGCCCCTAGACCGCTCAGTTTTGTCAAGGGCATATCCTGACTACTTAACTTAGTCAAGTTCTTCCAGAAGGTTACTGAAGCTGAAGCAGTGCATGAGGGAAAAATCAATACACACCACACATCTAAGCCTTGTAAAGGTGACCAACACCATCACACACTCACGTATAGTTGATAAACTCATCCAGCTCTTTACAAATCCCTACAAAACTCATTAGACAGCAAACTGGCTCACAAATAGAAATTAAGTAGTTGGGGTACTTGGCTGTACCTTCTCCAAAAGACCTGTCACTAGCTGTGTAGTGCATGGTTCAGTGCTTGGGCTACTCCTCTTTGAGATTTACTTCTCAGAGGTCAAAGCGAATGTTAAGGATTTATGGCTGACCACATTTGTAAATTACTTTAAACCTGAGGCCATCAGAATTTCTCCAGAAGGCACCAATATCCTCCAAAAGGGCCTTTCCCAAGCAAACAGTCGATGTCAAAACTATCACCTAAAACTAAATATTAGAAAATGTATAATGATAGCATTCAACAAGAATGACTTCCCTGTAACTGTCAAACTGACAACATACCCGTGAAAACTGATCCAGTAATTAGGGACCTAGAACCTATGTGGACAACAAACTGTCTGATCATCATGTATCCACTATTGTAAAAAAAAAAAAGTCCTTCACTGAACAGCTCATCAGTAAGGGTATTGTATCCAGGTTGGGGATGTGATCATTCCACTAGATATTACCATTCATTGAGTATAATGGCCCATTATGTATGTACTTATTAATCTGTTGATATAACTTGAATGACCACAATGCATTTTCACCAAGAAAATCAAAGGCCTAAATCATAAAAGCTACACCTACCACCTCAAAGCCCTGTCCCTTTTCTTGGCATTTTACAGGCTACTGAGAGGACATCTCTACCTCACCCAAACAGCTTCAACAGACCTCATCCTTGCAGACTTACTGCATACCAACAAGTCCAATGGTGGCATAAACACCTGCCCAAGAGATAGAATATATAAATAAACTATATTGGTGGGAGAGATATGTATCACAGAGAATCCCACTTCTCCGTAATCATCTTCCTACTGACATAAAGCAAAGTATGTATCTTACTTTGTTTAGGTGTAATCTGTATGAATGGAAGGGAAACCACAAATTTATATCTGGTTTAACACCCTTCTCCATTAAGGGTTGGGGTAACATGTAAATGTTCTGCCTGGCTCTAGGTCTTTTATACTTAAAATATAAATTTCATAAGGATGCAGGCTAAACATCTGAAGATCCTCACAGATCAATTGCCTAGTAAGTATCTATGAAAACCCATGAATCAAATAAAAAAAAAAATACCAGCAAAAATAGTGCAGTTAAGATGATTACTGCTTGGGGGGAAAAGCCAGAATAGGCTTCATGAGGAGGACAACAGGCCAAAAATCTTTTCTAAAGACTTGAAAGACAAGGATGATGGCATCCATTTTTCTTAACAGATCACACTCAGCATGAGTCTACTTGCTTTTAAACATGTTAATGTCTTTCTGGAAGGCTTGATAGTACTCTAAAATGAAAACTTGTTACAATTATTGGAAAGTAAATGTACCTGTCACAAATGTGTTATTGTAGAGAATTTTAGCAAGTACCATGACATCATCATCTGTAATCTTCTGCACTGGTGTTAAATGGTTATTTCCAGCCAATTTTAGCATGATACCATCTGAATGATTCCTGGAAAACAGTAATTGAAATCCTTTTGTTACAAGACAAAACACAGATCATAACAAACTACAGTTTCATTGGGGGAAAAGGGGAACAAGAGTAATTACAAAAAGTACGCTTGCTGTAAAGGATTTGATTCTCTGCTGAGAACGAAGAATGATGCTATTACCACTACACTTGCTTTACAGCAACGTATTAATATTTTGATGTACAAGGGGCTACTTACATGATGCATACTGTCTCCCATAACAGCAGTATTACATCAGAATCACTGCAGATGGTTACTGGTTCAGACTTACAGAAGCAACATGGACACTACCACTTCAGAACTAAGGTAGCATATCGGTCAGCCCTTGACAGAATACTGTAAAATACATGTTGCCCACCACCTGTATTTCCTTTTGATTTAATTCCCCTTCAAGAAACGCAGGCATTCATCTGCTTCCCTGTTGTCCAACTAACTTCATTCCGTAATTTGAGAGTCGTTAAAGAACATTGTTTTACTTGGTGATAACCTTCTGATGAGTAGTTCAAGACAGTTTATTTAGCAAAATAACGCATTAATGTTATAGTCAAAGCAGGTGGTGTGAGACTGTGAGGGAGCCACTATGCATCAGAAATATGACACCAACATTCACAATTAGTACTACAGCTCCAATCTCAAGTTATTTATCTAGGCTAGGTCACTACTTTAAGTGACACTACAAAAATAACTTATAGAGACAGATCTAAGTAGTGACATACAATGCCTGAAACACTTGGACTAGTAACAAAAGCACCAGCATTTCTGCTATGCTACGACCACAGTTTATTTATTTATTTATTTCCAGTTTGATTACTGGAGAAGTCCACTGGGCTCAGGGAGCCCGTTTTCAGTGGCAGCTCGGGGAGAAAAGCTCCAAAAACACTGAAATACAGTTAAAGATTATACAGAACAGTGTAGTAGAAGTTGCAAAATACAAATGCTTTTGAAAGTGAGTAAAGATAGAATACACAATGTTTGCACAGAAGCAGAAATGACATGAAGATTACAACCCATCAAATACCCAAACTACCGATTTCATGTAGATTACTAAGTATAACAAAGTATACAATATATTTAACAAAGTGTACAGTCAGATAATAGCTATTTACAATACTTACATGGAGCAGCTTATGCAATAGCATAGCTATTTACAGTATTTACATAGAGCAACGTCTGACAGTCGTGGTGGTACAGCGGTAGCATTGTTGCCTCACAGCAAGAGGTTCTCCTGTTCGATTCTCGGCTGGAGTGCCTTCTGTGTGGATTCTGCATGTCCTCCCCGCGGTCGAATGGCCTCCGAAAGACATGCGTGAATGGGCGTGCCTTCGCTGAAGGTTGGGTGTCGGGCTGGCAACTCTGCACCATAAAAATCGACTGCCAATCATTAGCGGACCGGAATTCCGCTGTGGCGACCCCTAACTGGGAAAAGCCGAAAAGACAAACAACATAGAGCAACGTCTGATAATGGAATTGGCAGCTGTTCGATAATGAATGCTTATAAGATACTTAGAAAAATGATTATTATTATTAATACTACTACATATTCAGGTTAATATAAAAGGGAAAGTTTAAGCTAAAGGCACAAATAATTCAAAGTAAAGATTACAGTACTCTAAAATAAGACTGATGTTTTTAGATGACTCACCAGGATCATTATTTTCAGGGACCAGGCTAAAGTGGTCTTAAAATTTTCCAACATTTTTATTAATTTATTATTTTATTTACTATTTGTTAAATGGGTAATTGGACCGATGTATTGACTGATTTCAGCCACATCCAAAGCTCAAAGAGCAGAAAATAAATCATGTTTTTTTCTAATCAAAAATGTTATACACAGAATGAGTGCATAGCAAAATTCAAAGCATAATGGTAAGATTCAATGCAGATAGGATAAGAGTAAAAAGATTCATTTAGTGTGTATAACAAAAGAAAAATATATACAAAATGTAAGCTCAGACATGCATAAAATACACTGCAATTATATATATAATACATAAACTTCTATATACATGTGAAATGCACCACATTAAGAGGGTGAGAAAAGTTTCTTAAATGTATTCTTTTATCATGATGTGAGATGGTAAGTTACTAACCCGTGACAGGGCAGCAGCTGCAGGCAGATTAAGTAAATACATGCTCTTTTAAGTGTCTCTTTGAAGCTTTTAATGGTTTCTAGATTTTTTGATGACGTAGGTAGATGGTTCCAGGTAGAAAATTCCAGTCTAGAGAAGACTATCTCACCTACAGCAGTTTTAAAGAGAAGGCACACTAGCGAGAAATTGTTGTCTTGTGTACTTCTGAGTATACAAGTTTGTCTTGCAATGGTAGTTTCACTCTTAAAGGGGGACAGTGACCATGTTTTTGGACCTTGTAAATTAGATTACAGCAAACTGAAGTGGTACATCTGGGTTTCTGCTAATATAAAGAATCTGTCGATTTTATTCTCAGCAGTCTGTATTCTGTGACTATTGTGGGATAAATGCTTGATAAGAAAAGGAAGGATATATTCCAGTCTGGGTAATAAAATATTTTTAGCAATGGCCCTGAGTGCTGTGAGGGAAAAGAGGTGACTGATCTGGTAACGTGATTTTAATTGAGCAAGGACCTTATTAGTTACAATATCTGTATCTCTGGAAAAAGAAAGGGTAGGGTCAAGTATTTGGCAAATATCTGCACAAGGCTGCAGTCCTCTAAAGATATATCTATACAGATCATCATAATTTCAAAAAATGAAAACATAAACATGATCCTTATAGGACAGTAGAAGTTGTCTGCTGCTGTACAAACGTTTCTGAATTCTGCTGATGACTAAACCCTGCTCTTTCAACATTTCCTTTATCATACTGCACACACAAGTCTTTATATTGGCTCCCTAATGAAATGTGGGCACTCAAAATGCTGGGTGCTGACAAGTCGGAAAAAAGACCAAAAACACAGGAGAAGAACAAATCTCAAAAATCACTCTTCTTCTTTAAACTTCTTTTTGCTGTGCCCCCCCCCCCCCCAAACTTATATATACAAACTTCAAGATAGCCATACCTCAGAGAAAAGTGAATATTCTGATAAATGGCATCTTGGACTCAGTATATGTAAGTCCATTCTTTAAGCATTCAGTCTCCATATTTCAGGACTTGCTCTAGCAGGTTCAAATAGTTACCCTTTATATCCTATATTTTTACACTACTGGACTAAATGAAAGGTCAGTATCAGCTTGTCTTCCCTCAATTACCAGCCTCATAGCACTTGATGTGCTTAGACAGTATAGCGCTTAGTATAACATTTGCTTGTGGGCATCAGGCAAATGCTACATCCCAGCATTATAGCACTTACCTGATGCTCATAGATAATGTACTACCTGCCTTACTCCAAACTATCTGAGAACACCATCTATAAGCACCACACATCTTCACAGCACTCTACACAAATACCTGGAACATTATAATACTCTAAGGCTGTAAAAAAAGTCATTGCCCAAGCCTCCAAGGTCATACAAGTCTAAGACCAGCATAAATCAAAGGAGACAATACATACCACTACATCCACAGCAGATAGTCATGAGGAAAAAACTTGCTCCAAACTCAATACACATAAATCATCTTCTAATAAAACTGATTGGTGACCCCATAGTCAGGCACACAGACTAACCTCACAAGGCTGGACAAAAATTGTGACAGTGAGTAATGTTTCAGGTGCCAAGATCTCTAGTAGTTCAAGGACCCTCAAGACCATTAAGCTCAGCAAGTATGACTACAATATGGCAGTGGCCCACATGGGTGCAAACAATCTTGCATGCAAAACCCCATGGGATATCCAAAGAGAAATTACTGAATTCTCCAAACATGTCACTAATATAGGAAATACTCTGGAACTGAACAGAATCCTTTCTTCTCCAAGAACAATGAAGAGATATAAAGAAATGATGAATGGTTGTAACAACTGGATGAGTAAAGGAGGTCACTTGAAGGGAAGTCAGTTTAAGATCAGCTGCAGCACATCCCTACCTGCTACACCAGGGATGGCTTGCACCTCCAATTCCAAGGCTTCTGCATACTGGTTAAAATCCCTCGCCGCACCCTCAGTCTCTTTTTAGGTAGAGTCTAGCTAATGGATCTCCCATCATAAAAATAAAACTAAATCAAGCACCAGACAATATCACTGTAGTGTTGCTCAACCCTAGGAATCTAAATAACAAACAGTCTGACCTCAAGGCCCTTCTGTATACATAGCTCATTTGTGCGTCTAGTACTACTGAAACATGGTTTAAAAGAGCAAAAAGCACAATCACTCCTTCCATACTGGTGTTTGCACTTAACATGATTTTTTTAGACTACATGTGAACTGTGGTGTTGTATCCGTATTTTTTAAAGACCATATTACTAAGAGACAGATTCCTAGACACCCATGAATCAAACTTAGTGAGATATAAATCACATTAAATAAAACCAACTATCAGATCATAGGATGTTACAGGTCCCCCCAATGCCCCCTAAAATCATGTTCAAATCCTAAATACAATGGATAAATTCAAATGCACAAGAATGCCAGCATCCTGGGAGACTTTGACTACTTGTTGCTAAACTCTTTCTTTGTCACTCAACTTATAAGCGAGGGCATGATATTTAGGTCCAAAGAAGTCATCATGCCAGTATATTCAGTCCTCATCAGATCCATCACAGTATAAAACTCCCTTCAGTATGTACCTGTCCAGCCACATGCAACAACTGGAAAATCGACAGAGGTTCCTCACAAAAAGAATACAGGGAATAAACATAATGCCCTTTGCAGACTCTCTCAAAGCCTATACTCTGTTTCCCACAGACTGCTGAAAGGTGATTTATTCCTGGCATACAAGGCATCCTTGGATCCCATCCTGATAGACTTTTTGCACATCTGCAAAATGAACAGCATCAGAACTACTAGATTCAAGGATTTAATTTTGCTTGTGATTTAAACAGGACACGTTGGAAGGACAGGTGTATGTCTCAGAGTATTCCCATTCTCTGGAATAGGCTTCCCATCAATGTGAAGCAGAGCCCTTCCTAACCTTACCAGCGGGTGGGAAATCGGAACTTAACCCTTGGTCTGACACCTATGTCTCTGAAGGACAGAGGCAACAGTTAAATCATGCCCCTGCCAACATACCCCTCCTAAAACATAGGCAAAATAGCCCATGGGATATATTTGGGTTGAATGGCTAGGACTATAAAGGTCACAGCGGTAGTTAGCCTAGTATATATCTGTGAACCTAAGACATAGATTATGCTCAAAAATTCCTCGGTTTCATAAATGAGAACTACCTGAACCAAACAGTCAAAGAACTCACTAGAGGACAAAATATTTTTGAACTGGTTCTTACAAATATAGCATCTGTACACCCTTCTTCATTTAAGTCTGACTACAAACTAGCAACCTTTCCCTCAAAATCCCCAAAATACCAGATACAACTATTACAGTATTCAGAGACTTCAAATGTACTAACCGCCTTCAATTTGAATTCAAATAGGACTGTATCCCTCAACAGCCTCTGGCTTTGTCTTCAAGGTATGGCACACACGAGTTGTGATTCCACTTCACAAAGGTAGTTCAAACATGAACTCAGGAAACAACAAATACCATTAGACTGATAAACCTCATCTGAAAAGTCATGGAACAGATTATGACTAACCTGCTAAACAGTAATATTAAAACTTTTATAAGACTTGACTCCCGGCAGTTTCGCTTTGTCAAATGAATCTTTAAATTTCTTTGAGAGGGTGTGGTCATGCTGCCAACGCACCATATTTTGACCTCACCAATGTAATAAACAAGCTAAATGCACTCCAAACTGATCCCTATATAGCTAGGTGGATTGCATTCACACATGCATTGAAACACAGAGTGGGGTGGGCTAAATAAAATGCTATCACAAACAATTTTAAACAGTCTTTTCAAACACTATGGTCTCATTAGCAATAAAAAACATGCCGAGGTCTTGAAAAAAAAAAAAACAACACAATCTGAATATTTCAAATACTTTTTTAGTTGTATATCACATTCCCCTTATATATTTTATCATACAATCTACTAAAATCGTGCAACACCTCATTTTCATCCTCTAATGTACAATGATTTTTATCTAATGTGGTCAGCAGCACAGATTTAACCTGCTTCATTTGTAAGTTGATACTCCTTTTGGATTCTGATAGCTTTACAAAAAAAATAAGGCCTAATAATAAGACTGTAACAGTTATAAGCATAAAAAAAATCAAAATGCCTCCTCCCCATCCAGAGAAAGTATTAGTTAACCATGCCCACTGTGAACTATCAGCTTCTTTAGCATGTGGATATTCAGCTACTTTCGGAATAATTCCTAGGTGACTATGTATAACACCAGTATTATCAGGTATAAATGAGCAGCACCCTGTTTTGATGAGTTCACAAGTACCCACTTTAGAAGCAAGGGTGAAATCAAGTATCATTCAATTCTGTAACACCACAATGTGCATAGCAGTAATTTCTTGAGTGCTCAAATTAATGGTCTCAAAGGCAGAGTTCTTAAACTTTCTAAGAGCTTACACAGTTTCCTCAGCTACCAGATGGACTTTACTGCGCCATAAGCAAGTTTAATTTCTGCTCCAGAAATAACCCCATCACCAGGATCCATGCAAACAAGTCCTTTAAATGCAGTCTTTTGAACAGTATTATGATAAATGCAAGAGGCATCTATTTTCCCAGCTGGGTTTGGAAAGTCTTTAGTATCCCTTCTGTGACAAGCATTACAAATCTTTCCTTTAAGTAAAGCTGCTGTATGTTGCATAGCTGATATAACTCCTCCTATACAACAATAACCAGACCAGTCTGTACATAACCAGGGATAAGCTTGATCTCCACATATATAATACTACTTATGCAATGCTGCCAAACCCTGCCCTCCAGCCCCAACATAACTTCTCTAAGTGAAATTGCAAACACTGTTTCCAGCAAAAAGTGTTCCATATTTACAAATATGTCATTTAACAACCAATGATACCATGAAGCAATATTACTGAAAAAGGTTTAGAAGCATGTTTAACCTTTCAAATTTTAGTGAGGAAAAATGGTATGAAACACAGTATGAAGGTCTGTATCAGCCACTGGTATCAGGATCATTGGAAATCACCATCACGTGTAGCAGGTATATGTGCACAAACCCAACAGTCACTAATATTGAGAGCCTCTACATAGATGTACAAGGGAACAGAAAAATGATTAAATCCAGGATGCCATTCAGATGTTTCTGATTAATTTTTAACCACATGCTTGTCTCTATTTTTAGTAATATGTGTATATCTATTAAGAATTGGTTCAGTACTTACAGTTCCAATAGTTGCAAATGATGACGTACTTGTGGTTCCAGATGGCAAAAGCAAGCAAAATAAAATAATGAGAAAAATCAAAGCAGTTGTCCTAATAATAGGTCAGTAAGAAAAATGAGCATGTTGTGGTTAGCAAAGGTTTTGAAGAAACTACAAATATGGGTGTTGAGTTGTTTGTTGACAGTCTGTATAAAATCAATCACCAAATAATTTCCCACAAAAAGAACTGACTGCAGATGACTTTGCAAATTAATTCTATTAATACATTGGATAATACATTGTCTATCTCACTGTCCAAAAGGCATGATGAACCTTCGATGTTGGGTTCAGAAGCAAGAAAAATTACTGTTGATTTTGAAAAAGAATCATTAAGGTTTACTTCAGATCAGGATAAAGAAATAAAATCACAGGATTTCACTTTGTGGTCTGGTACAAAGGGTATCTCAGCTGCATTCACTTCTGGATTTGATCCAGATGGCAAATCTGTAATCAATTTTGATGGCAAATAGTTCACATTTAGTTCTGAATTTGGTCTGGATGGAAACATGCCATTAGCTGTCACTTCGGGATGTAATGCTATCCTTGATTTTTTATTTTTTTTGCCTGGTTCTGCTTGCAACAGGTTCTACTGGTCCACATGGATTTACATTATAGGTGGTTACTGGGCTATTGACCTGAAGGTCTTTATAAGCCTAGCTGTGTGTACCCAATATAATACCAGATAAATCCAATATAAAGGATCTTGCCAAAACTCAAGAGCTTAGTTAGCAACAATTGCACATATCTAGGAGGAGTCACAGGTGAAATCCCTGGCAGGAATTAATGGTTTCCCATCCAATCTCCGATTAAACAGGGTCATAGAGGGGCTCTGTTTGATGTGAACTGGTAACCTATTCCACAGGACTGGCAACTTCTGAGAGACATATCTGTCTTTCCAGCAGGTCCTATTTATGTTGTAGGCCAGGTTTAGGTCCCTGAAGCGGGTGATCCTTATCCCATTTGACTAGCAGATGTACAGCATTTCCATTAGGTATGGATCCGAGATTGCTCTGTATGCCAGGCACTAGTCTCTTCTAAGTAGTCTGTACACTACTGTGTACAGTGACAGTGACTTCAGTCTGTCAATATATGACGTGCTGGAGACCCTGACTTTTCTCAGTTAGAAATCTCTGAGGTCTCTCAAGTTGCTGCAGGAGCCTGGTAAGGTGCATACTAAAGGGAGAATTATACTCAATTACTGGCCTGATGAGGGTCCAGTACAGGGGAGTTATGACTTATTCCACTCTTGAGACAATGCCCTTGATAATGAGGTGTGTGACGTAGAATGCTCTCCTTACCACAGTAGACACATGGTGGTCAATGTTTAGGCTGCAGTCAACCTGCGTTCCTCAATCTCTCACTACTGAGTTGTTACTTAGGGTATTACTATTTATATGATAGTCTGCATAGATATTGTTTTTACCAAAGGGGATGATAATGCATTTTTTAGCATTAAGTTTGAGTCCATGGATTTGGCACCAATCACTAATTTGTGTAAGTACCTCTTGAAGTATATTGACATGGTTTGGGGATTCAGTGACTGCACTTAATTTGCAGTCATAAGCAAACTTAGTCAGCCAGCTCCACTGTTTTGATCTGAACTTCTGAGAAGTATATTCCAAACAACAGGAGGCCCAGCACTGACCCCTGTGAAGCCTCACTGATGACAGGTCTGCTGGTTGAAGTAAACCCCTCAACTTTGAGTGTGATCTGTCAGTCACCCTATTAGCAACATACCTGACAACATACAGTAAGGGTTGATATTCAACTGGTAGAGTTTATCAATGATACCCAAATGTGGAATTGTGTCGAAGGCCTTGGCTAAGTCAAGGTAAACTGTATGCACAGATTTGCCTTTGTCTATAGCTCTGGTGATGTTTTTGAAGAAGTCCACCAGATTTAACAGGCATGACCTGCTGTTGGTAAAACCAAACTGAGTCTGGTCAAGTGTTTGGAGATCACCTATATCCTTATTTATAAAGTCTATGATGTGTCATTCCATGGCCTTATAGATAAGGCTGGTTAAGCTTATGGGTCTGTAGTTCTCAGGATCTGTTGCTGCACCCCCTTTATGAAGGGGGATGACAGTTGCTGTTTTTCATTTAGCAGAGACAAAAACAGTGCTTAGGCTGCGGTTGAAGAGAGTACCTAATAGAGTTGCTACTTCATATTTTAGACCATTTAAAATGCAACCAGGGATGCCATCCGGTCCCACAGAGGTTGTGCTTTTGGCCTTGGAGAGAGCATTAATGACTTGTTCTTTGGAGATGCAAAGTGGGGGAAATATACAGGGAATGTTTTGTGTAATGTTTGGAGGGGACAGGGGGGTGAAATTTCACCAAAACTGTCAGTTAATGGGTTAGCTATTTTCAAATGATCAGTGTGTGTGATGCCATCCACAGCTAGTTCAGCACATGTCTGGGTCCTAACTTTTAGGTTACAGATATAGCTGAAGAATGCCTTATGGTTATCCTTATCTATGGTTGCTAAATTGTTTTGAAGTTGCCCTTAGAGGATTTTACAAGTTGCCTTATTTGTTTGTTCAAGCAGAGAAGCATGCTCTTCCAGTGCTGAGACCTCTCTCTTTGTTCTTAGATAGCAACTTCTTCCTCTTGTTCTATAACTTATTAAATGCCAGATGTCCACCAGGGAGGCTTGTTTTTTCTTCAGGATCTTCTTTTAATCCTAACAGATACAGCAGTGTCAATAAATTTGTATAAGTGATTGACAGGGCATTTGTGTGCACCTTAGTATAGTTGTCAATGCCATCTGTGGGAGCAGGAGCTTGAAAATGATTTATGCCATCCTTTAGGAGGGTACAATTAGCTTTGGTGAAATTATTTAGCCTGATTTCGCCAAAGACAGTTTTAGGTGTTAATAGTTACTTCAAATGTGACTGATATGTGATCAGATTGTGTGGGACAATGTAATGGGGAAGGGTGAATCAGAGGTGCATGTACACATGCTGTCTACATTGGAGTTTCTGGTGTGAGTGCAGTGTGCTTGATGAAATGACATTGGATTTTCCTGAGCTGAGATCATCTCAAGGTGTGTTACTTACAGTAAGTCAAAGCAGTTGCTTCTTCATTTTGTGGGTAGGTGGGAAAAATGCTATGGTTCTGTAGTACACTGTGTGTGTGTGTGTGTGTGTGTGTGTGTGTGTGTGTGTGTGTGTGTGTGTGTGTGTGTGTGTGTGTGTGTGTGTGTGTGTGTGTGTGTGTGTGTGTGTGTGTGTGTGTGTGTGTGTGTGTGTGTGTGTGTGGTAAAACAGAGATTGATGGAGAACAGCAGGACTAACACATGACTTGTGAAAGCTTCTGGCATCAGTGCAGTGGGCTCACTGCAGCAAGTGTTGGATGCTCTAGGCTGAGATCCTCAGCAGTTGTTGTCCCCCATAGCTGTTGCATCATTGTGTTTTGGAGATACAGAGGAATGTCCATGGTTCTAGAGTACAAAGTATATGTATGTATGTATGTCTGTGTGTTTTTACTTTGAATGGTGTAACAGACAGTGATGGAGCACAGATTGAATGACACGTACCATGGGTGAGAAGCTTCTGATGTCAGTGCAGTAGGCTTGACACAACTGTGCTCCCCTTTAGCAGTTGAAGCTTTGCTTTTGTGGGGAGGTGGACAAAGGCCCATGGTTACCTGGCACACTGTGTGTAAGCGTACTCCCTTTGGGTATGTTGGGTAGAAAACCGATGCAGTGGAGAAATGTGTTTTGTTAGACTAGACATAATGAAGGTAAGTTACTACTTGTTTGATAATGTCATACTGGTATGCTGTAAAATGTCCATATCATACAAATTGTATTTTATTCTCTAGATGGCATCACCTTTATGATATACAGGGATTGTAGTAGTGTATGTGGAAAAGGGCTGTGGGAATGCAGTGTATACTGCAGAATGTGCATTTGTATATTTACTCACATGTGCAATGTATCTTAAGTTATATACAGCATGTGGTGTATGTGTGTGTGTGTGTGTGTGTGTGTGTGTGTGTACTTACGTCTTATACATGTGTGGGTTCTTTCAATATTATGTGCGTGTTGCTGTTATTAATTTGCATGGTCAATGGTACATTGGGATGGTGTGTTGGCATGACTTGAGGTGTTTGGTTTAGACCATGGACATCGCAACTGTGATTATACAGAGATGCATAATGGGTAATTTTGGGTGGTACATTATAGTGTGTGTGTGTGTGTGTGTGTGTGTGTGTGTGTGTGTGTGTGTGTGTGTGTGTGTGTGTGTGTGTGTGTGTGTGTGTGCGTGCATGCACGCACTCTCATGTGCAGTAATTGTAAAAGAAAAGAACAGAGAAGTGTGGAACACAGGCACAGGGATACTTGCCTGATCCCTACTTGTTTGCCAGCTGATGTCAGCAGTGTGTTTTACAGCACAGCCCTGAGTGGGAGAATTATGAGCACTTTGGAATAATCATAATATTCACTAAGGAAAAGTTAACAGAATTGCAACAAGATCCACTGAAACTGTTGTTAGGTCAACTGCAAGGTGCTTAAAAAAGGTCTATATTAGAACATCGAAGTTTCAAAACTTCGAATGCTCTAATATTGACCCCTATCGAAGCAACAGAAAACCAAATTTTTTCCTAGGGAAAGAATTTGGTTGTCCGTTTCTGTTGCTTTGGTATTTTCAGCGCTGTGGTGAAAAGTTACAGGTCGGGTTCAGGTAAGTGTGCGATTGAGTGCAGGTTAGGTTAGTTAGGGTTAGGTATGTGTGCGATTGTGTGGACGTGAGGGTTAGAGCAGGTTAGGTGAGTTAGGGTTAGGGCGTGGGTTAGGTATGTGTGCGATTGTGTGGACATGAAGGTTAGGTGAGTTAGGGTTAGGGCGGGAGTCAGGTAAGTGTGTGACTGTGCAGACATGAGGGTTAGGGTGGGGTAGGTGAGTTAGGGTTAGGGCGCGGGTGAGGTGAGTGTGCGATAGTGACGGACCTTAGGGTTAGGGTTTGCGTTAAGGTAAGTGGATAGTTAGTGGTGTGTGTATAGTTTAGTGTAGGGTTAGGTGTAAAATTTTAGGTGTATGTGTGTGGACTGCTATTTGTTTGGTGTGCTTCTGTTGTGTGCATGTGTTTTGGAACAGCAAATTTTTTCCCTAGGAAAAAATTCGCTGTTCTGTATGTTCGATGTTTTCAGCTTTCACTGAATAGGGGTTGATATTAGAACATTTGAAGTTTTGAAACTTCGATGTTCTAATATAGACCCCTTAAAAATAATTATGGTATAAAACTCAAAGCTTACAACACTCACTTATTTTTTATTTCTCAAGGAACTGTCAAAATTCTCGGATAAGAGGGAATAGAAAAGAAGCAGAGCGCAGTTTCTGGAATACTTGGACTTCTGCATGGTACAGGACAACTACAGGATAATCTGAATGATTGCTGCTTTCTGATGCATTTCCCCCCATTTGTCCATCTAACCATTTACATGAATGATTTTGATAGCAGGGTGCATTAATTTTCATGTTTTAGATTACTGAGGTTGTACTGCTAGTGGTACAGCTAGGCATATTTCTAAAAGCTTGGGTCTCACTCTCTTGCAAAACTCCAAGTCGTTCATCAGTTTTCAAGTACTGTATGCATGCCCTCTCAGATGTTTTCGCCCATGGAACACCATCTTTATAATAATGCACACCTATCTTCCTTTCACCCTCCTTAAATGCCCTTGGGAGCAGGAACTTCTTTTTCAGTGATCAGTTGCTGAACATAATTGTTTTCATGAAGGAGTATGAAGCAATTTCACTCATTTATACGCATCTTCTAAGAAGACTTATTTTTTTTGCAGCAAATGTTGTCATTATTGCTTTTAAATATCATGAGTCCACTTTGGCTCTCACTGTATTTTATTAGCAGGAACTGGAGATACTTAGCATTAAATGTTTTTAAATTTGCACATAGTCTGGTGATTCAGCATTCAGTAAATGCTGTACTCGGCAGCTTCTTTTTTCTGTTTTCTCTCTACAGGTATATACCATTGCTTTCTATTCAAATTCGGCTTGCCAACTGAACAGTGTTGAATCAGACTGTAATAGCTGAAGGATATGCACTAAATGTATCGGACATAATTTACTGAGTGACTTTAGAAGTCTGTGAGAAGCTTGGGCTGAAAGCATTCAATAAATCATAAGTTATATATCATGCATGCTCTTTCGTTGCAGCTATCTGTTTTGCTAGTGTTTAATCCTGACTTACTGATTCTCCATTTTACTTTCTTTTTGTCTTTTGACGTTAAAGTTCCAGTAGTGAGCATATCAGCGCAAAACAATTCCTCTCATTCCCACTGATCATCTAAGTTAAAGACTATTTTTTTTCCCCCAGTAACTGCTGCCATTATTGCTTTTAACTATCAGCAGTCTGGTTGTGGATCACCTTGTTTAAGTAACAGGGGCTGCAAAAATGGCATTAAATGCTTTTGAATGCGCATGTAGTCTGGTTATTCAGCGATCAATAAATGGTGTAATCACCAGCCTCTTTCTGTTTTTCTGTCTACAGCTACATAGCCACTCTTCTTTGTAAAAGTTTGGCTTGTCATTTGAACCAACTTTTCCTCTGTAGCTTTCTGACTTGCCAATGTTCAGTTCTGATTTAGTGATTCTCCTTCACGTTTTCTTTTTGGTTGTTGAAGCTCTTGTAGAATGTTAATCAGTAGATTCAGTAATATGAGTGCTCTGTCATGTTTATAGTATTTGTTTCAATATGAAGGTAGTTTTGTAAAATGTCTTATGGCAGCCTTGTTTTTTGGGGTTTTCAGTTATTTTATTGTATTTATTGTATTTCATAGGAAAATGTCAACATTTTAACATAAATGTGAGCACATGTTGATACATTTAACTAGTGTGAGGGACATTTAGCCTATTTGGTCTTGTTTTACAGTCTTGATGCTACACACACACACACAACATATATATCGATATATATGTACAGATATAGATATAGATATATACACACATATATATATATATATATATATATATATATATATATATATATGGGATCACTACTAAATATTGAATTAGGGAATCCCAAGACTCTGAATACCGAAGACCAGAATCTCGAGATTCCGTAATCTCGAAAATGAAAAAAAAAAAACATTTCAGAAAGCATATGCAGGGGGGGCAAGCCCACCTGCACCCCCCACACCCCCTGCAACTTAAATATATCAACTACGAGATCACACCACAGTGGAGTGAAGGGCAAAATAGTGCTGTGCACAGTGGAATGGAATTTTTGCCGTTGACCTCACTGTAGTGCGATCTTGGAGTTGGTATATTTAAGTTGCGGGGGGTGTGGGGGGTGCAGGGCGGCATGCCACCCTGCATACACCTGTTACATTTTTTTTTTGACATTTTTTTTTTTTTTACTTTCGAGATTACAGAATCTCAAGTTTCTGGTCTTAGGTTTTCAGAGTCTCGGGATTCCATAATTCGATATTTAGTAGTGATCCTATATATATATATATATATATATATATATATATATATATATATATATATATATATATATATATAAATTTATAAATATATATATATATATACACACACACACTTATGAGAGAGACAGAGAGAGTGGAAGAGAGAGAATTAATTCCTTGATAAGCACCTTCTTGTCTAACATCAGATGTTGTAGTAAATTTTTATGTGGCTGTGATATGCCTTATTTTACATGACTAGAAATATTTACATAGTCTCTGTTGCTTTGATGTTTGGCATGGCTTTTTGGTTGTTTTTGGTTTCATTATGGCCTATCTTGTGTTAATCTTTACTGAACACAGTTCATTGTCTTTTCCTGCTCCCTTATGGTTTAGATTTCCATTTTTCCATTTACTGATTAGTACAATTTACAGATTTTCTTGTTCCATATGCCATTGTCCTCCATTCATGTTATTTCCTGATGCAGTTTATAAGTCATTTCTCACTCCTTGTAGCCTGCTCTCTTTTTCTGATCACTTTCTACTACTAGCCTGCTCTCTCTTTTTCTGATCACTTTCTGCTACTAAGATTTTGGATGGTTCTTGACTGTGTGATTACACATTGCACTATTCACAATCTTGTACTGTTCAGAAGGAGTTCCTTTTTTTCACATTAGCATCACCTTGCCTTTTCTTCTCCTGTTTTCTGCTTGAAACAGTTCATATATTGTTTCTACCCATGCAGGACATAATCACCTACCTGGAACCAGCCTGGTATTTCTGGTTCCATGTACTGTGGTCTTCTTTATCTGACTGCTAGGTAATGTATTGATGTTGTAAATGTATTTTTCAGCACAGTGGTGCAGCGGGTACAGCAAGAGGTTCTATTCTTGCCTGGGGTGCCCTCATGAGGAGTCTCCATTTCCTTCCTGTGCTCTAGTTTCCTGCCACATTCCAAAGACATGCTATAGGTAGATTGGACATAGCTGTGAGTGTGGTACAACATCACAAGAATGGCAGGGCTAGCCACTGGTGGTATAAATAATGGCTCTAGATGTTGGAGACTGTCGATGTGACATCCCAACTCCATGTAGCAAAATGAGGGAAAATGGGGTTTTTGTTTGGAGTAGTGAACAGCATTAGAGTCTTATAAAGTGCACAATGAAACAAAACCCGTTGTTCTACTAACTTTTTAATCAAGTTAGAGTATCGTAACAATTTTCCCTATTTTGGACTTGACAATGGTGTTTTTTAACAGTTTGTGTAAGATTTGGTATTGTTTGACTGGTTTTCAGAATATAAGTATAACACGGGGTAAGGGGGGACTGGTGGGGGTAAAAACAGAGCAAAGTAGGTCAAAAACAAAATAATCCTGGAAATAAAGATAATTTCATATATAATTTATACACATCTCATCCAGTAGCATGACATTTTGAATTTATTTATTTATTGGCATTTGTTTACCGGGATAGTCCATTGGGCTTTGAGAGCCAGTTTTCAGTGGAGGCCCAGGGAGAAAAGCTCCAAAACAAGTAATAATAATATAGAACAATTAAAACATATACAGGCAAGTTAACCTCAATCATTTCAATGTATAAACAGTAGTGAATTCATACATAAATGCTTACATAAGAAGACAGTGTGAAATAAAACGAGAAAATAAACTATAATTATAACAGGGTTATTAACTTCAGAGGTATAGTAAAATTATGAAAATGAAAATCATGCATAACATTCAGGAGGTACATACACAGAAGTCAAGGATGTGAAAAGATACCTGCTGGGAATAAGTGGTGAAAGTAAAGAGATAGAATTAGAGGAAAAGGGGGATATGCAGGAGCATTTTGAGAGGCAGAAGTAGACATGTATAGGTATAGAAAAGAGAATAAAAAACAAGAGGACTTCCAGGAAATACAGAATAGGAGGGGAAAAGAAGTAGAAGACACAGAGGTGAAGATAAAGTTTGTTATATGAATATGAGTTAACAATGTTATATGATAGAGGCTATTTTAATTGTACCAATAAAGGTCATAAAGTACACAGTTTGCTAATATGATATATAATGTGCCTATATAATAGACACACACACACACACGCACACATGCTGTCTATAGGTAGGTTATATATGCCTTTGTTTAAGTGTTTGTGTGTGTGTGTGTGTGTGTGTGTGTGTGTGTGTGTGTGTGTGTGTGTGTGTGTGTGTGTGTTTGTGTGTGTGTATATCTATCTCTTTTTCTATCTGTCTCTCTATTTATGTAGATAGATTGATCTATAAATTTATATATATATATATATATATATATATATAAATTTATATATATATATATATATATATATAAATCTCTTTCTCTCTCTCTCATATATATATATATATATATATATATATATAGATATATATATAAATCTCTTTCTCGCTCTTTATATATATATATATATATATATATATATATATATATAAAACACATTATATATATTTCTATATATACATTTATATAAATATAATATATATATATATATATATATATATATATAAATATATATATATATATGCATATACATATATTATATATAGAAAGAAATATATATATATATATATATATATATATATATATACGCACACACACGTAAAATCTGTAGTTATATAAGATTTGTGCATAATTCAGATCTCTGTATTTGCAGAAAGTGTCTGATTTTAGATCTTATTTTTCCCATGTCACTTGTACATTTTCTTGCAGCTCAGTGAGGATTACAGTCAGTCAGTAATGCCAAACATTAGATGTTCATACTTTTTGATAAAATTAAATGAAATTAAATATGTTTTTATATTTTTAAACTATATCCATACTGAATAATATTGAATCATACTAATTCAGCCTATGAAAGCATTTTTTGGGCATTGTTATTAATTTTTTAATAATATCCCATATGGTATCAGCCAAAGTACTTTGTATAAGTTTCAGTTGACACATTTAATCATGGTTTGACCTTCCTATTTGAAGCAGTTAGTAAGGGTTTTTCATTTTGCCCATTTATTCCACATAATGAACATTAGGCGGAAGAACTATTTCACATCAAAAATATATTAAAAAAATAAAACAGTACTTAAAAAAACACATATGTAAGTAAAACACAACAATTGTACAGAGAGCCCATTCTCTAAGGGCTGGCATAGATCATTCTCTCTTCATTCTATCTTACACATGCTACCAAGGAATTGTTGGTTCACTTTCGCAGTTCACATACACACACACACACACACACACACACACACACACACACACAGCCTCTCTGCTTTAATACACGCATTCACTCACACACGCAGACAGAAATACACACACACAGACACACACACATCGATCGCTCTCTCTCTCTTACTCTCATACAGTCTCTAACACACATTTTATTTTATTTATTTTTTCTTTTTTTACTTTACACTCGCTAAAAAGCAAAAACGCTCCTTAGCGAGTGTAAAATAATGGCTCGCTCGATCTCACTTTTACTTACATGCATGCATACAGACACACACACACCTTTTTTTTTACATTTTACACTCGCTAAACAGCAAAAGAACTGTTTAGTGAGCATAAAATAATAGTGGCCATTTCGCTTCTGAGTCCGAGCTCTACGGCAGCTTGATATGCTGCAGTGAAGTGGCGGACTCGTTTTTTGGCAGGCATTACTTGTACATTAATACTCTGCTGGAGAACAGTCATTCTCCAATCAGGGTACTGATGTACAGTAAGCCCATTCTTTAAGTATAAATAACCCAGAGCAAGCACATTTACATGTTAACCCTTTCCATAAGGGCCAAGTGTACTATTCCAGGAATGGATCTATGGTTTCCTATCCATTCATCCATGTAATGTTTGAAAAGTAAGCAAAGTAGTTTGTTTTAAGTCGAGAGGAAGAATATTCTAAAAATGTGGTATTCTCTGTGATGCATATCTATCCATTCATGATGTTCTATTTATGTTGCAGAAGAGATCTCTTAAGTGGATGTTTATGCCAGCAATGTGTAGTAGATCTGAGAGGATAGGATCTGTTGAGTCTTTGTATGTGAGGCAGAGGTCACCCACCAGCAGCCTGTATGATACAGGGAATAGGGAAAAGGCTTTGAGACTATCTGTGTACTTCTCATCATTTATACCCTTTATCTTCTTGATGAGAAGACTCTGTGTACATTCAAGTTGTGTTAAGTGTTTGTACACTTGCCATTGTACTACTCGATGATCAGTCCAATATGTGTCAAACACTGTAGAATGATTATATCCCTAGACCTGGATGCAATACTCTTAGTGATCTGCTGTGCAACAGCAAAAGGACCTTCTTACAATAGTGGTTACATGATGATCTAAGGACTACATAGGTTACCAGATTCTTAAATACTGGAACAACTTTGAGGAGTGTGTTTTTGACGTAATAGTTGCAAGGAGTGTTGTGCTTGCCAGAGGATATTATTATAAATTTTTTTGGCATTTTTTTACCATGATAGTGACAACAGTTATTTGTATGTGAACAGCCCTCTTGAAGGCTCTTGCTATCTTCTGAAGAGGTAGTAATAGCATCTATTTTACAGTCATCAGAAAACTTAATGAGTTCTAAGCCCTTGATATTGGCTTTGACCTCCAAGAAGACAGTGTCAAAGAGGAGTGGACCTAAGGCTGTGCCCTTTGGTATATTGCTGGTGTTGACTTTTTGGTTTCTATTATTTGATCCAGTCTGCTATCCATCAAGTTTCACAGGGATTGACATTTGTCTGGGAGAGTTTTTTTTAGCAATATCTGACTGTGTAATAATATTGAATATCTTTTCTTAACACCTTTGTAAATTATCACTTAAGACATGGGCAAACATACATTAACAAAAAGGAAAAAACATTTTAACATTTTTCTATTTACATGCAATATACACCACATATATTTTCTTTGCTACTATCAACAGTCTGACATTACAAAAAAATTGCTTAATTCCTTTCCTTCCCTTAAACCTCACTCCTCCTCCTCCTGAACATTATTATGCATGTCTTGTTCCCACAATTTTCATTTACTTCTACGTAATTTCCTCCTTCCATTTTCTAAAGATCCCTCTTCTAGTTGTTTTATTTATTTTATACTATTCAATAGCTCAGTTACAGTTTGTGTAAACTTTGATTTCCATTCTATAGTACTTGTTTTTTTTTTTGATAACTGACAGAATTAAATTTAATACGGCCTTACTACGTCCAGGCAAATCACATCCTATATCCTAGCTCAAAAAATAATTTCCTTATTTATAGCCATTTGCTCACCCAATATTTCTGAAACAGTACCCTGTAAGAAATTTTTTAAATCTGCCAAATTATCACACTCCCAGAACATATGTTCTCAGTTACCTCTTTATTCTTCATCTCACCACCAACATTTGCTAAGTACCTGAGGAAAAACTCTTTGATGTCTGTATGGGGATGTGCTTGTACATGTATATGTGGAGAGGCAAGCATGTATATGTGTGTGAGAGTGAGTGTACGAGCATGCGCAAGTATACGTGGTATATATGGTGTAATGAACTGTGGACCAAAGCAGGCCTGACACTTCCTAGGTGTCCTGCTATAGGGAGAGCTGTGTCAGTGCATCAGCCTTGTTGCAAGTACTGTGGTGGAGGGGGTGTTCTGAGCTGACTGTATTAGAATCGTTGACACCCACTGTCTTTGCAGCAGTGTTTCTTTAGAGGTGGGTAAATCAATTTACTTCACTGGTATAGTGTGTGTGTGTGTGTGTGTGTGTGTGTGTGTGTGTGTGTGTGTGTGTGTGTGTGTGTGTGTGTGTGTGTGTGTGTGTGTGTGTTTATGCATGCCTGCTGGGTGTATAAGGTGCAGTAGAGAACTAATGAGTAGGTAGAATGACATCTGTTTGCTGCACTACAAGTGGGACAGTTGTATCAGTGCAGTAGGCTTCCTGCAATAGGATGGGGAGACTGATGGACATTGTCAATGACTTCTGTCACCCACAGGTATTGCATCACTGCTTTGTGAAGAAGTAGGCAAAGCACTAGGCTTTGCCGGTACGTAGTGTGTGTGTGTGTGTGTGTGTGTGTGTGTGTGTGTGTGTGTGTGTGTGTGCGTGTGTGTGTTCATACATGCAGGGTTTGTATGGTGTAAAGGAGAACAGGTGAGGAAAGATGGAATGACACCTCCTTGCTGCAATTGCTGGGGGGGTTGTTATGAGTTGGCAGGTCAGTACCTTGATCCCCATTGTCATTGTAGCAGTGTTATATGGAGAAGTGGGTAAGCTAAAACACTTCAGTGGTAAATGGTGTGTGTGCATGCATGCATATATGCATGCACGGTTTATATGGTGAAATGGAGAACAGATGGGGAAACATGGAATAGTACTTGCTAGCTTCCCTGTTTGACACAGAGTGCTGCATCTGTGCAATTGACTTTCTGCTATAGGTGGGGATAATGAGCTGAAATCATTGATGGCTTGTGTCCCCCACAGACATTGGAACACTGATTTTTGATGAATTAGGGAAAGTATGTGTGCGCATGCCTGGTGCCATGAGTGTAGAGAACAACAATGAATGTTGGGGGGGAATTACAGTGTAATAGGCAACCATTTTGCAACTGTGGATTGAAAGATGACTGAGCAGGAGATGAACATGCCAGTTTAATGGGTTTGCAATCATGGACAGGGAAAACAGCAGTTGATTTGGATACATTAGTATGCAACACTCTTTTATAGAGAACTGGCCACTGTGTCATGGTCATGAGACATTCTAGATCAGTGTGTTTTTGTGTTTACCTATTGCATATCTGGAGTAACAGAACTGTAGAGCAAAGCTGAACTGACAACAGCTTGAAGCTTTACTTGAGGGATAGTGGTGTCTGTGCAGTGGCCTTCCTGTAACATCTGTGGGGTGTCCTGAGTTTATTTATTTATCTTTGTTTAACGGGAAAGTCCGATTGGGTAATACCCATTTTCAGCAGGGACCTGGGGGAAAAAGCTCCATTTGCTTACATTGCATTATATTAAGTTCCAGTCAAACACAAAGTAGTTACATTTCTATTTCTATTTATACACAAACAGTAGTTACACTTCTATTTACATTTATACAGAAACAGTTGTTACGTTACATTGATACATATACATTCTAAGATTTTACAGAGGTGGTAGTTACTAAAGAGAAAGCACACATGCAACTTTGTAGATTGTACAGGCAGCAGTTATGCAAAAAAACTGTTCTGTCATTTCAGTAAGAGATTGAGAATATTATGTTTAAGGACAGTATTTGGATAGTATTGTACAGTGAAAAAGTTTTAACCCTGTAATGAGCATGTACATGACCAAGATTGGTTAAGATGTTGTTTAGATGATGGTTTAAAACTACTGAGTTTATCAGAGTTTTATTTACGTGAGGATACTATTCCACAGTTCAGCAATGCATTGGGATTAGAGAGAGACTCCTGCAACATTGTAAAAAAGTGTGAAAGCATCCACCACGAATCCGTCAGCAAAACACAAAATGCAGCTAGTCCCAAATAAAGTCCATTGACAATCGTTTGAAAAACAGCAAAAACTTTTATTCAGTAACAAGAAATGAGCGCTTTCGCATAGCCAAGCTATGCTTCTTCAGATATCTGACGGATTCGTGGTGGATGCTTTCACACTTTTTTACAACTACTTCTTCTCTTGTTTGGTGAAAGCACCTTCAGCTGTGAGTAGTATTCTTGGTACTGTTACTCCTGCAACATTATTTGATTTATTTGTAAGTAATAAAAATTTGCAACTAGAAATGAGGTCTCTTGCTGGACAGTAGGATAGTAATAATTTTGTAGTGCAGGACATTTTGCTGGATGATGAATGAGTTTGTGTGCTGTAGTCAGCTGTGAATTTGTTAGAAAGTTGTGCAGTTCAAGCCAGTTTAATTGCTTAAAGCTACAACAATGGTGGGTCCTATGAGGGAGATTGGTGGCAGATTTAGCTATTTAATTGTAGCAAGAGGCAAATTTCTTTATTTGAGTACTGTTTAAGTTTGTTAGGATAGGAGCGGTATATAACAGAACTGGCAGTAAGAAGGTGGTGGCTAGAGGTTTTTTTTGCAGTATCTGTAAGGAATCCGTTGATCCTATAAAGGAAGCCTAGTTTCTGGTGTGTGGATTTAATGGTGTGCAGTATATGATGGTCATATTTGAGACTGTCATCTATTATAATGCCTGGAAGTTTACTGTGAATTACAGTTTCAATGACAGTATTATTTGCTGATTTTATGGTAAAAAAAAGACTGATTTTGATTTTTGCAACTGTTTGAGGTGTAAAGCATTAACTTAATTTTCTTGGGGTTGAATAGGAGGTTTGATCTCTTTCACCAGGTATCTACAGAGGAAAAAGATTTTGGGGTAATGTCTTGGAGCTTATTTATTGTTGAGGCTGCACATATTAATGTTGAGGCATCTGCATATTGAACTAAACTAGCATGGTGAGAGGAGGTGTGGAGGTCATTAATAAATATTTTAAATAGTAGAGGACCCAGGATAGTGCCCTGAGGGACACCTGTGTTAACTGGTTGAAAGAATGAGTAGGTTTGTTGCCAGCTTGTTCCCTTCCAGATAGGTAACTAAAGAACCACAACAAGGAGTACTGTGAAAGTCCTACTGAGGAGAGTCGAACGAGTGGTTACTGGTGTGAGACAGTATCAAATGCCTTTGATAAGTCTAAGAACATGGTGGACACAAGCAGACGATCATTTTTTATGTCAGTTTATTATATTGGTAAAATGTAGTAGAGCAGTAGTGGTGCTGTGCTGAGACCTAAAGCTATGTTGTGTTTCTGAGAAAAGGTTATTTGAGGTTAGGTAGTACATCAGCTGCATATGGATGTATTTCTCTAATTGCTATTGGTCTGTAGTTATTAAACTCTGTAGATGTGCCACCTCTGTGCAGTGGTATGATGTAGGATTGTTCTCCACAGTGATGGGACTCATCTTTCTTGGACCTATTAATTAGCCTGGACGCAGGGAAGACTATGACTTCTGGTGCCATTTTTAGATAGCCTGATGGTAGTTGGTCTACAGCTACAGAAGTCGTTTTTAGTTTAAGGAGCAACTTCCTTACTTGTGAGGTAGGTACTGCACTAAAAGTGAAGAGCTGCGGGTGGTTTTGATTGGACAGGGGTACAGTGATGGGTCAGATGTGTTTGTGTCTAAGAGAGATAACATTTATTATACAAAGTAGGAATTAAACTGTATGGGGATAGAGTGTGTTGTATTGTCTATTTTTGCAGAGGGACTAGAGGTCTTGCCAGGGTGGAGTTGTTTATTTAGTGATGACCAGAAAAGTGTAGGATTGAGTATATTTGTCTTATAGGATGGTACAGTATGCTTGGTTATCCTATTTGACATGGAGTTTATTAAAGTTTCTAACATGTCGACATTGCTGGAGGGCATTTTGAGTTCTATTTTTATACCAGATTTTTCAGGCTTTATCCCTTTTTATCATGACTTTTTTTTGTTTCCTTTGTCAGCCATGGTGTGGGGTTGAACTTTACTCTTTAACCACGTACTGGTGCTAGATTATTTAAGATCTATAAGAATACGTTTTTAAAGTGTTCTACAGCAGCATCTAACAGCATGTTCTAAGTACATTCCAGTTTGTTTTTTTTTTAGTGTCTCATTAAAAATATCTGTGCTGAAATTGGTTGTATTTCATATTTGATTATAGACAATATGTTTATCTAGGTTATGGTTCAACCTCAGAACTGGCTTTCGGAACAAAAAAGAAAAAAATGAATCCAGCGAGACCAGAACGCAAACTCGCTGCCACTCGTAACAATATTGCCAACAGCAAATTATGTTGCAAATTATGTTGCCAACTGCAAATTACATAATTCCAACACCACGACGTAAAAAAACAAAATTTAATATGACAAGGTTAAGCGCTTTCACTCGCAGATAGCGAGCTTCATCAGAACAGTGATACAACAAGTAAAAAACATTTAAATAGCCATTTTTGGCGCCAAATTTTCTTAAAGCTGTATACATATAATATCTAGCCTATCCACATTTGTGTTCATTAATTTTATAATAAAAATACTTGAAAATGCATGTTTATGTTTCAATAACAATAAATTAACAATAGCATACACATTCAATAACTTGAAATAAATAATTGTTAAAAATAATAAATAAAATTCTCTATTAATGGATATTTTAACTATCTAGCTCCAATATAGGTTTGACAGAAATAAATTCATTCAGTCCTGGTGGTGTCATAGCATCAGTTAATAATTGCCACCAAAACTCTCTATAAGCCAAAAATTTCTTGATGTTGCCACCTCTGGGATTCATTGTAACAACTTCTAATATACCAAATTTAAAACAATGTTCATCACCCTGATTCATTATATACTTGTAAAGTGCATTTTTTGTGTCCTTAGTCCTAATACTATATAAATGTGAATAAATTATTTTCTTAAATTTTCTCTCTGTCTCTCCTATATAATAGGATGGACATGACATACATTTAGCAAGGTAAACAAGCATACTGGTATTACAATTACCATGTTTGAAATTAATTTTAGTTTTATTGATGTTATTCAAAATAATATATTTCTCCTCATTTATCACAAAGCATTGATGACATGGTCCGCATTTAAAAGTATGTCCAAGTTCCTTACTCATACCCTTTGTACCATGTTCCAGTAGTTTTTTTAAATTACTACCCATTTTGTACACAAATAAAGGTTTGGAACCTAAAATATCAGTTGTTTCTTGATCTGTTAAAAAAAAATATGCCAGTTCCTATTCATAATAGCTTTAATTTGATTACTATAGGGGCGAAATTCAACTATACAAGCTCTGTTATATGTATTATTTTCCTTCTCTTTCTTTTTAATAATTTTATTTGTCAGTTCCAAATTCTGATTCTTATTCAAGCCCAACAGGGGTATATATTTCTTCCCCCATTCACTTGTGACATATGAATTGACATCCTCCATCATGTCATAATCATAACCACGTTCCTTAAATAAATTATTAATATATTTTACCTCATCTAACATATCAGTGTAATTTGATGTCATTTTTATCGCTCTAATACACTGCCCCTTGTAAATGTTATATTTCAATTTCCTTGGATGATTACTACAAAAATCTAAGTAAGAGTTAGTGAACGTAACTTTTCTATGAATATTAGATTTGAAACTGTTACCCTCACTAGTAATGTACATATCTAAATAGGCCACACCTGTATAATTATATTCAGTGGTGAATTTTAAAAAATCACTACTACTGTTGAGATAATCCACAAATTGTAGGAAAGTATTAGAGTCTCCCTTCCATAAGATGTAGATATCATCCAGGAATCGTGAATAATATTTTATATTAACTATATATTCACTTTTGAAGATTTTTTCCTCCTCCCAATCCAACATTACCAAATTGGCGTAGATGGGGGCACATGCTGCCCCCATAGCTACACCTTTGGTCTGTCTGAATATCTCTCCTTCATAGTAAATAAAGTTGTTTTCAAGTACTAAACTCATCAACTCAACAATCAGGCAGGTCCTACTCCAACTGAGTTTAGTATATTTTCTTATACTATTTGTGAAGGCCTCTATTCCTTGAACAGGTGGAATACATGTGAACAAATCGATCACATCGATCGACGTAAACAGTAACCCTTCCCCTTCCAGATTCACCGGGAAGTTCATCAAAAATTCCCATGAATCCTTTACTACATGTTTAATTTCAGCATATATTGGTTTGAGTATAGTGTCTATTACCACACCCAAGGGGAATGTCTTTGATTTACTTCCCGATATAATAGGTCTGAAAGGGGGGTCTGCTAAGTTCTTATGAACCTTGGGTATTCCTACTATGGTTGCCATAACTGGGTGTTCGACTACCATAAATTTGTACATTTCTTCTGTTATCCTATTCTCTAATAAATATTCTTCTAAATACATATCAATTCTTCTGTATGCAATATGTGCCTCATTCATAGAGGCCACTGTGTAATTGCTTGAACTATGTAAAATATCATGCATAACAGAACTGTATGCTATAGAATCATATATCACGATCCCTCCACCTTTGTAAGGTTTCATGACTCTTATTTTGTGATTAGATCTTAATTCATTCAAAATTTTAATTTCTTCATTTGATAGATTATTCCTAACTGTATTCTTCCTAATTTTGTTGTTAAACTGATAAATTTCCCTAGTGACCATTTTGTCGTACATCTGAACATTAACATTGTTTACAGGTATAAAACTACTTTTCTTTTTAAATGTTTCCTGTTTAGTATCCATAGAATTTTTAAACATAACTGCTAGGTTTAATTTCCTAACATATTGCTTAAACTCACTTAAACAGTCCACTACCCTGAACCGAGTAGTGGGTACAAATTTCATCCCCTTAGAAAGTAGACTAAAGTGGGCTTTTTCCAAGTAAATGTCACTGTAATTAAATATATTAAAGTTTAAATACTGATTTTGTACCCCATTTTGTACAATTGAATCTCCCTTGGTCTCGTCAAGAACATTTAAATTAGTATTGTCTAATAATAAGTTCTCTGCCACCTGTTTGGTGGTTGAAAATTCTTCTTCTTCCATTTCCCCCTTTTTGTCCACTTGTTGAAGTTTCCATTTTGATATGACATGTGAAAATTTTCGTCCTCTAGTACCTGGGAATTAGAAGTTATGTACTCACCATAACGTTCCATCTGAGTAGGTGTATTCATTTGTCTGCAACCTGTGGGTTATGGATCCGATATCGGATCCGAACCGGCATGGTTTTCCAGCTATGGATCCAAGCTCTCAGCTCCTCCCCTCACCCATAATGCCCTGCTCTACCCTCATGACCTCAGATCGAGTTTGCCAACAGCAACAACACCCTGAAAAGGGTAACAGATAATATGCAGGAAACTGAAAGGCCAGGGGGATAGGAGGGCGGGATGGTTGCAGACAAATGAATACACCTACTCAGATGGAACGTTATGGTGAGTACATAACTTCTAAATCTGAAGTAGGAGATTCATTTGTCTGCAACCTGTGGGACAGAGTCCCCAGCTTCCTGAATCTTGGGCGGCCATCATGGAAGGATATTCCGGAGCACCGGAGCCAAATGATGCTCTACCCTAGATGCAAGATCCAACTTATAGTGGGAGATAAAAGTATGAGATGAAGCCCACGTGGCTGCTGCACAAATATCATCTAGAGGAATCCTAGCCTTGAAGGCTGCCGAGGTAGATACTGACCGGGTTGAATGGGCATGAACACCCTCCGTGCGGGCCTTCCTGAAGCTTGATAAGCCAATAAGATGCACTGTGAAATCCAGCGAGACAGAGAAACTTTAGAAATTGGCTTGCCCAAATTAAATTTTGCAAAGGAAATAAACAACTGGTCGGATTGCCTATGACCAGCCGTCCTGTTTAGATAAAATCTAAGTTGCCTGTGGACATCTAATGAGTGAAGCTTATATTCACCTTTGTTTTCATATTTAGGGAAGAAAACAGGGAGATTAATGGACTGATTAATGTTTGCTTCAGAAGCAACTTTAGGAAGAAAGGACGGGTTGGTCCTGAGGTAGACACGGTCCGGATGAAATACCAAGTAAGGAGGTTTAGCTGATAATGCTTGAAGCTCTGAAACTCTCTTGGCCGATGTAATGGCTACCAAAAAGGCTGTCTTGTAAGACAAGAATTTGAGATCCACCGTAGCTGCTGGTTCGAAAGGGGGGGCGGTCAAGGCCTGGAGAACCAAAGAGAGGTCCCAAGGAGGAACCGCTTGTTTTACAGGGGGCCTGAGAAGAAAAGTACCTTTAAGGAAAATTTTACACAATTTGGCTGACATAAGAGGATTAGAGTCATGGCCAATGTGATAATGAGAAATTGCCGCCAGTTGTACTTTGACTGTGGAACTGCTGGCACCATCGTTAAAAAGAGTTGTTAGAAAGTCAAGCACTAAGGGGAGAGGAACCGTGAAGGGATTCAGGCCTTGCCGCTCCGCCCACAAAGAAAACCGTTTCCACTTGCTGCGGTAGACCTTCCTAGTGGACGGTTTATGAGCTGCCACCAGAATTGCTTTAACAGGTGACAAAATACCGGGAGTCCTGATCAAGAGTGGAACTGGAGCAGCCAAGCGGTCAGCTTCAGGTTGTCCAGATTCGAAGGAGGTATGCAGGATGGATGGGATATCAGATCCGGGATGGGATCTAGAATCCAAGGAGGATTCACCGAGTGAGACCTTAGAAAGGGGAACCAGATCTGTCGAGGCCAAAATGGAGCAATGAGAATCATTCTGCAACCCACCCGAGAGGCTTTCTGAAGAACTTGGAGCATCAGAGGCAAAGGTGGATAAGCATACAGAAGACCGGGTGGCCAATCATGCACCAGAGCGTCTCTTGGGGAACCTCCTGGAGGAGGTATCAGATCGAAAAAACTGTCGCACTTGGTGTTTGAGGGAGAGGCAAAAAGATCGCATGAAGGAGTTCCCCACCGTGCGAATATGCGTTCCGCTACTTGAAAATTGAGAGACCACTCGTAAGGGGTCAGAATGGTGTGACTGAGCTTGTCCGCCAGGATGTTGGACTGACCCGGAATGTGCGTTGCTATTAGAAAGCGGTTGGTGGAGATTGCCCATTCCTAAACTCTCATGGCTTCTCGACAAAGGGGGTAAGACCTTGTTCCCCCTTGCTTGTTGATGTACCAGACCACAGACGTTGTCCGATTGAATCGCAATTGTTCCCAAGGGAAGAAAGTCCTGAAGTGCTAGCAACGCTAAGAGCACTGCTCTCATCTCTAGAACGTTGATATGCAGTAAGGTCTCTGAATCGTTCCACGTGCCTTGGACGGACCGGCCCGCAAAATGCCCCCCCCCCACCCGAGGCGGGAGGCATCCGTGGTCACCGTGGCGAGAGGGGGAGAAGCACAAAATGGGCGGCCCCCGTGGAGATCTGGAGAGTGAAGCCACCACAGGAGGGACCGCTTGCAAGCCTTGCTGATCGCAATGGGATGATGCATAGGGAGAGCAAGGTATGACCACTGTACTAAGAGAGTCCACTGTAGGATGCGCATATTGAGCCTGGCAAGAGGGAGAAGTGCTATAGCAGACGCCATGGACCCTAGAGCCCTCAGGACCAACTCCAGGGGAACAGAACTTGAGTGGAGAATGGCCCGCACCTGGAGCTGCAGATTTTGAACTCTGTCCGCAGTGAGGAAGGCTCGTAAACTCCTTGTGTCTAGCCTGGCCCCTATAAAATCTAAGAGCTGTGTGGGCGCCAGGTTGGATTTCTTTGTATTTATTGTAATGCCCAGAAAGGGAGCAAGATGGAGAAAGGAGTCTCGCGCCAATAATAGTAGATGCCTTGTTGGGGCAGTAAGAAGCCAGTCGTCCAGGTAGGGAAAGACTGCACCCCCTGAAGCCTCAGGTGGGCCGCTACCACTGCTAATACTTTGGTGAACACCCTGGGGCTGTGGTGAGACCAAAGGGAAGGACCCGGAACTGGTAGTGACTGGCTCCCAGCCGGAAGCGGAGGAACCTCCTGGAGCGCCTGTCCATCAGGATGTGGTAGTACACGTCTTTGAGGTCTATCGAGCACATCCAGTGATTTTCTCCCAGAAGGGGGAGAATAGATTGCAGAGTGACCATTCGGAATTTTTCTTTGGGGACTGCCAGATTCAAGAGAGAGAGGTCTAGAATTGGTCTTAGTTCCCCCGTCTTCTTTGGCACTAAAAAGAACCTGGAGTAGAACCCTGATCCGATCTGGTCTGGGGGGACGGGCTGGATGGCTCTTTTCTTTAGCAGATGGCCAATTTCTGCCAAAGCGGCCTCCCGTTGACCGGGTGGAACGTCTGGGAGGGACTTCAACTTTGGAAAGTGAAGAAAGGGGATGCGATATCCTCTGGATATGATTTGGAGAACCCAGCGGTCTGATGTTATGGACTCCCATGCCGCTAGGTGCCCCGAAAAACGTCCCCCGACTGCCTCCAGAGTGGAGCAGCCGGGCAACCCCTCAGGGTTGCTGCGCGGGCCGTTCAGAGAAAGGTTCCCTGGACCCGAAGTTTCTGGGAGCCCCTCTGCCTCTAGGGCGGCGTCCTCCCTGTCCTCCTCTGCCACGGAAGGACTGGTTGTCCGGAGCAGGCTGGGACTGCTGCGACTTCCGGAACCACATCTTCTTCTGACCCTTTTGGTTCCTAGAGTAGGGCCTCTGGGGTGCAGAGAAGCGGATTCCGACGGCAGACAGCGTCTTCCCGTCCTTCTCGCTCTGGGTCAACGTTCGAACGGTTTTGCCAAAGAGAGCAGAACCATCAAAGGGGCGCAAATGACGCTTTGAAGGGCTCAGAAAATCGCAGTGACGGAGCCAGGCCTGACGCCCAGTGACTAGGCCTGCCCCTGCGGCTCTAGCGGCGCCTTCCGTGGCGTGGGAGAGTAGCCGCATAGAGGTATTAGTAACTGACCTAAGAGTGGCCATGCGGGTGGAGTGCAGCACCCTGTCCTCCTCCGACATGGACTCTGGGGAGATGCAGCGTATTCTTTAATGAGATCTCGCTGCATCCTAATGACGTGTGCCAGGTAGTTCAGCGCCTTACGAGAAGGTCGCTGAACTAAACATCCGCTTCCCCAAGCGGTCCATCATCCGAGACTCCTTGCTCGGGGATGGACTGAGGGACACTCCTGAGCAAGTTCCTCTTGGTGGCCGCCGTCAACATGGCATCTACCGGAGGCCCCTTACTCCAATGGGCGCGGTCGGACGGTGGGCTGAGGATCCTATCGGGCCTCTTAGGAATTGGCTCCACGGTGTCCAGTTCCTTCCACGCCCTGGTGGTAATGAGGTCCACCAGGGGGTCGGCAGGAGGGGACACCCAAGAGGTAGACGGGCCCGCTTCAAATGCCTCCAATAACACGGACTCGTCCGAGGAAGACTTGGGGGCAGACCACCCCCCCCTTATACGGAGCATTTCCATGATGTCTCCAAATGAGACATCCTCGGGGGGTGACCGTGGGGAGCCTTCCCCTTCCTCCAAGTCCGTGTCTTCCGTGAGAGACTCGGGGGAGTCAATGTGCCTCCTTTTGCACGTATGCTTGTGAGGGACATCCTCTGGGGGGCTGTCAGAGGACTCCTCGCAAGCAGCAACTTGTTCCATTGGAGCAACTTGGGGCACAGAAGCGGGCTGTCCCAAGGGCCGGATGGTGGAAGCCTGGCCCAATGCAGAGGGAGCGCGGGACGGAGCCGAAACAAGTGCCTGGGGTCCGGAGACCCTCAACAGGGCCCTCTCCACTACATCAAACGCCGAAGGGGAGCCGACCTCGACCAAAGGATCCGACAATCAGCTCCCCCTCGGATCCGAAGAGTGGATCGGAGCCGGCGCCGGCGCCGGATCCGGCGACAGCGCTCCGACACAGACGGCGCCGGCGAGCACTGATCCCCGGATCCGAGGCTCGGATCCAGGCTCCGAGAGGTCGGATCCGATGCACTCGAGGGCAGGGTCGGATCCGAAGTACAAAGTACTATCGGCGCCGACCCACCCCCGGCTCCGAAGCTGCTCGGCTCCAGCTGCTCCGAACCCGGATAGCGGGTCAGAGAAGGAGCAATCGGTTTGAAAAAGGGGGTTGAGCTCCCCCCCAGAGGGGGGGGAGGCAAGAGCACTCCCATCTGCATCTGGGCCTGGATGAACCTTCTCATCATCCGGTCCAGATCAGCATCCGAAAGACTATACGTGGATCTCGATGAGGCTACCGAGGTAGGCCTGGAGTGCCTCCTCAATAGCCTCCACGGAGATCGGGTCTCCTCCTCCTCAGGTCCCGGTGAAAAACACACTGGAGACCGGAGCCGAGAAGGAGGAGACCAAGCCGACAATGGAGCCGACAACGGAGCCGGGGGAGAAGCCCGCTTGGCTGGTGGGGCCGAAACAGAGGTCTCGGCCCGCCGCTTGTGGTGCTTCTCCCTCCGGTCCCTTTTCTTAGCATCCCTCTCCTCCGGACCAGAAACGGGAGGTTGAGTCCCAGGAGGAGGAGGGGGTGCCGCAGAGGGAATAACCGTAGGCACGGTTACTCCCGAAGGAGCGGAGGTTGGAGCCGAGTCCGGCGGTAAAAGGCCCGCCAAAACAAGCTTGGACCTCCGCTCCTTCAAAGCCCTGGGGTTGAACCCTGCACAAATGGAACATCCAGATGTGAAGTGTTCAACCCCCAGGCATCTAACACACCGAGTGTGGCCATCAGCTGGGGAAAGCTTATGGCCACACTCGGAGCATTTAGAAAATATAGATTTGGGTTGGTCTGCCATATCTAACAAAGTAGTTACCAAACTAAAAGTAACTAAACAACCAATATACACACACAGGCCCAACACACACACACTACGCCAACAGCGAGGGGAGGGATATAACTTTTAGAATAACTCTAAAAAGTAAAAATATCAAAGGGGAAACCTACACTTTCACACAAAAAATCAATAAAAACTTAAAAATTCTGAAATTTAACAGTAAAACTAGCACTTAGCTTGAGAGCTTGAGAAACCAATCCAGTCACCATGCGCGGCAAACGAGATCTGAGGTCATGAGGGTAGAGCAGGGCATTATGGGTGAGGGGAGGAGCTGAGAGCTTGGATCCATAGCTGGAAAACCATGCCGGTTTGGATCCGATATCGGATCCATAACCCACAGGTTGCAGACAAATGAATCTCCTACTTCAGATTGTATGTTAGTATTCCCTTCAAACTCTTTATCATTCTGCCCCCCCCCCATTTGTATGTATCTAATCTCTTATATTGTTCTATGTCCCTAAATAACTTCTTATTTTTTCTGTCAAACGCCTTGTTTGCTCTAGTTTCAGCTATCTCGAATTGCTTGAAATATAATTTGTCCAACTGAGGGAAAGCTAAATCTTGCAAAATTAACTCGTTGATTTTTTCAACCTCACAAATTAATTTACATAACTTCGAATCATTATATTTCATCAATAACTTCATAAATTCCATTCCAAATGAATCAAATAATGAATTAAAATCATGTTTCACTTCCTTAGTAATTTCTATACCCATTGGTATTTTGTGAAATCTCAGCCCCATAGGAACTATTTTCAAAGATAAACAATGTGTTAAATAAGCATTATCCAATTTCACAGCATTAATCATGTTCAGTTTTTTACCAAACGTATAAATAATATCTTTCAATGTTCCATTAACCTTAATATGATTGTCATTCAATTGCATTTCGTTTAATTTATCAAAATTACAGTCCTTTCCGAAAAATTCTTTCAAGGCAAGATCCTTCTTGCATTCATGTGCATTAATTAATTTATGTTCTTTGCTAGACTTAATTACAGTACCTTTATAGTTGTTGCCACTTGCGAACGCTTGGGCATATGTCCGAGCTGACTGAGTAAACTTTGGTCTAGCACCTGTTCTTTTGGCTTCTTCCGTTAAATTACCAAAGGAGAAGTCAAAAGTAAAGTCTGTAATAGCAGTTTTATTATGTTCCAAACGGTCAGATAAAACAGGAAGATCAATACCTTGAATACGCTCAGTTTTAGATATCTGACCATTAGCAATATCCAGAGAAGACGTAACTAACATTTCATCAGTGTCCTTTGAAGTTATAATAGATTTCGTTGTTCCCATATCTTGTGGTGTACCATCCATATTTAAGGAGTTGTTATGAACTATCCTGTGTCTAACAGGTTCACCATCAAATAAGTCTCCTTTTGAAGAAAGTCTGTTGAACAACGTTAATAGCTTTGAAACCTCACCTCTTAAGGACAATACCTCTGCCCTAAGCTCAGATAGTTTGTTGTTCTGTATGGGTGAGGCTGCTACTGACACGTTTCGAGTGGAATCCATGAATCAACCTCAGAACTGGCGTTCGGAACAAAAAAGAAAAAATGAATCCAGCGAGACCAGAACGCAAACTCGCTGCCACTCGTAACAATATTGCCAACAGCAAATTATGTTGCCAACTGCAAATTACATAATTCCAACACCACGACGTAAAAAAACAAAATTTAATATGACAAAGTTAAGCGCTTTCACTCGCAGGTAGCGAGCTTCATCAGAACAGTGATACAACAAGTAAAAAAAATTTAAATAGCCATTTTTTGGCGCCAAATTTTCTTAAAGCTGTATACATATAATATCTAGCCTATCCACATTTGTGTTCATTAATTTTATAATAAAAATACTTGAAAATGCATGTTTATGTTTCAATAACAATAAATTAACAATAGCATACACATTCAATAACTTGAAATAAATAATTGTTAAAAATAATAAATAAAATTCTCTATTAATGGATATTTTAACTATCTAGCTCCAATATAGGTTTGACAGAAATAAATTCATTCAGTCCTGGTGGTGTCATAGCATCAGTTAATAATTGCCACCAAAACTCTCTATAAGCCAAAAATGTCTTGATGTTGCCACCTCTGGGATTCATTGTAACAACTTCTAATATACCAAATTTAAAACAATGTTCATCACCCTGATTCATTATATGCTTGTAAAGTGCATTTTTTGTGTCCTTAGTCCTAATACTATATAAATGTGAATAAATTATTTTCTTAAATTTTCTCTCTGTCTTTCCTATATAATAGGATGGATATGACATACATTTAGCAAGGTAAACAAGCATACTGGTATTACAATTACCATGTTTGAAATTAATTTTAGTTTTATTGATGTTATTCAAGATAATATATTTCTCCTCATTTATCACAAAGCATTGATGACATGCTCCGCATTTAAAAGTATGTCCAAGTTCCTTACTCATACCCTTTGTACCATGTTCCAGTAGTTTTTTTAAATTACTACCCATTTTGTACACAAATAAAGGTTTGGAACCTAAAATATCAGTTGTTTCTTGATCTGTTAAAAAAATATGCCAGTTCCTATTCATAATAGCTTTAATTTGATTACTATAGGGGCCAAATTCAACTATACAAGCTCTATTATATGTATTATTTTCCTTCTCATTCTTTTTAATAATTTTATTTGTCAGTTCCAAATTCTGTTTCTTATTCTAGCCCAATAGGGGTATGTATTTCTTCCCCCATTCACTTGTGACATATGAATTGACATCCTCCATCATGTCATAATCATAACCACATTCCTTAAATAAATTATTAATATATTTTACCTCATCTAACATATCAGTGTAATTTGATGTCATTTTTATCGCTCTAATACACTGCCCCTTGTAAATGTTATATTTCAATTTCCTTGGATGATTACTACAAAAATCTAAGTAAGAGTTAGTGAACGTAACTTTTCTATGAATATTAGATTTGAAACTGTTACCCTCACTAGTAATGTACGTATCTAAATAGGCCACACCTGTATAATTATATTCAGTGGTGAATTTTACATATGAAAGGGAGACTCTAATACTTTCCTACAATTTGTGGATTATCTCAACAGTAGTAGTGATTTTTTAAAACAACTGGAAAGGCTGCAGAAATACCTCATCCAAGGAAATTGAAATATAACATTTACAAGGGGCAGTGTATTAGAGCGATAAAAATGACATCAAATTACACTGATATGTTAGATGAGGTAAAATATATTAATAATTTATTTAAGGAACGTGGTTATGATTATGACATGATGGAGGATGTCAATTCATATGTCAAAAGTGAATGGGGGAAGAAATATATACCCCTATTGGGCTTGAATACGAAACAGAATTTGGAACTGAAAAATAAAATTATTAAAAAGAAAGAGAAGGAAAATAATACATATAACAGAGCTTGTATAGTTGAATTTGGCCCCTATAGTAATCAAATTAAAGCTATTATGAATAGGAACTGGCATATTTTTTTAACAGATCAAGAAACAACTGATATTTTAGGTTCCAAACCTTTATTTGTGTACAAAATGGGTAGTAATTTAAAAAAAACTACTGGAACATGGTACAAAGGGTATGAGTAAGGAACTTGGACATACTTTTAAATGCGGAGCGTGTCATCAATGCTTTGTGATAAATGAGGAGAAATATATTATTTTGAATAACATCAATAAAACTAAAATTAATTTCAAACATGGTAATTGTAATACCAGTATGCTTGTTTACCTTGCTAAATGTATGTCATGTCCATCCTATTATATAGGAAAGACAGAGAGAAAATTTAAGAAAATAATTTATTCACATTTATATAGTATTAGGACTAAGGACACAAAAAATGCACTTTACAAGCATATAATGAATCAGGGTGATGAACATTGTTTTAAATTTGGTATATTAGAAGTTGTTGCAATGAATCCCAGAGGTGGCAACATCAAGAAATTTTTGGCTTATAGAGAGTTTTGGTGGCAATTATTAACTGATGCTATGACACCACCAGGACTGAATGAATTTATTTCTGTCAAACCTATATTGGAGCTAGATAGTTAAAATATCCATTAATAGAGAATTTTATTTATTATTTTTAACAATTATTTATTTCAAGTTATTGAATGTGTATGCTATTGTTAATTTATTGTTATTGAAACAAACATGCATTTTCAAGTATTTTTATTATAAAATTAATGAACACAAATGTGGATAGGCTAGATATTATATGTATACAGGTTTAAGAAAATTTGGCGCCAAAAAATGGCTATTTAAATGTTTTTTACTTGTTGTATCACTGTTCTGATGAAGCTCGCTACCTGCGAGTGAAAGCGCTTAACCTTGTCATATTAAATTTTGTTTTTTTACATCGTGGTGTTGGAATTATGTAATTTGCAGTTGGCAACATAATTTGCTGTTGGCAATATTGTTACAAGTGGCAGCGAGTTTGCGTTCTGGTCTCGCTGGATTCATTTTTTCTTTTTTCTAGGTTATGGTGAGTTCTAATAGCCTATGTTGGTATGTGGTCACATATTCTATTTGAGAGGCAGCCTACTTCTGTCAGTTTGTCTGGTTTGTTTAAAAGAATTCAATATAATATTGAGTGCTTCCCTGAAGTTTTATTGATTCTAGTAGGTGCGGTTATTAACTGTCTGTAGTTGTACAACTTTATGGATTCAGTGATGGTAGTGGAATTTATGAGTCACCAGTGCATATGTAAGTCTCCATGTACCAATAGTTTTTACACCTCTTAGCCATTACAAAATTGTTTTGGGGAGAAAGAGTCAAAGCTCCACTGTTCAACATGTGTAGTATGTGTGCTTCTGCTAGTCAAAATGTAAAGTACAGCAAGACTTTCAGCTATGGATTGACAAGTGCTGAGAAGGTGATGGGTAGCAGGTGTCATAAGACTGGGTTTGGAGTCAACTGTAGTGACATTGAACAAATGGATTTGCCCACATTAACCAGCTGTCATTGTTTGGTAAAAATCTGGCTATTGCATCATGATTATCCAGTCCTGTCCATGTGTGTGATGTAAAAGAACTATGGAGCAAATCTGTACCGATACCTGCTAGCTGCTGTGCTGAGGAGAACACTTGTGTAAGTGCAGTGGATTGGCTCCTGTGGCTAAGGATGGGAGTCCTGAGCTGACATCCATCAATCATTTTCATTTGCCAAAGCCATTACAGCAGTGTTTTGCAGAGAAGTGGGAAAAGCCTCAAAGTTGACTAGTATTTTGTGCGGTGCTGGTGTGTATGAGTGGGTGGCTGTGTGTTTGTAGGAAGTGAAGGTGTGCTTTTGTAAGTTTAGTGTGAATGTTCTGCATTGTGAAATGGGATTATGAGTAAAATTCTGCTCATTATGGTTCCTAGAGATTTCATCATTGCTTGATTGAGAGTTGTGCATTGCCCTTTGTCTGTCAGTACACTGAGTGCAGTGTTTGGGGTGTGGTGTCACTGCTACAGCAATACATGTGTGTCATGAGTATGTGCATGCCTGTCTGATTTTGGGGTAGCTGCAATGCAGAACAGATGAGAAGGAGTGTTGGATCGCTTATCAGTGTACCCCACAAGTGTCTCTACTTTTGGCTTATATCTTCAGTCCAATATATACTACAATCCATAATTCTTTTTGAAAAAGGAGTTGGATTCTCGTGAACAAATAATGACATCCATTGCAATTAAAAGCTTCTATTTTTTCTTCAGAAAATGAAAGCTAATTCATGTACTCTATTTTTGTGAGCTCACTAAATCAGTTGGATTGCTATTCTAAAAAGTATCTGATTCCCAGAAGCTTTCTCCATGAGTCAGTTGCTGACAGGATGAGAGACTGGCTGTATGTAGTTTGTTCTTAGTTGTATAGTTGCAGTATTAGTAACAGAAAGTACTGGGTCACATCAAAGGTTTGGGAAGTCACTGTTAAGAAGAAACTGAGAACTGTTATATTGTATAAAGTTTGGCATTAAATACCATAGTTCAGGTTATATTATAACAGAATAACTATACAGAGATGAGCACATGAACAGCCAGAATGCAATTCAAATCGAATAATTTACAATGCGCATTTTAAGAAATGGATAGATTGGCCTAAACTCTGGATCGATGTGTGTGGTTTTTTGTTGTTGTTTTTTTTTTAGTTTAGTTTAGTTTAGAAATCATTCTTGGGAAATGTATTTATTTATTTATTTATTAATTAATTTATTAATATTTGTTGACCGGGAAAGTCAACTGGGTCAGAGACCCATTTTCAGTGGAGGCCCGGGGAGAAAAGCTCCACAAGCAAAATACAAAGGAACACAATAATTAAACACAATGTGACCATGTTACTGATATAACACGAAGAAAAAAACATAGAATATATACACAACACTGAAGATATAACAGGTGAAACAATAAAACAAGAAGTTTACAATTGAATAGTAGTGTTACATCATTTCAATCTTTGGTGAGATTCCAGTCTCCTATATAGTAAGAATACACAAATAAAAGTGAAGACTGGGTTTTTGCTAAGATTTTGTCATTGTAGTATTTGGTGAAGTATATTGTTTAAGGAGGTTTGTTTTAAGGCAAGTGCAGGATGGATTGTCTAGATAATGCGTTTTTAGGGCTGCCTTAAAAGTTTGTGGGTGATCAATCTGGGTTATTTCAGATGGAAGGTTATTCCATAGCTTAGCTATGGTATGGGAGAACAGGCATTGTCCTGCTCTTTTGTTGGCTTTGGTTACTGTGAGCCTCAGTTTACAGGAGGATCTTAGTGTTCTAGTGGGGGTGTATGTTCGTAGGACTGAGTTAAGGGCAGGGCAGTCATTTGGTTTATAAATTAGTTTGTGGGGTAAGGTTAGTTACTGTAGATGGTGGGAAAACTCTAGTCAACTTAGTTCAGTGATGGCGTGGCAATGATGAGAGCGGTAAGGTTTTCTGGAGGCGAATTTGGCTATTTTGTTACAATATGATTGTAATTTATTACTAAGGGCTATGTGCAGGTTAGTGAAAAATGGCACTACCATATAAAAGGAAGGGGATGAGTAGGGTATTGGCTAGTTTTATTTTGGTATATTTATCCAGGTAGAGTTTGTGGTGGTATAGTTTACCTAGCTTGAAATGGGTTTTCTTGATTGCGGTTAGGATGTGTTATTCATATGTGAGTTTGTCATCTATTGTTATACCTAGCAATTTGGATGTTTTCACTAGTTCAATTTCTGTGCAGTCTTTAAGCCAGGATTTTAAAGTCAATGTTGGGTGGTTTTGTTGGGAAAAGTAAAAGTTTTTTTGTGGGGGGGGGGGGTTAGCATCAATTGTGCATTAATAAGCTATGATTAGACAGAGGTAAAAGCCTGTTGTGCAAGTATAAGGAGGTCTGAGAAAGATTTAGAGGTGGATCTAAGTGTTGAATCATCAGCGTATTGGATGATATTCTGGATTAGGGGGGCTTTACGCAGGTCACTGATGAAGACACTGAACAGTAGTGGTCCTAAAATGGATCCCTGTGGTACTCCTATATTGTTAGGTTGGTACTGAGTTTGTGCATTTAACTATTTTACAGATTGTTCCCTGTTCTGCAGGAAGGAGGTAAACCAGTTGAGGGATTTTGGGGAGCAACCCAGTGTTGATAGTTGGTTTATTATCTTACCGTGCGACACTTTGTCGAAGGCCTTAGATAGGTCTAATATGATTACTGAGGTAGGATGCCCTGCATCCAAGACTTTGTTGACAGATTCTGTGAAAGATAATAGGGCACTAATGGTCCTATGGCCTGGCCGGAAACCATGTTGGGTAGGGGATAGAAGAGCATTATTTGAGAGGTGTTTAGGTAGTTGTGAGTGAACACATTTTTCCAAGATTTTAGATAGAGGTGATAGTATAGAGATAGGGCGGTAGTTGGAAAGATCATGGGAGTTTCTCCCTTTGTGTAGTGGGGTAATGATGGATCTTTTCCATAAGAGAGGAACATAAGATTCAGTGAGAGAGCGATTTATAAGAATGATAACTGGAAATGCTATTGAGCTAGCTGCTATTTGCAGATATTCTGGGGGAAGGTTATCTGCAGAGAGAGAACAAGGTTTGAGTTGTTTTAGGAATTTCAGAATCAGAGAGGTGGGTACAGGTTGAATAGTGAAGAAGTTGTCTGGTTTTGTAGTGGGGGTGTGTTCCGCTGGGGTTGGGATGTGCATGTTTGAGGTGGATGGGTAGTCTTTGAGTAGCTTTTGGATGGTAGAGATAAAGTGGGTATTAAAGGCTTGGGAGATTTCTTGTGGGCTTTTTTCTGGTGCAGGGGATGGGTTTTGGATGGTGCCTGGGTTAAATAGAGAGGAGACAGACTTCCAAAAATGTTTGGGATTGTTATATGAGGTAGACAGTTTATCAGAGAAATAGTCTTTTTATCTCGTATTACTAGCTTTTTTGATTTGTTTAGGAGTTGTTTGCACTGGAGTTCATTTTGTTGTGTTCTGTCGCTCAGCCAAGTTTTCCAAGCTTTGTTTCTAAGAGACATAGTTTGTTTGGTTAGTCTTGCTAACCAGGGGGCATGGTTAGGTTTGGTTCATTTGGTACGCATAGGAGCTAGGCTATTTAGAGTATTTAAAAATAATTTGCTAAAATAGTCAACAGCTTCATCCAAGGGGAGGGTTTTTAGTGGGTTCCAGTTTGGGGAGTTTAAAATATTTATAAAGTTATCCTGGTTAAAGTGGGCAAGGTTCCTGGAGGTTTTATTCAAGTGCATTTTGATTGCATAAGGGTGAGTTCTATAGGTATATGCTGAAAGGTGGTCACTTAATGTGTTTGGTAGGGTTCCTGAGTTGGGGTAGTTTTGGGGATGTGTTACAAGTATCCAGTTTAGGGTTGATTCAGAGTCTGTAGTTAGACCATGAGTGGGGGTAGTGATGTGTTGGGTAAAACTGTGAAGGTTTTGCTGTTTACTGGAGGGGGGAGTCTAAGTTTAGCCAATTAATATTGGAGTCTCCTAGTATTATAGTTTCATGCAGTATATTCTGATTTAGCCGAGATAATAAGTTTTCAAGTATGTGGATATTTTGTAATGGGGGAATATAAATAACTGCTATGCATATTTGTTTGTTCCTGTTTATGTGAAAGGATGTGAGTAGTAGCTTTACGTTACCAAAAGAGGGGACAGATTTTGTATAGGTTCTTATTTGTAGTGAGTTTTGATAGATTAATACTACACCACCTCCCTTTTTATGAAGTCTGTCTGAACAAATTATGTTATATCCTGGAGGGACAACTTCAGTGTCAGCAATGTGTGGTTTCAGCCATGTTTCTGTTACTGCAATAATGTTTGGGGTGTGGGCAGCTTGCCAGGCATAGAATTCAGTAGTTTTATTGCAAATTCTGCGAATGTTTATATTAATTAGATGAAGTGTGTGTTGAGATATTGGATTAGCTAGCCTAGTGGTACATAAATGGGTGTGGGGAAACATTTGGTCAGCTTGGTTGTCAGTGGATGGATAAATATTGATAGGGCCTGGATTTGGGTGTATATCTCCACATTGTTTTAATGGGAGGAGTTGATAGAGTATGCTGTGAGATTGTTGTTTATCTGGGGTGGACATATAATGTAGTACTAGACAAAGTTTAAATTTGAAGGTAGGCGGTAGTAGTTTTAATCTGTCTGAGGTAATGATATTACCTGCTAGTAGAGAGGGGGAGATGTCTGAATAACTTTGTTAAGTTGTATGGGAAGTGTTTGTGTGCTGCTACTGCTTGGTGGGGGGGTATATTGTTGCATGTATGGATGTGGTTTGTAGTAGTAGGAGTAGTGTGAGGATGTGGAGTATACAGGCAATAATACTAAATAAATGATGATAAATGTGGAGGGGATGGGCCATGATGATTGAGGAGTTATGTGGGTGTGGTTGATAGAGTGGGACTTGTGGTTTGATCGTGTTGGAGGTGATGATTGGATGAAGGTGAGAGAGGATAAATGTAATGAGGATGGGGTGTGTGGGAATGGGGGTAGGGTAGGGGAGCGAAGTGAGCCCGGAGCGAAGTGGAGGGCGAATGGGGCAGGGCAGAGCCTGGGCTTGAAAACTGCCAAGCAGCAGACAAAAGCAGCAAAGAAAACAATCTCCAAAAAGTTAAAGCAGCAATGCAGGTGAGAAAGACATTAAAGCCTCACATGCTCTTTAAAGTGTATAGTCTATCTGAGCTAAAGTCCTACTTTATACAAAAAAATATGTGAGAATGTATTGCTGAAGGAATATGCAGCAATAGGAGGGGAGGGGGGGAGATGTTTGCAGTATGGGTCAGGAAGGGGGAGCAGTACAGGAACAGGGCTAAAGCCAGTTGCAGGAGAGGCAGCTAGATAGAAATACTGTATTAGGAAGCACAAGTGGTTGGGTAGGTATAGATGATCCTAACAAGAGAGCTAGATAAGTAAACAGCCTAAGGGAAGCACAGTGGTTGGGTAGGAAAAATATGGACCTAACAAGAGAGCGTGAGGTATATAGAGGCCACTCTGCAGCGAAGTCTCTTAGAGTGAAGTAAGTATTTAAACATTGAACAGTATATTATTATTAGAGAGCCAGACATACATAGTTTTTGGTGCAACTGCAGAGATTCAGCTGCTCTGGTCACCCACAGAAGCTGTAGGGAGCCCGACCGCTTAATTATGTAGTTCAGCTCATCGAGGGAGAGGTTAGGCAGGGATAACAAGTGTCCTTTGGTTGCAGGGCTTACTAAAAAGAAAAATGGAGCAGTCAGTACAAAGATATCTATACAGGTGGCTTCAGGCAGCTAGATATGTGTAGAAATACTAGCATAATGTCATATATGAAGTTTCAATAAATAACTTCATTGGTTACATTAATGTAGCAAAAACACATAAGGCTATGGTTAAATCCTAAACTGGATTGCAATTTAAAAAAACAATGAAAAGCATTGAAAAATGATTGCATACAGTGATACGGTGTCACAAACACCATAAGCGTTAGCCTTAAAACGTTTTCTAGATACAGAGTTGCGAACAGCTTACAGCAGCATACCTAGCATTGAATAGTAAATTACAACTGCATAGTCCAAATATTACATAGGCATCTTTTAGACCTTTGTGTCTGTGTTAGACACCTTTCTGTAACATTATAGTGGGTATAATCCCTCAATACTCTTAACCATCAAATTAAAGGTAGCCATTAGAAAGAAGGGCAGTTGGCATTTGTGGTATGCTGTATGCTGTTGTAGTAATCGGGTCTAATCCCTTCCCACTGAGGAATACCTTTATACCAACAGGTTAGACTTAATTTCCAGCAGCAACATACATTGTAGCAGATATTTAATAAGTAATCCACAGTAACACCATGTGCTATGGAGAAGAGTCAGATCAATACAAAGTATTAACTGTGTTCCTTCTTTTATCTTTAATACACAGCAATGCAGCCATGCGAGGGCAGTTAAATTCAGTTAGTGCCTGTAGCCGACGTATCAATAACCAGCGCTTTAAGCCTATATCCGTTGTATAAATAACCGGTACTTTTAAGACTTCTTACTACAACGACAGCTCTAATAATTGCAGTAACATGGCTAGGTATGCTGTGTTACAAATATCACAATATAAACGAAAAACCAGGCTAGATATCTCAAATGATACATGAAATGCTATTCAGAAGTGAAGAGACATATGAGGGCACAGTTCTACTGGCACATCAGGTTGTGATCTGTTTGAGGTCTATTGTCATGCAAAGTTGACTACTTAGTTGAATCTAGCCAAGCTGTAAATGTGAGACTCTAGCTCATTGAAGGAGGGGAGTTGGGAGGAGTAACTTGGCCAAGAATCTGAAACTTGCAAAACTGCTCTTTGTAAAAAGCCCTTTTTATCTCAATAATTTGTTAATACTTTTGCAAGCATCTTTCAGAGAATGTGTAGTACATCAGTAGGAACAATATTTGTAAAACTCAGCGCAGACCAGTCAATGATACGTGATCTGAAGACTCTCAAACTAGACAGTTTTTTCAGGTGTTCCATTCTAAGTGAATGGAGGTCAAGTCTGACAACAAATGGTAGGATTACTTGTTCTAAGAATCAGTGCTTTCACAGTGCATTATGGGACAAATTTAGCTTTCCAAAGGAAAAAAAAAAAATCTCATCAGGATGTCTGCCCCCATGAAGGCAGACAGGGATTAGAAAAAATAAAATTTGGAATGAGTACTTATTTTGCTTCAGGCAGCATTTCATGACAAGTCAAAAAATATGTTTTTTCATTTGCCCATAGTGGTCTTTAAGGATTGATACAAGGATTCTGTAACATTATTTACTGTGAAAGTGCTACTTAGGTGACACGAATAAGAAGAGAGAGATGAGGGAATGCTTTTATTGGCACACTACTCACACAGTATTGCCTGATGTCTACTGTAATGCATAGGTGACTAATTAAACCTTGCAGGGAAGGAAATGTGAGACTGTGGTTTACTGAGGAAGGGAAAATGGGAGGAGTAACTTGAGAAGGAACTGAAGTACACAAAATCAGTATCTCCCCAAAAAAGTTTGTTATAGCAGCAATGAGTTGATATTTCTGTATGTTTTTTTTTACAGAATGTGTAACACATTGGTAGGAAAAACATTTGTAAGAGACACTGCTGAACAGTAAGTGATGCTAGTACTGAGGCCTCTCAGAATTAGCACTGCTTCACTGTTCTTCCATTCTAAGTGAATGGAACTGAGATGTGACAGTCCAACCATGGGCATTATAATCTCAATTGTGGCATCACAGTACACTATGTGGTAAATTTAGCTTTAGAAGAAAGCAAGCTTGCATCGGGATGTTTGCCCGTAGAAGGGCACTGAGGGTTAAAACACAAGAAAATTAGTAGCAACTACTACTTTCTGATGAATACAGGTTAGCAATGTGTAGAAATTCAGGAAAAGATAAGAAAAAAAAAGTGTTTAATTTTTTTTCTCTGTAGTGGTCCTTTAAGAAGGCAGGGGCTGCTTCTGAGCAATGATACAGAATCAGAATTGCCTAGACATAGTAAGGCCTTGTGGAACCTAATTATGGTGGCTGCCAAAAATAAATTACTAGAAAATGGGAATCCAATTATAAACCAACTGTACTAGAAGTATGGAATTTAGTAACAGAGAAAAAAACAACTGGAATTGTGATCTTTAGAAAATCATAGGAGAAATTACATAAAAAAATGGGAATTGTGGGAAAATACATACAGTGGAAGAATGAGGTTTAAAAGAAGGCAGGATCTGAATGACCTATGTAATCTATGACTGACAATGATTAGGTAGATTATATGTGTACTGCATTGGTCTCAACCTCTTAAGAAGCCAATGTGGAACACAGACTGTAGCAATGTGTGACAAATGGTCCAAATGTGGAACACCCTATTTTTGTACCGCGTGAAAAAGCACCATTTCAATGGGACCTACTTCAAGTGGGCTTTCTGACAGAAGTGTTTAAGTTAGTGAATACTGTACACTTGTAAAATTCAATAACTGGCACATGTCAATAAATAAGACAAAGCCAGGAGAAACCATTGATAAAATGCACAGTGACACAAAATGACAGCATAACTTAACAATATCTGCATAACAAGTCAGGAATCATAACATAATTAACTTGGACAGAAAAAAACAGCAAGATAAATAAAGCAAAGGTGGGGAACACATACTGGAAAAGTAATAAGGATATCAAGAGAAGAACAGAAGGATCAGAGAAAGCAACTACAAAGGGGCTCAGAGCCAGATTACAGGGTGTGCAGAAGGTAGCTTGAAGAAATCAACACAAAACAGATATTAAGGAATGTAAACAAATTCAAAGGGAAGAAGAGAAGACACAAATAGAAGACTTTGACACATCAAGCAAAGCAAATAGCAATGACAGAAAGCAGCCTGGCATGAAAACACCTTAAAGCCAGGAAGGGTCTGGGGAAAGACAGAAACCTCACCTAAAGGGCTAATCAGGCAAACAGGTGAAAGGCTGATCTAATAGCACTTTAATGCTGGGAGCAGCTGGTCAGGTGAATAGGTGAAAGGCTGAGCTGACAACACTTGCAGATAATACCTGAAGGGGGTGAAGGCTCAAAAAGTATACCATAATAGTGATATACACAAACAGTGGAAGATTCTTAGAAAAGCATTATACTATTAGTCTTACAAGAAGAGAGAGAGTGTTAAATGTTCACCCTGTTATAAGCAAAAATATTTACATACCGCAATACATTTCTGTAAGAACTCTCTCCCCAAGTATATTCGTTACTCCATTACCATGGGACAGATTTCTGAACCCGCCCCACTGTAGATTTGATCCGGGACACTCCCCCCAGTCCCATCTCTTTACCTCATCATCATCATCTTCTTTTGGCTGTTCCCGTTAGGGGTCACCACAGTGGATCTTCTGTTTCCATTTCTTCCTGTCCTCTGCATCATGCTCTTTCACACCAACCACCTGCATGTCCTCTCTCACCACATCCATAAACCTTATCTTAGGCCTTCCTCTTTTCCTCTTACCTGGCAGCTCCATCCTTAGCATCCTTTTCCCAATATACCCAGCATCCCTCCTCAGCACATGTCCAAACCAACGCAATCTCGCCTCTCTTGCTTTGTCTCCAAACTGTCCAACCTGAGCTGACCCTCTAATATACTGATTCCTAATCCTGTCCATCCTAGTCACACCCAATGAAAATCTTAACATCTTTAACTCTGCCACATCCAGCTCTGACTCCTGCCTTTTCGCCAATACCACCGTCTCCAACCCATATAACATAACTGGTCTCACTACCCTCTTGTAGACCTTCCCTTTCACTCTTACTGGTACCAGTCTGTCACAAATCACTCCTGACACTCTTCTCCACCCATTCCACCCTGCCTGTGCTCTCTTCTTCACCTCTCTTCCACTTCCACACTCACCATTACTCTGAACTGTTGATCCCAAGTACTTAAACTCATCCACCTTTACCAACTCTACTCCCTGCATCCTCACCACTCCTCTACCCTCCCTCACATTTACACACATATATTCTGTTTTAGCCCTGCTGACCTTCATTCCTCTCCCCTCTAAAGCACATCTCCACCTCTCCAGGGTCTCCTCAACCTGGTCCCTACTCTCACTACATATCACAATGTCATCTGCAAACATCATAGTCCATGGGGCCTCCTGTCTGATTTCATCTGTCAACCTATCCATCACTACTGCAAATAAGAAAGGGCTCAGAGCTGATCCTTGATGTAATCCCATCAAAATGACTAAAAACAATGCAGAAGGAGTCTATTAGGTAGAATGAGGTAAAGAGAAGAGAAGAGAGTCCCATCTCTTTACCTCATTCTACCTAATAGACTCCTTCTGCATTGTTTTTAGTCATTTTTAATTTAATTGCATTTTTTAAACTGTTTGGTCTAACATTGCTACATACTCAAGTGTGCTAGTTTCCACTGCATTTGAATTGTTTTGATTGCTGTTTTAGCTACTTTTCTGTATATAAAAAAAAATAATACCTTTCCTGTAACTAGCGTAGTCCAGATTCAGATTTGCTGTATCCAGGACTGTATGTAAGCTTTTCAGCCCTCCCAAGCTTTCTGTGTTGGAGGGAAGCCTTCTAGCTTATCAGTGGGAGTTGTAAGCACTAGGTAACCCATCTACCAGTTCTGGCCCAGAAATTTTAGTTATTGGCCGTTTGGGCAGTTTTTCCATCTCTCCCAACTTTCTGATTTAAAAGCCCACATTTGCGCTTGTTTCCCCCCTTTCCTGTAACTAGTTTAGTCCAGATACAGATTCTTACTTTTAGCACTTGAATTTGCTTATTCGTGATCAGCACTTGTTCAGAACTTATAAGCACTAAATAACCTACTAATTACTACAGCACTCAACCTTCCTCATTACCTAGAGGAAAACAGTTTTGGTACTTACTTTCCTCACTTGCTTAGAGAAAAACAGCTCTTGTACTCACTTTCCTCACTTATCTAGAGGAAAATAGTTTTTTTATTCAGGCATCTCCAAGGGTCAGCTCCCACTGTTCTTTCCTGTCTATGTGATGAATCTGGGCATCTTGGGGAAATGTAGAAATTGCCTCATGTACACAGACAACCCTCTCCTCCTGCCACCCAACACTACAACCTGTGAGATGAACTTATCTTGCCAAACTGGAGGTAAAGCTCTCTGCAATCAAGACTGAACTTGACAGTCAAGAGGAGAAGGTAAACAACTGCACCACACCACACAAATCACATAGTCTCACTAAATCTGCACCACCAAAATCCACACATAGAAACACAAAAACATTTGTGGAGGTTCTCAATAATAATCTGCTCAAGCAACAGAGACCTCCAAAGCAGAAATGCAAGCAACCTCCACCCCCCAACACAACCCAAATGACACAAAGCCCGCAGACTCAGTGTGTCACTCAACCACAGCCAATAAGGCAAAAAAATGTACCCAACACACTAGTCATAGGCGACTCTATAGTCAGGCACACTGATGTCCCTCTCACCAGGCTAAACAAGGAGAAGGTCACTGTCAGCTGCCTGTCGGGTGCCAGGATCCGCCACATAACCCACGCAGTCAGGTCACTCCACAAGTACAAATATGACTCTGTCATTGTCCATGTTGGTGTGAACGACCTGAGACGTACCTCACTGGACTACATGAAAAGAGACATGGAAGAGCTCTCTGATCTTGTAGTCCAGGCAGGTATGACCCTCGCCCTGAGTAGCATTCTGCCATCAACCAGAATGATGCCGCAGTACAAGGACAAAATGATTGACTTCAACAATTGGCTAAGCTTCTGGTGCCATTCTAAAAGGATCCAGTATTTGTCTGCCTGGGATGACATGGTCGACAGACTACGATGCTTTGCCAGAGATGGCCTGCACCTGTCACCCCTGGGATTCTGGATACTGGCTAAGGTTCTTGCCACTCTTATAGTGCCTTTTTTAGGCAAGGTTCAAATGACAAATTCACCACCATGACAAGAACAGGCAAGCAAAAACTGAGGGTGATGCTACTCAATGCTAGAAGTCTAAATCTCAAAATGCACTCACTCGAGGCACTCCTTAAAATGGAGAACATCGATATCTGTACAGTGACTGAGACCTGGTTCAAGGCTCCAGAGAGAACCGCTGCACTACCAGGCTATAACTCATACCACACTTTTCGGCCATGTTACCTGGACCGGAACACCAAAGGCGGAGGTGTGTCCATATTAATTAAGGATATCCACACCTCCAGGCTAGTTGCTCAGCATAATGCAGCCGAGATTATCCAAGTGCAGCTAACTCTGGGCAAAACTGCAATCCAAATTGTAGCTTGCTACAGATCACCCACCATGCCCCAGGACTCCCACTCCTCTTTTCTTGATGTACTGGAAAATATTAGGGTTCAACCAAACACCCTAATAATGGGTGATTTCAACTACCCCACCATTAACTGGGAAAACTACTCATGTACCAACTCCTTCGCTCAACGCTTTCTGGAATTCATAAACTCCAATGCCCTGGATCAACTTATCCACACCCCCACCAGGGGCAACAATATCCTAGCTCTAGTCATTACCAATATGAGTGACCGGTGTTCCACACCTGAAGTCAACGCCTCATTGGTCCGATCCGACCATAAGCTAATTACACTAGATATCCTCATCCTGCCTCCACCCCCCATTAAGGAAACTATGGTAATAAAATTCTCCAAAGCCAACTTCACGCTTCTTAAGACAGAAGTGGTGAACTTCATGACACTCATGCAGATGGACAATACAGTTATGACTACTGAATCCTACACAATTGTACTTTACAAGCACTTACATGAGTGCATGGATTGTGCTATCCCAAACAGAACCAAGATGCTATCCTACAAAAAAGGAAGCCAATCTGGTGGTCCCCTGCCATAAACAAACTGTACAACAGAAGGAAGAAACTCTTGCAAAAGAGAGTAAAATCCCACGAGTGGAGGAGCTCCCTGGCCAGCCACAGTGAAAAGCTGCGATCCCTGATAAAATCCTCCAAAGCTAGTTACGAAAACAAAATCGCCACTGATTCTAAAGACAACCACAAAGCATTCTATAGCTATGTCAAGAATCTCAATGGCAATACTCAGATCTGCTCTGAGTTACAGCACAATGGCACTAAATATACAGACCAAACTGATATTGCCAACATCCTAGCAGATAGGTTCAGTGCTAACTTTACCCCCCTCTCACCCCCTAAAGAGCCCATCTCTATGCCGGAAGAATGCAAAGTTCCTGTAATCACGGCTGCACAGGTAAAAACCACACTCTCCAAAGCCAAGAACACAGCATCCATGGGACCAGACAACATCCCAGGCTGCGTTCTACACGAACTACAGAACGAACTGGCACCCCACCTAAGTACCATGTTCAATCATAGCCTCACCTTAGGCTTTGTGCCTGCTGAATGGTGCACAGCAATGGTTATCCCACGCCACAAGGGGGGAGCCAACACGTACCCCAGGAACTACCGCCCCATTAGCCTGACGAGCCTGGCCTGCAAGGCCATGAAACATATCATCATGGAACTTATAAACAAAGACATTGGTAATCTCCAAACTCTGGATCCCACCCAGTTCGGGTTTGTAAAAGGCAGAACATGTCTCCTAAACCTGATAGACTTCTTTGAAGCAGTCACTAAAGCCGTAGACAAGGGTAAGGTAGTTCACACAGCCTATCTAGATCTTACCAAGGCTTTCGACACCATCCCCCACTCTGGAATTATAGATAAACTCACTAAACTAGGTATAAATCCCTATGTCACAAGATGGGTTGCCAACTGGCTCACTGACAGAACCCACACTGTGAAAGTAGCAGACTCCAAATCCGACTTCAGACCAGTGACAAGTGGAGTACCACAGGGTTCAGTCCTGCGTCCTCTCCTGTTTGGTATCTACTTCTTTGAAGTACAGGCCACCACAGAAGGTCTTTGGCTAACGAAGTTCGCAGATGACTGCAAACTAGGAGCCATAATTGAAACTCCTAACGATGTGGACATCCTACAAAAGTGCATTGTCATCCCCTTTGGTAAAAACTCTGTACCCATGAACTACAACATAGGCGGTAGTATACTTAACACTGAAAGTGTGATAAGAGACCTTGGGACACAGGTGGACAGTAGTCTCTCCTTTGATAATCACATCGCCACAGTAGTCAGGAAATCCTTCTATGTTGCACACCTCATCACAAAAGGTTTCTCATCCAGAAAAAAAGAGGTCATTAAGGTTTCTCATCCAGAAAAAAAGAGGTCATTGTTCCCCTCTACTCATCACTCATTAGACCCATTATAGAGTACAACGCCCCTTTTGGTATGTACCTCACAAGATATCTACAACAACTGGAAAGGCCGCAGAAATACCTCACAAAGAGGATTACCGGCCTCAAACAGATGCTCTATGCAGACCGTCTCAAAAAACTCCAGCTTTACTCCGTCGCATATCGCCTACTCAGAGGTGATCTCTGCCTAACATACAAAGCTATGTCAAACCCAGAGCTGTTGGACATGCTCCACTTAAAGAAATCCCAATCCCTCCAAGCTACACGCTCTAGGGACCTAAACCTTGTCACCACAATAAACAGAACATGCCGGAGGGATAGATTCCTGTCCCAGAGACTTCCCATACTCTGGAATAAACTACCTATCTATATCAAACAAAGCTCCTCATTAGCAATCTTCAAGAAAAATCTTGATGATTGGATGGGAAATGGGAAATAGGAAATTCACCCCGGGGATCACCTCTGTGGCTCTGCTCGACAGTGGCACAGGAAAATAATTTTCTTGGGTGGCAAAAGCCAGGGTACCTTTTTGGCTGGACTTGCATAGGCCCTATGGCCGATAGCCTAGTACCTACCTATGAATCATGGAGTACAGTGCCCCTTTGTCATGTACTTAACCAGCATACCTCTCAACTACCTACATTTTCACAAAATGTTCAGAATTTTGCCTCGTATTTTTACTCTGTTTTTTTGACAAATCATTCAGGATTGAAGACACTAAATAATGCCAGATATTTGATTTTCACAATTCATATCCTTCAGAAAATGGACTTTAATGCAAAACTAAAACTATTACTCTACTACCTTTCTTAGTTTATAAAAGCAGTATTTAAAAATTTCCCCTATTTTTGGTCCTTTGTCCCCCCATTTTTTTTTGGCTTTGTCCAGATTTCTTGTGCTAAGATGTCTCTTAGCAAAATGGACTAACAGACACTTTCAACAGTTGCAAAGTTTCTGCACCAGGTGAATCCATGGTGTGAATCCATGATATGAATCACAGTTTTCTTCCTGGAGATTACAATATTTTTGGCCGACCTGCTCCGCTACAGTATACCTGAATCTCATATGCCCGTAGAATTGTCAGGTCTTCCTTTAGATGGCAAATATGTGGGACTCCATATGTAAATACATTTGCATCTCCACAGAGTGTTCAGCTTCCTTTCTTCCCTTCTGAGAAGAACACAGGACATATTTCTGTGAGTTTGGAATGAGGAGATTTCTCTCCGTTTAATTTTTCCAGGTCTTTTGAGTTTCTAGTGCCATGACTAGACCGAACCCCATTCATAGGTTCATAGGTAGATACTAGGCTATCTGCCCTAGGGCATTTATAAGCCTAGCCAGAGTGTATTTGGCTTCCGCCTCCCTATTAGATTAGCCTATTGTGCCTCTGTAAAGTAGGTCACAGAAGGTACCCTTTTTAAGATTAGTTTACTGTGCCTCTGTCTAGCAGGGACACAGAAGAGATCCCAGGGGTGAATTTGCGATTTCCCATCCACGCGTCCAGATTTCGCTTGAAGAGGGTCAGCGAGGGGCTATGTCTAACATGAATTGGGATTCTATTCCAGAGAGAGGGGAGCCTCTGGGAAATGAATCTGTCCCTCCAGCATGTCCTATTTATTTTTGTGCTGAGGTTTAGGTACCTGGAGCGTGTAGCTCTAAGGGACTTGGATTTTTTGAGGTGGAGCATGTCCATTAATTCTGGGTTTGACATGGCTTTGTACGTCAGGCATAGATCGCCTCTGAGTAGGCGGTAAGCAACTCAGTAGAGCTGGAGTTTCTTTAGTCGAGCTGCATAGGACATCTGTTTGTAGCCCATGATCCTCCTGGTGAGGTACTTTTGAGGTCTCTCCAGTTGCTGCAGGTGTCAGGTAAGGTACATCCCAAAAGGGGCATTGTATTCAATTATGGGCCTGATGAGTGATGAGTAGAGGGGCACAATGACCTCTCTTGATCTAGATGCGAACCCTTTCGTGATAAGGTGGGCTATATAGAAGGTCTTTCTAATCACTTTGGCAACGTGATTATCAAAGGAGAGATTACTATCTACGTTGGTCCCCAAATCTCTAATTACTTCTTCCGTACTTAATGGATTACCACCTATGAGGTAATTTGTGGGCACCTTGTTTTTCCCAAAGGGGATGACTATGCACTTTTTAGCATTTAGCTCGAGGCTGTGGCTCTGGCACCAAGCATCCATCTCTGAGAGACCCTTTTGGAGGATGCTTGTGTCAGCTGGAGATTCGATTATGGCCCCCAGTTTGCAGTCATCTGCGAACTTTGTCAGCCATAATCCCCCCTTGTTAGCCTGAACCTCAGAGAAGTATATACCGAACAAGAGAGGTCCCAGAACTGAGCCCTGTGGGACACCACTTGTAACTGGTTTGGATTCGGACATGGCACCTGTGATTCTGACCATGTGGGTTCTATCTCTGAGCCAGTTTGCAACCCATCTTGTGATATAGGGGTTGATATTTAAGCTGGTACGCTTATTTGTGTTGCCCGAGTGGGGTATTGTGTCGAAGGCTTTTGCGAGGTCCAGGTAGGCAGTGTGGACTACCTTGCCCTCATCTATGGTTTTGGTAACCTGTTTCAAAGAAATAAACTAGGTTTAAGAGGCAAGATCTACCCTTAACAAAGCCGAATTGGGTAGGGTCCAGTGTCTGGAGGCTCCCAATGTCTTTGTTTATGAGTTCCATGATAATACACTCCATAGCTTTACAGACCAGACTAGTCAGGTTTATGGGGCGATAGTTTCCGGGGTCCGTTGTGGCACCACCTTTGTGGAGTGGGACCACTGTAGCTGTACGCCATTCTTTGGGTACATATCCTGTAGTAAGGCTAAGTTTGAACAGTGACTTAATGTGAGGGTTCAGTTCTTCTTGGAGCTCATGTAAGACACAGCCTGGGACACCGTCCGGTCCCATAAATGTTTTTTTTTTTGCTTTGGAGTGGGCAGCTTTCACCTGTGCATCTGTGATGTCAGGGAGGTTACATTCAGTTGGGATAGGCATTTGCTCCTTTTGGGGATTTGCTGAATCTGTCTGCCAGGATGTTGGCTATGTCTGTAGGTTCGGTATATTTTGTACCGTTATGCAACAATTCAGAGCATATCTGGGAGTTTCCACCCATGTTCCTGACATAACTAAAGAAGGCCTTGTGATTATCTTTAGTGTCTAGGGCAATTTTTCTTTCGAAGCTGGCCTTTGATGATTTTATGAGGGATCGAAGTTTCTTGCTAATACTGATCAGAGATGCCTTCCCTTTTTGGGATTTTGCTCTGTCATGTAGTAGCTTCCTCCTTCTGTTGTATAGCTTATTTATGGCCAGGGTCCACCAGACCTGTCTCCTGTTTTTGGAGGAGTGAGTCTTGGTTTTATTTGGGATAGCACGATCCATGCATTCCTGCAGGTGCTCATAGAATGCATTTGTAAAGGATTCTGCGGAATGGGCTGTATTATCCTCTGGCCCAGGGGCTTTGAAGGATTCCACCTCAGTCTTGAGAAGTGCAAAGTTGGCTTTTGAGAAGTTCTTTACAGTGATTTCCTTGGCTGGGGGTGGAGACCGGATATGGATGTCCAGGGAAATTTATTTATGGTCTGATCTTACCAATGAGGGGTTTACCTCTGGTGTGGAACATAGAGTCCCCATGTTGGTGATGACCAGGTCCAATATGTTGTTCCCTCTTGTGGGAGTGGTGACCAGTTGTTCCATTGCATTAGAGTTTATAAATTTAAGGAACCGTTGGGCGAGGGTATTTGGGCTTGAGTAGTTTTCCCAGTCAATGTTTGGGTAGTTGAAGTCACCCAATAACATAGCGTTTGGAGAGATCTTCATATTCTCCAGTGTTCTCAGGAATGCCAAGTGGGGTTCCTGTAATAGGGAGGGTGTTCTGTAGCAGGCTACAAACTGAAAGGCAGTTTTGCCCGCTGTTAGTTGCACATGGATGGTTTCCAATGCTTCATGCAGTGCCACTAACCTGGAGGTGTAGGTATCTTTGATGAATATAGATACTCCCCCTCCTTTTGTGCTTCGGTCCGAGTTTTGGGGCCAAAACGCATGGTATGAGTTATAACCTGGTAGTGCTGGGGTGCTCTCAGGAGCCTTGAACCAGGTTTCTGTTACTGCACAGACATCATAGGTTCATAGGTTCTTAGGTTCATACTAGGCTATCTGCCCTGGGGCAATTATAAGCCTAGCCCGATTCTGTATGGCTTACGCCACCCCTTGATTTGAGTATACTGTGCCCTTTTTAAGGTTTAGTTTACTGTGCCTCTGTCTATTAGTGACACGGGAGTAATCCCTGGGACAAACCTACGATCCCCCCATCCACTTATCGAGATTCTTCTTGAAGAGATTCAGTGAGGTGCTCTGCCTCACATGAACTGGAATTCTATTCCAGAGCGAAGGGAGCCTCTGGGTTATGAACCTGTCCCTCCAGCAAGTTCTATTTATTTCTGTGCTGAGGTTCAAGTCCCTCGAGCGTGTGGCTCTAAGGGATTTAGATTTACTGAGGTGGAGCATGTCCATTAATTCTGGATTTGACATAGCTTTGTATGTCAGTTGCATACCACCTACTTCGAGGTGATCTATGCCTGAGTAGAGCTGGAGTTTTTTTAACCGAGCAGTATATGGCATCTGTTTGAGACCCTTGATCCTCTTGGTGAGATACTTTTGGGGTCTTTCTAATTGCTGCATGTGTCGGGTAAGGTACATCCCAAAAGGGGCATTGTATTCTATGATGGGCCTGATGAGGGATGAATAAAGGGGCACGATTACCTCTCTTGATCTAGATGTGAAACCCTTCGTGATGAGGTGAGCTATGTAGAAGGTCTTTCTAACCACTTTGGCAATGTGGTTTTCAAAGGAGAGATTGCTATCAACTTGGGTCCCCAGGTCCCTAATAACTTTCTCTGTACTTAATGGGTTTCCGCCTATGTGGTAATTTGTGGGCACATTGTTTTTGCCAAAGGGTATGACTATATATTTTTTGGCATTTAGCTTTAAACCATGGCACTGGCACCAGTTATCTGTCTCTGTGACACCTTTTTGAAGGATGTTTGTGTCAGCTGGAGAGTTGATTATGGCGCCCAGTTTGCAGTCGTCTGCGAACTTGGTGAGCCATAGTCCTCCCACGTTTGCCTGTACCTCGGAAAAGTATATACCGAACAAGAGTGGTCCCAGGACAGAACCCTGTGGGACACCACTTGTGACCGGTTTTGAGTCTGACATGGCTCCAGCAACTCTCACTCTGTGGGTTCTGTCTTTGAGCCAGTTTGCGACCCATCTTGTGACATAGGGGTTTATATTTACGCTGGATAGCTTATCTATGATGCCCGAGTGGGGTATTGTGTCAAATGCCTTTGCAAGGTCCAGATAGGCTGTGTGGACTACCTTCCCTTCATCTATGGCTTTGGTGACTGTTTCAAAGAAGTCAACCAGGTTCAAAAGGCAGGATCTGCCCTTGACAAAGCCGAACTGGGTAGGATCTAGTGTCTGTAGGTCCCCAATGTCTTTGTTTATGAGCTCCATGATGATCCTCTCCATAGCCTTGCAGACTAAGCTAGTCAGGCTTATGGGGCGATAGTTTCCAGGGTCCGTAGATGCTCCACCTTTGTGGAGTGGGACCACTGTTGCTGTAAGCCATTCTGTGGGCACATATCCTGTAGTGAGGCTGAGATTGTATAGCTGTTTTATTTGAGGGATTAGTTCCTCTTGTAGTTCATGTAGGACGCAACCTGGGACGCCATCTGGTCCCATGGAAGCAGTGTTTTTTGCTTTGGAGAGGGCAGCCTTCACCTGAGCATCTGAGATGTTTGGGAGGCAGCCCTCTGCGGGGATAGATATTTGCTCTTGTGGGGGGGGGGGGGTGGAGAAGTTTGCACTGAACCTGTCTGCCAGGATATTGGCGATGTCTGTGGGTTCAGTGTATTTTTGTCGTTTAGAATCAACTCAGAACAAGTCTGGGAGTTGCATCCCAGGTTTCTAACATAACTGAAAAAAGCCTTATGATTGTCTTTGGTGTCCTGTGCAATTTTTCTCTCGAAGCTGGCCTTGGAGGATTTTATGAGGGATTGTAATTTTTTGCTAGTACTGATCAGAGATGCCTTCCCTATTAGGGATTTTGCTCTATCATGTAGTAGCTTCCTCCTTCTGTTGTACAGTTTATTTATGGCAGGGGTCCACCAGACTGGACGCCTGCCTTTGGATGATTGGGTCTTGGTTTTGTTTGGGATAGCATGATCCATGCATTCCTGGAGATGTCCGTAGAATGCAATCATATAGGATTCTGCAGTTTGGGCTGTAGTTTCCACTGGCCCTGGGGCCTTGAAGGATTCCACTTCGGTTTTGAGAAGTGAGAAGTTCGCTTTTGAGAAGTTTTTCACTGTGGTTTTCTGGGCTGGGGGTGGGGTCGGGATGTGGACATCCAGTGAAATTAATTTATGGTCTGATCTTACCAATGAGGGATATACTTCTGGTGTGGAGCATAGAGTCCCCATGTTGGTAATGATCAGGTCTAGTATGTTTTCCCCTCTTGTGGGAGTGGTGACTAGTTGTTCCATAGCATTTGAGTTTATAATTTCCAGGAATCTTTGGGCTAAGGTGCTGGGGCTTGAGTAGTGCTTCCAGTCAATGTTTGGGTAGTTGAAGTCGCCCAATATAATGGTGTTTGGAGAGATCTTCATGTTCTCCAATGTTTTCAGGAAAGCCAAATGGGATTCCTGACTTTGAGAGGGTGGTCTGTAGGATGCTATAAACTGAAAAGCAGTCTTGCCCACTGTTAGTTGCACATGTATGGTCTCAGATTCTTCGTGCAATGCCACTAACCTGGAGGTGTGGATATCCTTGATAAATATGGAAACTCCCCCTCCTTTTGTGGTTCGGTCCGGGTTTTGGGACCGAAAAGCATGATATGAGGTATAACCTGGTAGTGCTGGGGTGCTCTCTGGAGCCTTGAACCAGGTTTCTGTCACTGCACAGATATCAATGTTCTCCATACTGAGGAGAGCTTCGAGTGCGTGCATCTTGAGGTTAAGACTTCTGGCGTTTAGCAGCATTACCCTTAGTTTCTTGTTCCTTGTGCTGTCTATGGGGGTGGGTTTGACTTTTGAGCCTTGCCTAAAAAAGGCACTATGGGGGTGGCAAGAGCCTTTGCCAATATCCAAAAGCCCAGTGGTGACAGGTGCAAGCCGTACCTAGCGAAGCAACGTGGCTTGTCGAGCATGTCATCCCAGGCTGACAGACACTGGATCCCCTTTGAATGACACCAAAATTTTAGCCAATTGTTAAAATCGATCATTTTGTCTTTGTACTGTGGCATCATCCTAGGTGAGGGTAAGATGCTGCTCAAGGTCAGGGTCATACCAGCCTGGGCTACATGATCAGAGAGCTCCTCTATGTCTCTTTTCATGTAGTCCAGGGAGGTATCTCAGGTCATTCACACCAGCATGTACAATGACTGAGTCATATTTGTATTTGCTTTGGAGTGACCTGAGTGCTTGCGTTATGTGGCGGATCCTAGTGCCCGACAGGCAGCTCACTGTGACCTTCTCTTTATTCAGCCTGGTGAGCGGGACGTCAGTGTGTCTGACAATAGAGTCACCTATAACAAGAGTATCAGGTGTGTTATTCAGCCTTAAGGGCTGTGGCTGCTTGGCACACTGACTTTGTGGGTTATGTGTTGTGTGTGTTTTGTTTTGAGGTAGCGTTTGCTTGGATGTCTGCTTTGGAGGTCTCTGTTGCTTAGGTAGATTTTTATTTAGAGCCTCCGAGTATGTTTTTGTGTATTTATGTGTTTGGTTCGCTGATGTGGTGGGACTATGTGATACTGGAATTGTGTTGTGTGAGGTTACCTTCTCCTCCTGACTGGTTACACCAGTTTTGAGATGAGAGAGCTCAGCCTCCAGTTGGCTAAATAGTTGCATCTCTCACATATATTTGAACCTGTTTGGAGGAGGAGAGGGTTGTCCGTGTACATGAGACAGTTGTAACATTGCCTCAAAATTCCCAGATTCACCAGCTGGACTGGAGAGGAAACCATTGACTGACCTTTGGACATGCTAGAGTAATACGGAAACTGAATTTAAGACGGACCAATAAAGGACAGGGTAATCGTAGAGAGTATAAGAGTAAGTAGTGCTTATGGTTTAATAGTGCTAACTTGTAGGATTACTTAATTGGACCAGTGAAGGGCCTTACAATGAGAATATGGTGTTTAAATTGAGAGATAGAGCAGTTTCGATTTTCTCCATACTGAGAGCCTCGAGTGCGTGCATCTTGAGGTTTAGACATCTGGCATTGAGTAGCATTACCTTTAGTTTTTTTTATCCTTGGGTTGTCTATGGAAGTGGGTTTGTCCTTTGAGCCTTGCCTAAAAAAGGCACTATGGGGGTGGCAAGAGCCTTGGCCAGTATACGAAAGCCTAAGGGTGACAGGTGCAAGCCGTCCCTAGCAAAACAACATGGCTTGTCGAGCATGTCATCCCAGGCTGACAGACACTGGCTCCCCTTTGATTGACACCAATACTTTAGCCAATTGTTGAAACTGATCATTTTGTCTTTATATTGTGGCATCATTCTTGGTGAGGGCAAGATGCTACTCAAGGTCAGGGTCATACCAGCCTGGGCTACATGGTCAGAGAGCTCCTCTATGTCTCTTTTCATGTAGTCCAGGGAGGTACGTCTCAGGTCATTCACACCAGCATGGACAATGACGGAGACAAAGTATGATTAAAGTTCATTAAATTAGTATTGTTTAAATCTTTGATGTTAGCCAAAAGTGCTCTTCACAGCACCTGCAATATGTCCAGAACTGACTCCTCCTGTAATTCATATAGATTTGCATGTATCGGTAGCATATCTAAATACGACTGTAAATGATTTTTATGTTACCCATTGTTCCTACTATTATTGGAACTATACTGGTATCCTTCAACCACTTTGCCCTCATTTCTTCCTGCAAATCCTGGTATTTTATGACTTTGTATCTCTCTGTACATAAGACACTGTAATCACTGGGTATAGCAATTTCAGTGATCAATGCTACTTTTGTCTTCTTTTCATGAAGTACTATATCTGGTTTTCTTGCATCTATTTTTTGTACTGTTGGTAATGGGTGATCCCATATGCTATAAACTTCAGCATTCTCTATAATGATTTGTGGTTGATGTTTCAAGTCTTTCTCAATTACTTTAGTATTGTAATGTTTGCACAACCCCCAATGCAACAGACTTGCCATATTATTATGCCTTTCAGTACACAGTCTGTCTGCCATTAGTTTATCACACCCAGCAACAAGATGTGCAACTGTTTCCAGTTCTGTTTTACAGAACCTGCATTTGTCTGTTTCTTCCATGTGATCAAAGGACTTTATAAACCAACATGCCAATATTAACCTTTCACCTTTTGGTTTAAAGTCACTTCTCTTTAACCATTCCTGTGTCAGATCCTGATCCGACATGAGATCGTTCCAGGAGTTTTCTGTACTTCAACTATATTTATGTTGTTTCCACATTTTTTATCTTCTCATATGATCCTTCTCCTTATATTCTTTCTTTTGTTTGTTGGAACATTCAGTTGCTGCCTGATTTTTGTCTACTTATGGTTTGATTTCCATTCTCGCTGACACTGATATGCTTCTGCTAAACTATGCAGGGAAATCATCTTAGACTTGTTCTCTTCATATTTTAAAACTTTCAATATATGCTTGGATTTGATGAAGTCAGCAGATATGCATGTAGTCCTACGATTGCAAATCTATAGAGGTCAGTTTCGAGGATGCCCACAACTCAGTGATGGCGAACCTGTGACATGCTTGTCAAAAGTGACACACCATGACGGTTTGGGTGACACATCAGCATTCACCAACACCCAAGTTACCAAAGAAACTCCTTTTGCATTTGTTGCTCATGTGGAGTGCATTGAATTATTGTATGCCAGGAGCCAGTTCAAAAATACCGCTGCAGAGGTAAGGAAGTTATTAACTTCAAAGACTATTTCGGTATACTGTCTCGACAGAGTCTGCAAAGGGCAGTGCTGGCATTGTTTTCTCTTCATGGTTACACTTATGTAAAGGGAAAGTAGTCTGCATTTCTAAGAGTGTGCTGTTTTACACTCCTCTCAACTGTCTTTCTTAATGCCTCCTAAAACTGGTGACTTTTTACACTTAATAATGACAATAATTAGATTTATAGATTAATTTTACTTCAGAAAATGTATATTAATTCATGTTCATTTTTTCTGTCAGTGTTTCAGATTAATAGTACTAGTAGTTTAAAACTGTCCGTGTCTCTTATTTCTAGATTTGTCCCTGATTCCGTTGAGATGTATCCCTGATGTATTGAGAGCTTTGCTGTTTTATTTTTAATTTATTTATTTTATTTTTTTATTCACTTTTGTTTCGGGGGGGGGGGGGGGGGACACCAGCAGAGTCAAGTTAGGCATCTTCTGAATTTTTGACACAGCAGGCCCAAAAGGTTTACCATCACTGCCATACCTCCTTCGGAACAAGGAAAATATAATCTTGGCATAAACTAATTTTTATATATCGTTTGATAAGCATGAAGCATTGTTCTTGTTTTCCTGTCCAACTGATCCAATACATTTTGGGGCCAGTCAGTCATCCCAAAACTCGAATTCAGAACAGAAAGATCAAATTGGTTTATAGCTTGGACTTTGTTCCTAGATGTCAGGGCTGTTTTCAGTATTAGTCTTCTAAAATATTCCTTACTGAGGTTTGTTCACATTTGTTCTTGTTTTATTGTCGATCCTTCATCAGTTCTCAAATATTTACACATTCCCTCCTGCTTAAGTTCCTTTACATCTCATTCCTGTCCCACATTGATATTCTCTTGGCACAGCGGCCTTCCTGTTTTAAATGTTGCATTGCACATTCATCAAGACCAAACGGCATTGTTTTATCATCTGAGAAAGTTTTAACCACTTGCAGTTGTACTTTCAGTTCCTCATCTGATGAGCTATACAGTTTTAGATCATCCACATGAGGTTAGTCTTTATACTTGGCTGTTTTCTAGGAGGCAAATTATAACCATGACCTAATCTGCTAAGTGGACAGCTTAATAGGTTAAGGCCAAAACAAAAGAGCAGCTGTGAGAGAGTCACGCTAGAGTATCCCCCTTTCAATTTTTATCCCTGGGAAAAGAATTTATCCTTTATCATGACTTAGTTGCAAAGTGTTTTTCTACTCTTTCATGGTCACTGTAATGTAACTGATCAATGCAGAGTGTATATTATATATCTGTAAGCACTCTTTTATCCATGAACATGGGATGCTGTCAAATCTTTTTTTGTAATCTATTCATGCCATACTTAGATTCTCCACTTTTTACAATTCTCCATTTGACTTTAACAACAAATGATCCTTTGCTCCATATGACTTTCTTTTGTAGCCCTTTTGTTTTATTTCCCTCATTGAGTTTTCTTCTAAATTACTATAAATTCTGTTGGTATCGATTTCAGTTTATACATTGTCAAGGCAAGTTAGTGGTCTATAGTTTTTAATATAACTTGCAGGTAAACTTTTAAGGAGGAGTATCATTTTTTTCTTGTTGTTAATCAAGTTGGTGTCTGTTCAGGATGCAATTATAAGTAATTCTTACTCAGGTCTAAATGTAAATATGTTAATATTTAAGCCAGAAGTTAAGTACTGCTTCTGGGCTTGTGGTTTTCCAGTTAGGATCTTTTCTTAGTTTTATTCAGTTTCTCTAGCCATTACTTCATCCATTTCATATCCTGCACATTTGAACTTCTTACACTTTCTTATACTTCTATCCATTCAGCATCTTTGCTATGTTCTACGGGGTCTTAATAAATATTTCTCCAAAATGTGTCTATTACTTTTTTGGTGGTGTTTCACTTCCTTTAGTTTTGTTTCTCAGTTCTCTATAAAAAAATTTGGACCATCAATGAATTGCTTATTTTGTACTTTTCCTTTATATTTATTTGCATATCTTCCAAGTTTTTCTGCCTGTGCTGATATCTTTAGTTTATTATTTGCAATAGTATAAGATAGATCCTAGTTTGTTTTAATATCACACATTCTTTTTATCATCTATATTTTTCTAAGTATTTTTTGTTTATCTGTTCCCTCTTCTATATTTTCTAATAGTGACACCTCTTGTCTTAATTGCTTTGCAGTTTTCGGTCTTCGATGCTTCCATGATGGCATTTGATTTCTTCCTTCCTATCCCTTATTGCTCTGTGTTTTTATGGTAAGACTGTCTGTTTAGCTGCACAGTAATGTATCATATTTACTTCTGTTGTATCACATGAATTTCTGTTAACAGTCTTGATTGCTGTGTTCATCTGTTTTATCAGACTTCTAACATTTTGGGTCTTACTGACTTTCTGTAATCTATTTCATTCTTCGATCTCAATATGTCTAACTTAATATGTCTATCCATCTCTATTAAATCACACAACTCTTCCCTTAGGTCATTTTCTTCTAAACTGCGGGCACATTCTTTGCTCTCCATTTCCTACAGGCATTCTACACAAAGTCCCAGAATATTTTTCTTTGACATATTCTCTTTATCTGCATCCTGTGTCATCCGTTGCTCTTTCATATGGGAACTCACTGGCCAGTCACTCTACATTGACTACATCACAGTTTCCACTGTTACCTGCTCCTTCCCTATTGTGCAATACCAACTTAACTTTAGTATTGGTTTCCTACTGAAGACTCCAGAGTATCTTAATGTGGCAAGTGATCAGATGCTTCCCATTCCATGTGTTTCTCCTTAACTTGGGGATTCATTGTTCCATCATGCTGTGATGTAAACAGAGTTGGGTTTTCTACGCTTCCTTCACTTTGCAGGTAATCCATAACTTCAGTTGCTATTTATTTAACTTCTCATTTACTACTCCTCTTTTTCTGCTTTCCCTTTGTTCACTCTTTTTTTTTTGTTAATTTGAAATTTTCTATATCAAGATGTCTGCCTGTATTTCTCTTCAAATATCTTTGGTGCTGCTTTTTTGTATTGATTAGTTTTGCTTTCTCCCATGCATAAATATTGCACCATATTAAATCTCTTTTACTTTCCCATGTCCATATTTCTTCTTCAGATGTACTTCTGCTCTACCTGTTTCAATTTACTTTGGGAACTCATTGTACCATCATGCTGTTACATAACCTGTGTTAAGACTTTCTACACTAACTCCTTCACTTTGCATGTATTCCATAACTTCAGGAGGATTTCCTGCATGTATTAACTGTTATCATTCAAGTTCAGGGATTTCTCTCGAAAGTATGGGAGGGAAATTTCAAATGATTTTGATAATGGTTCACTGTGGGAAGCGTCTTTCAAATAAGTGATTTGTGTGAGAAAAAGTTTTATTTTTTGGTTAAGACTTGTGGACAGGGGCTAGGATTTGTGGTTTTGGAGATTGCCATTAAGAATATTTACCTCAAAACCTAATTTTCCTGTCAGGTTGTTTCACTATCTTAACCTCCACGATCTGCTTGTCATCCACTTTTTTTCAGTAGCCAGACGGTCCTGAATCCTTGTGGGGGAGTCTCTTACTATTTATTATATTTTGTGAGGAAAAGTGTTACTTTTCTATTAAAAAGTGTTAGGGTAGGCTTCCAAGATGTCGGCACACTGATCAACAGCTTGACTTCAAAACAGAAAGTGAGAAACTGAAGCCAGAGATATTGACAACTTGAGTAAAATTCATTTACTGGCTAGTAAGTACACTGCCAGGATGCCTAGAAGAAATCAAGACAGCCTGAAAGAAAATCAACTAGAAAAGGTAAAGAGAAAACAGTGAATAGGAAGAACCCTGCAGTTGTTCAACAAAAAGCAGTTCAAGCTCTAGCTTTGGTGCAAGACATGGCTTCCAGTAAGCTAAAGAAAAAATAAGTCAAATGTGCTCAGAGCTGATTAAATTACATGAAACGTTGAAGGAGTATATAAACTCAAATAATAAAGGGCTAGAAAAAAAAAAACAGAAGAAGCATTAAACAGATAATCAGATGAGCTGATAAAACTACAAAAATCAGGGTTGAAATTAAGAAAAGCCTGGCTGAATATGACACTGATAAAGAAGAGATGTTCCAAAAAAATGACAGACCTAGAGGACAGAGCATGTAGGGAAAATCTAAGATTTTCTGCTGTACCAAAAAAACTAGAAAGAACAGACAATATCAATTTTATGAAGGCACAAATAAGCGGCTGGACTGGTATTCCTCAGCAGGGACTGTTACTTGAAGGAGCACACAGTGTGTATGCTCCAAATATGGCTATGAGATAGCATCCAAGACTTTTATTAGTCACTGTACGCCAGGCATAAGAGAAACAAATGTATTGCCTTAATAACAGAATGTCGAGAGGCAGTTGTGAGGTTCAAGCTGCTATATCCAGCTGTCTTCAGAATTTTTTTTCCTGGAGCATCAAAGTAATTTTTTAATGTAGAATAAGCTAAAGATGAAATGCAAATGTCTGTCCAACAAAAAATGAGTCATTAAACAGAAGGGGACTGTTTTTCTCATTCTTATGATAATAACGCACCCAGAGAGACTTTGCCAGTGAAACCTTTTCCACTGTTCCAAAGGAAAATGCTTGAGAGACAGAGAAAAGCAGAGGAGTTCAATAGAAGAATCAGAAGCACTGCAGAACTGAACCAGAATCTGGAGTTGGGAGATGGAGATGAACAGGAAAACGATCAGCAATATGGAAAGTGGTGAGTAAATCTGAGACTGTAAAGCTTCAATCACATTTGTGAAATATGGATGTATATAAATAAATGGAAAGAGTGGACTTTTGTTGACTTTGTTGAATTTGTGAGGAACTGAAAGGCATTTGCCTTACTTCAAATCATTAATGTTTGGAAGGATTCTGATGGGGGGAGGAAGAAGGAAGGAAAAAAGGCAACTGTAAGTAAATTAATTTATTTTCTTAACAGCATTTCTATGAAACTTTTTACGATATAAATGGCATATTTTTAGTGAAGTATTTTAAATTGTTCTTATATGTGATAACATTTTAAAGTAAACAGATATCTTTTTTTCTTCCTCTTGTCTTTCTTTCTTTTTTTGGTATTAAGAAATATAGGCATTTCAGTGTAAAAAGAGAAGAAAAGCTAAACAAAAGCAAGTTTAAGTTAATAGGCTGTAAGCTTGGGTTGTTGAGGTGGGAGATGTGTTATATAAGTAAACAGATCATAATATATGTAGAGATTATATGTTTTCTATTACTTTTGCATAGGTGAATGTCTGGATTAAGACCCTTGGCTTAATCTAATAACAAATTTTAAGTGGAAACAAGTAAATACGAGAACACCAAATAGAATGAAAAGTTTTCCTTTAGCAATAAATGGTTCAGCTTGCCTTTCAGGCTGCAACAGAGGACTACATTTTTCTCTTACTTTTCCATGTAGGCAAGCTGACAATAGGGCAAAAATGACAGAAACTACAGTTGTGTAAAATCTTACCATAACAGTAGATGTCCTTCTCTTCACTGTTGCAGTACTCCTTAAAGAAGTGATGTCCCACCCTGGGCAGCCCATCACTCAGCCAGTATGGATAAGCTTGAAAAAGATCTTGTTTGTGCCGTATATCACATTTACACTTCTCGTACAGAACACAGGGCATAAAAGGGACATGCTACCAAGAACTGAATTGTCTTATAAGAAAACAATCATCATAGGACAAAGGAGTCCATGCACATCCAGAAGGAAAAAAGGGGGTTGGAGGGAGGGAGTGAATACTGCAACAGGAAAGAGAAGAACATCTAATGTTATGGCAAGATTGTTTTACACAACTGTACTGTGTCCTTCTACATCACTGTTGCAGTATTCCTTAAAGAAGGGAGAGTAAAAAAGCTCAAGAAACAGAATGGGAGGTGAAAGGCTGAGAAGAGCCCTCAACAAACCTACATAAAACGGTTTCAGCAAAACCTGCTCTGGCCCTAGAAATCATATCCAACTTATAATGCTTAGTAATGGTATGCACTGAACACCAAGTATCAGCTTCAAGGATAGAATTGGTATCCACCCCCTCGAAGAAGGCAGCAGAAGAGGCAACAGCCCTAGTAGAATGAGCTTTAACAGAAGGAGAAAGAGACATGCCATGAACAGAATAACAAAAAGAAATGGCCTTAGATATCCAGGAGGAGATGGTTTATTTAGAAACAGCCAAACCCATAGACTTGGGATGAAAGGAAACAAAAAGCTGATCAGACTTATGAATAATCCTAGTTTTAAACAAAAAGCACCAGAGTTGTCTGTGCAAATCCAAGGTATGCAGGACACTCTCAGTAGCAGACTGAGGAGTTGTAGCAACTGATTTAAGGACAGCTCATTTACCACCTTGGGCATAAAAGAAGGATTAGTACAAAGGGACACCCTGTCTCTGTGACAAAACCAAAAAGGAGGAATGGCCATAAGGGCCTGGAGCTCAGAAACCTTCTGAGCAGAAGTAAGAGCCAGCAACAAACATTCTTCCAGAAGCAGAAGCAGTATGCTCAAAAGGAGCCTGAGTCAATATCTCCAAAACAAAATTAAGGTCTCAAGGAGGACAAATAGGTTTCCTTGGAGGCCTAACACATATGGCACGTTTTAAGAAATTGTTTGACCTCAAAACGAGAAGTCAAAGGAGCAGTCAAAGGAAGACAAGCAGAAATGACTTGCAAATGGGCCTTCACAGAAGAATAGGCCAAGCCAGACTGGTGCAACTCACACAAATAAGAGAGGACCAGAAGGACCCCCACTGAAAAAGGGTTGTAGTTACAAGCATGGCTTCAGTCCAAAAATCTTTTCCATTTGGACATAATAAGATTTTCTTGTTGAGGGTTCCTTGCCTCCTGTAAAACCCTGAGCATGTCCTCAGAAAAGAAGTGCCTGTAAGGGATCAAAACCCTATCACCCACAATGTCAGCTGCAGAGTGAACAAATGGGGATGCATGAGAGACCCCTTGTCCTGTGTGAGAAGATCCAAATGGTGAGGTAATTTGTGATGATAGCCCCTGGCCAGATGCATTAAGAGGAGGACTGTGCTGTCTTGCCCAAAAGAGAGTCACTAGCAAGATTTTAGGGGAGTCCAGCTGAATCTTCTGCAGGACTTTTGGAAGTAGAGGAAGAGGAAGGAAAGCATAAAGAAACATTCCTTTCCAGGGAATGGATAGGGCATCCATCTTCCAGGGCAGATGGCACTCTGGAAACGAAGGGAGGAAGCTGTCTATTCAGAGGGGTGGCAAAAAGATCTACCTGAGGAATACCCCCACCAATGAACAATGTCCAGAAATATGTCTCTGTGAAGCATCCATTCGTGAGCCTGTGTTAGACCTGCTCGGACAGTCTGCCATAAGACTGTGCTCTGAAGGAATGTATACTGCCAAAGAGTTAACTGATAACTGAGAGACACTTCCTAAGTCTGAAGCGCCAACCTGCAGAGGAGGTAAGATTTTATGTCCCTCTGTTTGTTGACATTCCACATCACTGTAGTGTTGGCTGGGTACACCATCAAGGGTACACGGGGTGATAATACTACAGCCAAACCGACTTGAAGAATAACTGAAGTTTCGACATATGCAATCTAGCAAGAGGAAGCATCAGAATAGAAGAGGTCATGAATCCAAGGGCCAAAGAAACTCCCTGGCTGGCATGGCAGTCAGGGGAAGAAAAGACTGAAAGAAGGCTGTCAACAACAATACCTTTTGAGGTGGAAGAGAAGCAATCATTGACACTGTCTGAATCCTGCAGCCCAGATGCACATGGTGGTCACTGTGGCTATTGGGGGAGGAACAGAGAATGGCCTGCCCAGAAACAGGTCATCTGACTGGATCCACCAGCAAATATTACATTTGCAAACTGGAGTGAGTTTTATGGGAACAGATAGAGGCTGGTAAAGAATAGTCCACTGTACAGCTAGTGCCTACTGGAGTTTTTGCATAAAGAATCTTGCCAGCGGAACTAGAATAATGGCAGCTGACACTGACCCCAGAGTTCGTAGCACTAGTTTTGCTGGAGCGGAAGGATGAGACAGTATGGCCCACACCTGATTTCTCAATGATGTGATAAGATGAAGAGGTAATTATGCCACTTAAGTTGCAGTATCCTTTGAATTCAAAAATCTGTACAGGAGTTAGATTCAGTTTGGCATGGTTTACTGAAATGCCCAAGGCGATGGAGATCTGAAGCAAGTAATCCTTGGCTTGTAGAAGTTGATGCCTGGCTGGGGTGGTGAGGAACCAATCATCGAAATAGGGAAACACTTGGAATCCTTTGAGTCTCAAGTGAGCTGCCATGCATTTGGTGAACACCCTGGGGGCTGTGGTGAGTCCAAAGGGCAGTACTCTGAACAGGTAGTGATTGGTTCCCAGCCAAAAGTGCAGATGTCTCCTGGACTGCCTGTCTATTTTGATGTGATAGTACACATCCTGGAGATCTATAGAGCACATCAAATAGTTCTTATGCAGAAGAGGCAATATGGACTGAACAGTAACCATTTGGAACTTTGACTTCTTTACATACTGATTCAAATTGCTCAGGTCCAAAAGTGGTCTCAAGTCCTCTGTTTTCTTTGACACTAAAGCAGTGGGAGTAAGTCCCAAATCCTATCTGTTCAGGAGGGACCACCTGGAGGATTCTTTTTTTTTTTTGTAGCAGCTTTTGAATTTCATGAGTTGCATATTCCATCTGACTGGGTGGAATGTCAAGGTATTTCTGTCTGTGGACAGGTAGTGGAAGGGAAAAGAGTATATAGTAATATCTGGACATGATGTATTTCTTGTGATATTTGTCTAGGCATCCAGATGCAAGGAAAAATGATCCCCGACTACCTCCACAGGTGGACAGCCAGGCAGTGCTTCAGAAGCGCTGATACAGCCTATCAGAGAAAAAGCCCCTGAATCCCTGATTTTGTGGACCCCCTCTGCCTCTGGAGTAACATCTGCCATTGAGATCTCTTCCTCTGCCCCTGGAGGAAGTGTCCTGTGCAAGTCCTGAAAAGGTCCCTGAGATTTCTGGAACTACAATTTCTTAACACCTGACTGGTTCCTAGAAAATTTGATTCCAAGGGCATACAGGGTCTTTCCCTCCGCGTATCTTTCACTGATGGCCAGTTGAGGAGAAACCTTCTTGAGATTCTCAACAGACATGCACTCAGAGAGAGAGAGAGAGAGAGCGAGAGACAGAGTTTGAAAGCTCCTTTATCAAATCTCTCAGAAGGGGATTAAAATTTGCCAGGCAATTTAACAGCCTCAGTGCAAATGTGGCTTAGGCACAGATGTTCTTTCCAAATCTGTCCATCACTCTGGACTCCCTGTTCGGTGGATGGACAGAAGAGCTTTGTTCAGCTAGCGCCTTCTTAGTGGCTGCTGCCACAACTATGGCATTAACAGAGATTCCCATGCTCCAATGAGATCTGTTGGATGGGGGGACTAAAAACTTATGTGGGCACTTGGGTGCCCGGTTCCTTCCAAAACCAGTGGGTAACCTGATCAATAAGTTCATCTGCCGGGGGGGGGGGGGTCACCCAAGATGTAGACAGGCCAGCCCCAAAAAGCCTCCAGGAACACCAATTCCTCAGAAGAAAGAGCTTGGAATGACCAGCCGCCTTTTTGTTTGAGGATTTCCAGGATGGCCCCAAAGGAAATGTCATCAGGTGATGATTGTGGGGATCTTTCCCCCTCATCAAAATCTGTGTCAGCAGTGAGAGATTCCATATGGGAGTCTATGTGCCTCCTCTTACACAATCATTTCCAAGGTACTTCTTCCATGTAGTGTTGGGGAAAAGTATCAGAATAATGAGGGAATCCCTGTGAGGAGCAAGTATGCAGGCTTCGTGGAGCTAGTTGACCTTGAGGAGCAGAAATGATGGGCTCAGAGCTCAGACCCAATAAGGGGCGTGCGGTAGGATCTGAGATATGACAGGACATCTCTCTGTGCAAAGAGAAAGCCCTTTCTACTACCTGAAAGGCTGACAGACCTGGAGACATCTCTCCCTCCCTCCTCAGGGCCAAGGCAGCTGAGAATGGGAAGTTGGGGCCAACTCCAGATCCAGGCCCTCAGAGAGAATCAGACCTGAGCTGTCAACAGCCAAGGCACCAAGGGGAAAAGATGGATCTGACAAGGTAGGAGTTGAATCAAACCCCTCAGACCCAATGTTGATTTCCCAGATCCAAGACTCACCCTGATCTGAAGATATCGAAGCAGTACTGGTCAGGGAAACCATCAGAGTCGAGGTAGGGGGTTTCCTTGGATCCAAAGCCAACTATTGCTGGGGATCTTGTATCCTGGGACTCCCAAGACCACAGGTCTGATCAGAGAAGGCGATATTATCAACTGGGCAGGTGCACTAATGGATCCAAGAATGAAAGGAGGACGCCCATCTGGATCTGAGCCCTAAGAAATCTCTGCATCATCCGTCCATATCTGCCTCAGTCAAGGTCCTAGGGGATCTGGATGATGCCGTAGATGTAGGCCTAGAATGCTTCTTTGGGGTTTCAAAACAATTGTGAGGGCAGAGCCGGAGAAACAGGCTTTAACACAAATTCTGGTGACAGTCTCCTAGCTGTTGGACCTGTAGGTCTGGGATCAGAGTAGGAGGTGAACAGTACGGGAGAGTTGATGATAGTTATCACACCTGTCAGTTCTGAACAGGTCTGTGGATCCAAGGGAGTCTGTACAGTCTTCAGATCCAAAAAGGTCAGATCTGAAGTCTTTCTATGTTTTTGAGGAACCTCTGATGAAGCCCTCAGTGACTTCGGTAATGCTCGATTCTTGGAGTCTGCAGAGACATGAGACTTACAGAGGGTTTGAGCCCCAGGAGAAGAAGAGGTGGGGAGTAAGAGCTTAAATATTAATCTGTTGCACCAATCAGAGATGGCCCTGGGCTTAAAAATGGCACATGTCACAAACCTACTTCAGATGCTCAGATCCCAGGCAGTAAATGTATTTCTTGTGGGCATTCGAAATGGAGATCTTAATGCTCATAAGAAGTGCATTTCTTAAATCCCATGGGCTTTTCAAACAGGTCCACAATACCAACAGAGAGCTGCATAAGAAAAACAATATATTTTAAGAACTAAGAACGTTAAAAGCTACACACTCTACTCTACTTGAAGTACACACTTACACTAAGCTAGAAAAACACTAAGCACTGTACACATAAAACACAGAACAGAAATCTCTTTTTATATTTGTGTATATATATATATATATATATATATATATACACACACACACACACACACACACACACACACACACACACACATACACACACACACACACACACAAAATGGTCAACCTGAAATGCTGAATTCAGAACGTTGAAACAACAGCCATGGTGAAAATAAATACATCAACATCTGTAGTTCAATGTATTCAATATAGCAGTCACCCATGCTATGCACCTTAATATACCGTTACATTCTACAGTCAATGGTACATTAATTGTACTATTTTGCAGGGGGACTATGCCCCCTGCACCCCACAACCCATGCAAATTAAATATACCAACTCCGAGAGATCACTGCATGAGGAAATGGGTTAATTCCCTGTTCCTCACTCAACCATGATCTCCGTTCACAATGCCAAACTCAGATACTCAAACTACACTACCCATTCGCTGTAGTGTAGTCGATGTATTTTGGTTTGGCATTCTGCCCACTTGAAATGTGCCTCTTGACCACATGCCGGTTGAACACAGGTACTTCAGACATTTAATAGTAAACCATACATATATATATATATATATATATGTATATGTATTAATAAAGTTGACAGAAATATAAGATGTGCACACCCTAATGACATCGACCACCAAAAATATCAAAAAGAGGGAGCAGGAAAGAAGAAAACAGTAACTATACTATTTAAACAGTAAATAATTAGGAAGGAACAATCCAAAGCTAATAAGTATATAGAGAAATGCACTCTCACTGCTTGAGACTGGATCTGTGTCTTGACATGACGGCGGCAAACAAGATCTGGGCAGTTAGGGATGGAATGGACTATTATGAGTAGAGGGAGGAGCTCAAGATTTGGATCTGAAGTCTTGTATATGTTGCAGAGCTGGATCCATGGATCAGATCCTAGACCCATTTGTGAGGAACAATGAAAGGGACAACATCAGATCATATTACAAGAAACCTGACTGTCCGAAGAAGAGTAAGCAGCATATATATATATATATATATATATATATATATATATAGAGAGAGAGAGAGCATCTTGTACTATCATTATCTATTCTTCTGCTATGACTACAAGTTTCAGTAAACTATAATCTACCCCTTTCCTTCTGTCAGAAGACGAAGAATAGAAATAGACAAGGGGCCAAGGATAACAGATGATAGGGGACATTTTAAGCTGGATGAGACAAAACATTATTTCATGGAGGTGGTGACAGAGTTCTGGAATGGTCTGCAAACATCCTGGTCAATTTGTGCTGCTTCCATTATTCATCAGAAGGATATGAAGTTATTTGAAATACATTACAGCATGGGAAGAATTAAATAAAGGTACACAAAGACGAAAAAGTAAATGCTAAGAGTCTGGTCTATATTAGATGAGCGACCGTTCAGATGTTGGAATCATAGATGGTTGACATCATATGATCGAACGTCAGCAAGGTCGAAGGTGAAAGGCACTGGCTTTTCATGTGCAGAATGGGAAATTTTCCCTTTCTGCACTGAAGTGCGTTCTCGGAGTTGGTATATTTAAGTAGAGGGTGTGGGGGGTGCAGGGAGGCTTGCCCTCCTGCTCATAGCAGTAAGGTAAGTTTTTTTTTTTTTTAATTCTATTATATAGTTGATGTTTTGAACTTTGCTCATATGAGTTTGCTCATGTGAGGTTCGAAGTTTTGAAACTTTGACTATATAATATAGACCCTTACAGTCATATAGACTAAAAAGGGCGGCCACGGTGGTGCAGTGGTTAGCATTGCTGCCTCACAGCAACAGGTTCTCCGGTTCGATCCTCGGCTGGGGTGCCTTCTGTGCGGAGTCTGCATGTCCTCCCTGTGGTCGCGTGGGTTTCCTCCGGGTGCTCCGGTTTCCTCCCACATCCCAAAGACATGTTGCAGGTGGATTGGACACTCTAAATTGGCCCTAGGTGTGCGTGTGAGTGTGCCTTCTGTGGAAGGTTGGGCGCTGGGCTGGCAACTCGACACCGTAAAAAAACTCCACTGCCATTCAATGTGCGGACAAGGTGATCCGCTGTGGCGACCCCTAACCTGGAAAAGCCGAAAGAAGAAGAAGAAGACAGTCATATAGACTAAAAACACATGGCCTTCTTTCTTTAGCATCTTTGCATACTGATATTTGAACCACTGGCTGTTAATGGATCTTTGCACTTTGATGTTTTCTAGTGGGTTCTACTGTGCCAAAAGGAAAGACTGAAGAGACAGCTTGACCCATATGTAGAAATGTCTGCCAAGTAAAAAGAAGTTATGTACCCACCATAACGTTCCATGTTAGTTGTCTTCATCTCGTCTTCCTTCTTGCTGTTTGGGTTCGGAGCCGAGGATCTTCTATAGCTCGAGAGCTGTTTTCTGGCTCGAGGCTACCCCTTATCCCAGAATGCCCAGCGTCAGCTACCCAGATCTCGTTTGTGATAGCGCACACTAGACATAAGTACAGTAACCAGTTACCTAAAAGCTGGTTGTCCAATACACCTAAACAAGGAAAGAGTCATAAATTACCTGGCATGTGAAGTAATAAAAGATACTCAGCCAGTGAAAACAAAAAAGGAACTCCTCTCAATCCTCTAGGAAGGGGGAAGAAGGGAGGGACGCAAGAAGGAAGGCGAGATGAAGACAACTAACATGGAACATTATGGTAGGTACATAACTTCTTTATGTTAAGTTGTCCATCTCGCCTTCATTCTTGCTGTTTGGGACAGTGTCTCTAGCACCTAAAATCCCGGGTGGCTCATTGGAACAGACTCTTCAGAACAGTAGAACCAAAGGAAGCTCTGCTCCGGGATGCCATATCCACCTTGTAATGAGAGATAAAAGTGTGAGGGTTTGCCCAAGTGGCAGCTGCACAGATTGAGTCTATGGGCAACCTAGACTAAAAGGCTACAGAGGTGGCTAATGCTCTAGTAGAATGACCTTTTGGTTTAGCTGGTAGCTCTTTATTTCATAACTGATAAATAAAGGCAATAGTATCAGATAACCATCTGGATAAGGTCACCTTAGAAACTGGGAGGCCTTGTTTGTTGAAAGCATAAGAATGAAATAACTGGTCTGACTTTCTTAGTTCCTTAGTTCTATGGAGGTAAAAATGCAATTCTCTGTGCACATCCAATTGGTGGAGCTTGTATTCTGCCTTGTTGCTGTGATTGGGAAAGAAAACTGGGAGATCTATGGATTGATTTAAATTGTTCTCTGAGCAGACATTAGGAATAAAGGATGGATTGGTCCTCAGAAAAACTCTGTCCTTGTGAAACACCAGGTAAGGAGGATGAACACATAGTGCTTGAAGTTCTGAGACACGCCTAGCTGAAGTCAGAAAAAGTGTCTTCCAAGAAATAAATTTTAAGGAACATGATACTGCCGGTTCAAAGGGAGGCAAAATTAAGGAAGCGAAAACTAAACTGAGATCCCAAGGAGGAGGAGGGTCTCTAACTGGGGGTCTAAGAAGAGATGTTCTTCTCATAAAGGCCTTGCAGAGCTTATGAGACATTATGCTAGAATTAAACATACCGATATGAAAATTAGAAATGGCAGCTAGCTGTACTCTAATGGTAGCAGAAGCCGCACCAGACTGAAAGAGTTGCGCTAGAAATTCAAGATTTTCATGGACTGGGGCTGAGAAAGGATCCAAATTTCTAGATTCTGCCCAGTAAGAAAACCGTTTCCATTTACTAGCATACGTTTTCCTCATAGTAGACTTATGTGAGGAAACAATAATATCACAGACTGCTGGGGAGATACTGGAAAGCCTGGCTAAGGTTGGAAGTAGAGTAACCAAGCTGTGAGCTGGAGAGTATGAAGGGATTGGAGCAACCCGCCTGACTGATGAATCAGAAGATCTGGAACTGGGTCCAAAATCCACGATTGATCCAGAAGGTGGAGGTGCAGGAATGGGAACCATATCTGTCAAGGCCAATATGGGGCAATGAGGATCATTTTGCAACCCAATGATTTTGCTTTCTGTATGAGTCTTAGTTTTAGGGGAAAAGTGGGAAAAGCATAAAGGAGTCCCTGAGGCCAATCGTGGACTAGAGCATCTCTGAGTATATGACCTAGAAGAGGAAGTAGGGAGAAGTAGCTGCTGCATTTGTTGTTGAGAGGAGTGGCAAACAGGTCGCAGCAAGGCTGTCCCCATTTGTGGAAGATAAGATCCGCAACTTCCTGATTCAGAGACCACTTGTGAAGCATGAGGATAGCTCTGCTGAGCCTGTCCACTATGACATTGGATTTCCCAGGGATGTGTGTTGCTATCAGAAAACGTTGGGAGGAAATCGCCCATTGCCACAGTCTGAGTGCTTCTCGACACAAGGGGTAAGACCTGGTCCCGCCCTGTTTGTTGATGCACCACACCACTGACATGTTGTCCATTTGGATTGCAATGGTCACGGAAGGAAGAGAGTCTTGAAGGGCTTGCAACGCTAGGAGCACTGCTCTCATTTCTAGGACATTGATATGCAGATGGTACAAGCAAGGTTGCCAAGTGCCTTGGATTATACTGCCTAGATAATGCCCCCCCCCACCCTATCAGGGAGGCGTCCATGGCCACTGTGGCTACCGGAGGGGGTTGTATGAAAGGTCTGCCCTGAATTATTAGTGGGGAGACCATCCACCAAGAAAGGTGCCTTTTGCATGTTTCTGTAATCAGGATCATGTGAGACATGGGTAGCTCGTGGAAAGATCACTGCGTGAAAAGAAGCCTCTGAAGGAGTCTCATGTGGAAATGTGCTAATGGGACAAGAAGAATGGCAGCTGCCATGGAGCCTAGAGCTTGGAGGACATATCTGACTTGAATTCTTTTGCTCTGCATTAGAATTAACACTTGTTGATGAATAGTGGAAACTCTTTCCTGTGGTAATCTTGCAAACATTTCTTTTGTGTTTAGTTCTGCTCCTATGTATGTGATAGACTGACAGGGCAACAAGGCAGATTTTTCGAAATTTACTGTGATGCCAACCTGAGTGCTTGATGTGATTGTATAATCCCGTGCCTCTATCAGTTGATGCCTGGTGGTAGCAGTCAGGAGCCAGTCGTCTAAATAGGGAAACATCTGGAATCCTTGACGCCTCAGGTGAGCCGTGACTACTGCCATACACTTGGTGAACACCCTGGGGGCTGAGGGGAGACCAAAGGGCAGAGCTCTGAACTGGTAATGACTGGCCCCTACCCGGAAGCGAAGAAATTTCCTGGAGCGTCTGTCCATCTTGATATGGTAGTATGCGTCCTGAAGATCTAACGAGCGCATCCAATTGTCCTGACACAGAAAAGGGAAAATGGACTGCAGTGTCACCATCCGGAACTTCTCTTTTTGTACAGATTTGTTCAATATGCTGAGATCCAGTATTGGTCTCCAGTCCCGTCTTTTTTGGTACTAAAAAGAATCTTGAGTAAGTTCCGGATCCTAGTTGGTCTGCAGGGACTTCTTGAATGGCTCTTTTTTCTAGCAGTCTTGAAACTTCTGTGACTGCTTGATCCCTTAGATTGGGTGGGACATTTGGGATGGGCTTTTTTGATTCTATGGGGGACTGATGGAAGGGAATTTTATAACCTCCGGATATAATGGATAGTACCCATCTATCTCTTGTTATATTTTTGCAGGCTTTTGGGTACAGCAAAAGTCTTCCCCCGACTGCCTCCAGAGGTGAGCAGCCGGGCAACGCTTCAGGGATGCTGGAAGGGCTTGGCAGAGAAGGTTTCTCTGTCACACTGGTTTTGCAGTCCCCCTCTGCCATGAGGGCGGCATCTGTTATTGTTGTTTCACCCTCTACCCCTGGGGGAAAAATCACCACGTGTGTCAGGCAAGGGTCCCTGAGATTTTCGGAACCACATCTTTCTGCTCTTCTGACCCTTGGAATAAGGTCTGGAAGGGGTGGAAAAATGGACTCCCACGGCAGAGAGAGAGTCTTGCCTTCCTGCTCACACCTGGTCAACGTGTCTTTCACCTGAGGCCCAAAGAGAAAGGAGCCATCAAAGGGAGTATTGGTGAAGGATGCTCGAAAGGGTTCCGCAAACTGACACAGCCGCATCCAAGCATGTCTCCTGAGAGCCACACATATCCCTGCGGCTCTGCTCACTCCATCAGCTGCATAGGAAATCAGCCTCATGGAGGAGTTGACTATGGAATTAAGAGTCATGAGCTGAGAAGCTAATTTGGCCGGTACTCCCTCAGCTGTAGGATCTTGAAGGGTATCTCCAAGCTCTTTCAGGAGATTCCTTTGAAGACGTGTAAAATGGCATAGATAGTTCAGAGACCTCATTGAAAAGGTTGCTGAAGCAAACATTCACTTTCCATATCTGTCCATCGTCCAAGACTCTTTGTTTGGAGGATGAACAGATGAAGAGGTTTCTGCTAACTCTTTCTTGGTGGCTGCTGCTACCACAAGGGCACCAACGGGCACACCTCTGGAGAGAAATTGTTTGTCCTGGGGAGCTGTAATAAATTTGTTTGGTCTCCTTGGAGTAGGTTCCACAGAATCTGGAGCTGACCAAGCCTTTCGAGCCACTACAGACATGAGTGGATTGAAAGGAGGAGATACCCAGGAGGTGGAAGGTCGGGAACCGAGTGCATCCACATATACATACTCGTCCTCAGTAGGGGCTAGGAAAGCCCAGTCCCTCCTCTGTCTAAGCATTTCAAGGATGTCCAAAAAGGAAACATCTTCAGAGGGGGACCTTGGGGACCCTTCCGATTCATCCATGTCTGTATCTGAGGTGACAGACTCAGGGGAGTCTATGTGCTTCCTCTTGCACTTCTTCTTCCGGGGAGGTGGGACAGCACACTCCACATGACCTCAAAGGCATCCAGACCTCTAGGCAGAGAAAGCTCTGGCTCCGAAGAAACAGGAGTCCTTCCCTGTGTCGAGGGTGACGGCACTGAGGCCGATGTTGGAGCAGAGCTCACCTGCGCCGAAGCTCCGAGGGGGAGAACGGGGTCGGACAAGGGTCCAATGCCACTCCCCCCTCGGAGCCAACGAGAGAGCCCCGGTGCCCAGATCCCTCGATAGAAGGTACAATCGAGGTAATCGGAGCCGACGTCGGAACCGAAGGGGAGATGATGATCAATGCCGACGGTTCTACTACCTGCGGATCCATGGTCTCCGGCTCCGATCTAAATGTAGTTGGAGGAGGAACAGAAATAAAGGCAGTTGGAGCCGATATCTGTTGAGGTGGGATGGACAGTAATTTTGCCAGTGCCTGTGACTTAAGCAACCTACTTACTACTCTCTCCACATCATGAGCCGATAATCTAGAGGATCGAGAGGAGTGGGAAGAATGATGGCTACGTTCACTCTGTAACAATGGTGACTGAGGTGCCGAGTGGATGGACTCCAAGGAAGGAGACCTCAGTCTCTTATGGCACCAAGACGGCTCCGAAATAGTAGATGGAGCTGACGGAGGAGTTGCCTTGTCGGTGCCAGCCGGCACCGACGTACTTGGTCAAGTAAAGGAGTCAGCTCCGAAGGTGGAGCCAACGGCTTGACAGACTTAGGGGATTTCGCTGGCTGAGTACTTTTAGCCGGAGAATCCTGAGCCTTCAATAATCCCCAAAGGATTCATTTGTTTTTGAACTCCTGCAGGACCCCTGGACTAAAAGCGTAACATATAGAACAGGAGTCCTGCAGGTGAACAGCGCCCAAACAATATACACAACTAGTGTGCCCATCTGTCAGAGACATTTTCTGACAGCATGAGTCACACTTTTTGAAGCCAGATACCTTGGTATCTTTAGACATTTTAGTAACAACAACCACAACAACAATAAGAAAATGCTATACTACAAAACTAAGAAACAAACAGATTTTTTTTTTTTTTTTTTTACAGTTAAGGAAGACAAAGGAGAGCCTCTAAATTAAACGGCTATCCTAAGGGGGGAGAGGAAGGGAGAACTCTCTAATTTAAATGAGTTCAGGGGAAACAGAAGGCCTGCAAGTTATGGAGTGACAGCCAACAAAGCTACAACACACAAAAAAGCGATAAGGGATAAAGTAATATATCTAGATAAAAACTTGATAAAAAAAAAACTTTCATATTTTTAAGAATAAACAACAAATATAATAATAGAAAAAAACTATACTAAGCCTGAGCCAGTAACGAAGCAACCTCTCAGCTGAAGCAGCATAAGAGATCTGGGTAGCTGACGCTGGGCATTCTAGGATAAGGCTCTCGAGCTAAAGAAGATGGCCGAGTCAGAGCCGAGGATCAGCTCCAAACCCAAACAGCAAGAACGAAGGTGAGATGGACAACTTAACATCCCATATTCTTGCAGTTCAAAGATAACGAATCAGAAGGGCATTTTAGTGTTTTATTTCAGATTTTAGATAATCAGCAGAGCTTTTAGGCCTTTAAATGGCAACTCCATTCAGTACAGTTAACTCATCCCAAAGTAGTTTAGTGCACAGAAATTCGTCAGTATATTTTAGTGTTTGCATTTCTATTTTGTCAGAGGTAATGAAGCTCCTATTAGCATTTTCCAATTTTAAACCTCTTGCAGATGAGAAGCAAATCTCCACTGATGGCTATGTATGATCTATGGTTCATAATCTACATGATGCTCATGACAAAAACAAAAGTAGTAACAAGACTCTAAATCCACTATCTCCAGTGGAGAGTGGCTACCATAGCCACTCACCCGTCAGTGTGTAGATCACAACAAGAGAGAGAAAGGGCAGTGAAAAACATGGGGTACAGGATGTACATAGGATGCATGCTCTGTTTTTGCCTGTACATATGTTGGTGGAGTCAGAAGAACACCTGTAGAAGTGGATCATGACATCTAATTCCAGGTACACTGGTGCACTAAAAATGTGCATTATATAGCCTAGTCACAATTCAAGACACCTCAGAAAGGGACTCTAGTGACTATGAAGATGATTTCTGTGAACTATATATGAAGGCTACTAATGCACAGCTGTGGCAGATAACAAAACTGTTATGTGTTGTGTAGGACCTGAGATATGCACAGCATGGCAGACATACTCATGGCATATGTGATCATACACCAGGTTGTATCATGCAGAGACATACAATGTCAGCTACTGAGGACACCACTATGTATTCTGAGTGACACCCCCTAGTGTTATTTACAGTACCATGGCAAGGCCAATTGTCTGGTAATTGCGTCTCTTCATTTATATCAGCACCACAGACTGCCACACAGTCCTGCAATGCCTCTACATCCAAGTCTATCTGCTTTCAGTAGTGGTGATACTGTTCACTCTTCAGGCATTTCACATTTAGAAGGATGAGAACTGGATGATTGGATATGTGGTCAAGCATCAAGATTACGTTTTAGGCACCTTAATTATATGATGTAGCTGGTATGGTTGTGTACTGTGGCATTCCTGGTTCTAGCTGTGTGTTTCCATGCTGTACTATAGTTTGTGTGACCTGATGACTTTCAGTTGAAAATGTCATGCCTGTTGTGGTAACATATAACATGCATAAAGAAAGGTTGTTTCTGATAGCATACATTATCAGGACATATGCAGACCAATGTGCTCTGAGATGGTATTCTCCTAGAAGCTGCACAATTTGTGAAGTGTTGTCACTCTACCAATAATCATTTATAAGTGCTATCTCAATGGGCTATAGTACTGATTATATGTGCAATAGATGCGCTTCTTTACAAGTGATCAATGGCATCTTATCAGTTCAAATTGCCCAAGTACAAGCAATCAAATGTACACTTACTTGAAGGTCATATAACTGGTATTTGGGCACTACAGGATCACTGTTTGGCAAACATCATTGCACATTCTTTTGAAGAGCTCCTTTTCCCACTGTTGTGTGGCAATACAGTTATCATAGCTAAATAAGGGTGGAAAGGGGGCAAGCCACTGAATCCTCCATATGACAGCATTTGCCCCTGAAAAAAACACTTTTCTAATGAGTACAGGTGGGTTGGTGACCTTTGTTCTTGATTATATGCAAATGATTAGTTTCAAACAATCATGCCTTGATCGTTCATATGGGAAGTGCATTAGATGACTGTGCATTATGAGATGTCTCACATCACCATGCCCTGTGTTTACAGTCATATATTAACTGGGACACAAAGCCAATGCTATCTGCATATTTCTATATTGCACAACACCCTGTGTGGCCTGCTACTGCCACATCTCTTGGCTGTAATGTTATCTGCCCTTCTATATCTGCTGCAGTCACAAAGATGTAGTACCATGACACGCTAACAGAACTTGCATAAGCCACCATGCTCCAGTTAATTCTGATAACACTATCATGTCTGCCTTACTTTGTAGTGTTTTCCCCTGTCTGCCCTGCTACCCTAGAATGCCTGACTGAGCTGCCAACAGTCTTCCTATACGTATTGCAAAAAATACATTTGTTATTGGGTAAGCTCACTAGACAAGGGTCCCTTTACAGAGGCAACCATGGAGCAATGTCTGGCTAAGTCTCTTATCAGACACACAGTAGGCAAATGTTGTTGTTGTTGTGTCTTTTGGCTTATCCCGGTTAGGGGTCGCCACAGTGGAACTCCGGTCCGCTAATGTTTGGTAGTGGATTTTTACATGCTGAGTTACCAGCCCTGATGCACAACCTTCAACGAAGGCACGCCCATTCACGTATGCCTCCACACAGAAGACACTCTAGCTGAGAATCGAACGGGACAACGTCTTGCTGTGAGACGACAACGCTACCGCAGCACCACTACCGCGGATACACACAGTAGGTAAATAAAAACATATAATTATAGTGACTGCCTAAGTGTGCTTTCCTCTGTGTGTTCTAGGATATTAGAACTTCTGACTGTGGTGAAAACCGTTCTTCCAAATTTGTTATATTCACATATGTGCATTACTACAACAAAGATCCTCAAACTGTGCACAGGTCAGATTACTCTAATTAGTCAGCATGCATCATCTGTACCACTGTCTACATGCTGTACAGTCCTACCTATGTATTAATATGCATGCTACTGATGCATGACTTGGTTCTGTAGGGATAGAAGTGGTGGCATCTTTTGACACAGTTGTGAAGGACATGCACATACAAGTTACTTCTGTGTTCATATTGGCATGGCATCCATTCAATTATGGACATTATATTTCTGTGTGTACTGTCTATCTGCATCATGTCATGGAACATAACTTTGTATCATACATTGCCTTATCCCTAATGCGTGACCATACAGAGAAAATATACCTCTAAGGCACCTCCACATCCTTCAGTGCTTTAGTGCCCCTATATTTATCATCCAGTGGCTGGTCTTGCTCCTGTGACTGGAGTGCTTGGGGTTGGGCTCGGACACCCCAGATTAGGAGGCCATTGTAGCTGGTTGTGTTACACAGAACAGCACACACAGTGACTATCCGTGAAGGTGTCTCAGCTGTGTAATTCTGCACACCTCCGGATGTGTCCAAACACCTGCACTGGGACTTCAGGAACCTAAATATTCAAATCACATTCCAGCTCAGTTTGTAAGCAGCTTTGTAGGATTGCTCTACAAGTGGCTGATGATAGTGTACAGGTGTAATAAGCCAGCTCTCCAGAGAGTAACCATTATCACTTATAACACATGAATCAACATGTTATTCATGGATGGCAACCATAAACTTGCTCAACCTTATAAACATTGTTTATATGATGCTGGGTGGTCACCTACAAAGTGTCCTTCAGGTGTCTTGTGTAAGGAATTTGTGTTACAGCATGCTGGTCTTCCATATAAAACAAGCATGCATATTTCCCAGGAATGTTGCTGATATCTATAGGATCCAGCCATTTGATACACATTTGGTCTGGTAGCTGACTGACAACCCTTACGATTGACAAACCTAGCATTACCTAGAAGGGGCAATAATTTATGTGATGTGTATACAGTTTATGGTATCTATCAGTGGAATTTCAGACACTACGAACTACTTCATAAGTGTGGTGCTAGACTCTTGTTGACAGGAACCGTATGAAGTTTCCAGCCTCATGACACATGAGGGTCAAGAACTTATTCAGGATATGAGAGACTGTGGTCTGGGACACTGTTATCGTGTTGCCCATATGATTATTTCTCAGAAACTTTCCCAGTACCTCTGCATTTATTCATAGCCATAACCCCACCCTAATTGCCAGCAATTAGGCTACACCACTACCCACCCCCTCCCCCTACATCCAACACAGTCATGCTACTACCTAATATAATAACAATCCTAACCTGCGTAGTTCTAGCTCACATTACATCCTACCAAGGCTCCACAGTCACATGCCCCAACAACTTCCACTGTACTCTCTCAACACCCTCCTTCAAACATTTACACTATAACTTCACAACCCCTGCTACCAAAACCATCCTCCCAATATACACACTCCATTACCAAACACCTAACACACTCAAAAATAAGATATCCCTAAGATATCATAAGCAATTTACTATGTATATAAAACATATCCTAAACACACTCTATAAACTAGCCCTCACTGGAGACATCCATCCAAACCCTGGTTCTCCCAAATCCAACCCAACCACAAACCCTAGTCCAAGCAACCCCCCCCCCACAACTCAACTCCTAGCCAACAAGAAAACAACATCAGAAGCATATGCAATAAAATCCAAGAACTACACACCAGCATAAGTATATATTCCCCAGATATTCTCTTCCTAACTGAAACCTGGCTCAAACCTCACATCAAAAGTGAGGAAATACCTCCACCTGAACAAAACATTCTCCACACAGACAGATTGCCCAAAATAGGAGGTGGTGTAGCACTGATATTTAAACACCACCTCAATATTCAACTCCTGAACTTATCTGCCCATCACCACAACAATGAAGAAATCCTTTATGCCAATTTCAAACAAAACAATCAATATCATTAAGATGCGATTTCCCACCAGGGCAAAATATTACACCCCTAGAAAATCTCCTGAGCTGGGCTACTCTATCTCTACTCCAGAAAACCATCCTTCTCAGTGACTTTAACATCAACTGGCTATCCTGTAATAACAGTCTCCCAACCATTCACCTTAATCTCCATGGGTTCACTCAACTCATTCAATCCCCTACCCGAATCAACAAAAACCCTAACAATCATACCTTACTTGACTGGATCCTAGTCAACAAAGCCCCTCACTCTTACCTAGCAGGCTGCTTACCTGACAGTCTTAGTGACCACTCCCCCACTTTCCGAATTCGGCACCACACAAACAGTCTGAAGCCCATTATCCACAGGCAAATACGGAACAAGTCCAACATCAACCCTAACTCCTTCATCTCCTCCTTGCAAAAAATTAACTGGTCACCACTAAAATACCTCAACCTAGATGAGGCTGTCCACTTCTTCAATGGTACCTTCCTCTCCATCCTAAACACCCATGCTCCTGTAAGAAATGACAAAGTCAGATCCAGGCATACCCCATGGTTACAAAAGACCACCAGAACCCTAATGAAATCCAGACATAAGGCCTGAGAGCGCTGGCGACTAACAAAACATAACTCAGATAGGCAATCATTCCTTGAACTGCACAATAAAGCCAAAAAGCACATAAAATTAGACAAATCCCTCTACTATAAATCCACCCTAAACTCTACCAACCACAAACCTAAGCAATTCTGGTCCACTATTAATGCTATCCTCCACCCAGGGAAGGTTGATACCCCCCAGCAGTCCATTCCCCTCTCCTCCAGCAGTATTGCTGAATCCTTCAACAAACACTTCACTGAAACTATAACATCTCTAAACAAACAACACTTCCCTAAAACAGCCCCCCCCAACTCCTAACCCTAAACCCCCCACTCCTCTGTTCTTCTTCACCTCAGTACCTACCTCCAACATAAAAAGACTATTGTCAAAACTTAAACCCACCAAACTCGCAGCTGACAACCTCCCCTCTGAATACTTGAAAATTGCAGCTGATACACTAGCCTACCTAATTTCAATTCTAATCAACCATTCCATAACAGAAGGCTATGTTCCCTCAATATGGACAATATCTCACATCATCCCCCTCCACGAAGGCACCCCCCTCCACCGACCTCTCCAGTTATCGCCCCATTGCTATCCTCTACCCTCTCTCCAAGATACTTAAAAAATGTATCAACACCCAGGTCTCCAGCTACCTCCTAGCTAATAATCTTCTCTTCAAAACCCAACATGGTTTCAGGCCATATCACAGCACTACCTCCGCTCTGCTCTCCTTCACCAACACTATACTTCATCACAAAAACAATGGCCTCTTCTCTATTGCCGTATTTCTAAATCTTTCAAAGGCCTTTGACATGGCATCTCATGAGCTACTACTCTCTACTCTCCCCAACCTCTCCTTCTCACAATCAGCCTGCAACTGGTTCCACAGCTATCTACACGGACGCCAGCAATCAGTAATCTGGGACGATAACATATCACCTTGCCTCCCAGTTACTCTCGGAGTTCCCCAAGGGTCTATCCTTAGCTCTCTGCTATTCTCACTTTTCACTAACAACCTACATACTGCCACCACACAAGCATCTCTCATACAGTACGCAGATGACTCTACTCTCATCTGCTCTGCCACCACTCTGCCAGAACTACAACAAATCACACAGGAATTATTCTCTGCTGTAGAAAGCTGGCTATCCGATGCTCAGCTCCTACTCAACCCAAGTAAGACAAAACTTCTCCTGTTCCAACCTTCCAAAGCCATCCAAAACACCCCCCACTTCAACATTCTTGCCAAAGACAATACTATCATCTCTTCATCAGAACACACAAAATTACTCAGTGTGGAAATAGACAACAAACTTAGATTTGATACCCACATATCTCTCACAATAAAAAAAGTTCACAAGAAAGCCGCCAATTCCTAACCAAGGTGGCTAGAATCTCCATAGCCAATTCCCAGCTAATCTCCACCCTACTCTATGCATCCCCCATACTTACCAACCTTAGACAGACAGACCTACACAAGCTGGATGCTTGTTACAACAAAATTGCTAAATTTGCCACTGGAACCTCCTACCACAGCCATCACTGCATCTCCCTTAAAGAACTAAACTGTCTAGAACTCCCACAACTCCTTCACTTTAATCAACTCACCCTCGCTCAAACTTATTAACCACCCCGTTAACATCCCTTCCCTTCAAACCCTTCTAAAACCCTATCACCCCACTAGGCCCCTAAGATCAAGCAACAGAAATCAACTCACTGTTATCAAACACAAAAACTCAGCAGGAGAAGCCATATTTTCATGTACCATATCTCAACTTTGGAACAATCTTCCACCCCACCTTCCAGCAGCCTTTTCAAGACTGCACTCAAATACCACTTAAATTTTCACTGGCTTTGTCCTTGTTCTAATCCAGACTAACACCCCCACACTTACACCTCCACCTGGACTCTTAACCCAACTATACTACCACCACTACTAACCACAGTCAGAAATAGCTAGTTGTCTTTACATACTTTAACATCTTGCCTGACAACTTTATTACTAATATTATAAATGACAAGAAACTATCTTAACTTGCAACGTTTATTGTATATACTGTTGATGATCAATATCTTGCTATTGGATTAAAGCCAACAACCTGTAAAGTTGTTTACTATTGCTGCAACTTTGTATCTCTATTTATCATGTACATGATGTGGAGCTTTTCTCCCCGGGCATCAGCTGAAAAAGTGCCTGCGTCCATTCGGAATTTCTCAGTAAACAAATGTAAATAAATAAATAAATAAATAAATAAGAAACTAGTATGCCCAGTGATGGGTAAACTTTGGTTTTGAAAGAATAGGGTAAGCCCTCTGGCTGCATGAGCTCTAGGGGTGGCTGCATACTGCCTGAACCTGCTGTCAACCCAGCCATTAACACTAGATAGCTATTTAACCAGATCTGTGACTAGGAAATTAACTGTGACACCTAGAAGGGCATTTCTTTCCTGCAGGCTTTGCAGTAGCTATTCCAAGTTCCTTCAACATCAGAATATGCACCTACACGGTGTCATACAAGGAATCATACCAATTTCTCAAATGTTTATCAATGATATAAGAGGTTCTCTGGCTCGATCCTCGGCTGGGGTGCCTTCTGTGCGGAGTCTGCATGTCCTCCCTGTGGTTGCGTAGGTTTCCTCCGGGTGCTCCAGTTTCCTTCCACATTCCAAAGACATGCTGTAGGTAGATTGGACACTCTAAATTGGCCCTAGGCATGAGTGCATGCGTGTGTGTGCCTTCTGTGGAACGTTGGGCGCCAGGCTGGCAACTCGACACCGTAATACTTCACTGTCAGCCATGAGTGGACAGGTGATCCGCTGTGGCGACCCCTAACAGGGAAAAGCTGAACAAAGAAGAAGAAGTTGTCTCAGCATGGAGTGTTAAGCAACCTTACATTTCTGCCTTATATGTGCAGAGTCTGAAACAGTTTGCAACTTCTGGGGACATTACTTCATTTGTACACTCTGACAATTGCTACTTAGCTATGCACTGCAATGGTCACAACTTCAACAATGCACTTTTTGGGGGTTTAAATTGTTTTGGAATACAGCCTACAGCACTGATTTTATAAGTCTTTTCCACTGAGATGCAAAGGGAATCAGGTCTGAAATGAGATGTTGGAAAAAGATTAAAAACAACTTGTGTAAATATGCAGAGATAGCTGTGTCTTTTCATTGTAAGAAAGGCCTGTAGTGAAATAAATTAGAAGGATTTCTTGTTGCGTCAATAAACAATGGGGCAGTTGTTGCTATTTGAGTAAGCAAGGTGCTCTCAGACCATTTTTAACAGTCTGAAGGAGGGCTAGGAAAAGTACAGTTGTGTACACAACATAAATGTAGATGTTCAAGTGTATTCACTGTTGCAGTCATTACATTTGGGTTATATACTTGCAGTAGTCCTCAGTCGGCCTGATTAACAAAGTCTTGGTTCCTGCGTCAGTTGCTGTCCCTTCTTCCATGATGTCAGGTCATCAGGGGGTATAAAACATGCAGCCGACACCATTACATCAGTTTTTCTTGCCTCAGATGTTAGGTACCCCCCCTAATGGGAAGCAATTTACTCTATAATACAAGGATATACCTCCAACAAAAAAGCAAATGCACCAAAAAACTTTTTGAGCATAGTAAATGAGAGCAGAGGTACAGCCAAAAGAAGAAAGGGGGCTAGAGGGAGGATAACCAGGATTGCAACAGTGAATACACTTGAACATCTACATTTATAGTAAGTGTACACAACTGTACTATGTTCTTCGTGTTTCACTGTTGCAGTCATTACATTTGGGTAGACTCCAAAAGCTAAGGTTGGGAGGAGGGATTTAAAGAGAATTAGGACCAGCTATAAGGCCCTGCAAGACTGCAGTGGCAAAACCAGCTCTGGATTTAGAGAAAACTGGCAAATGATAATGCTTGGTGAAAGTATGTACAGAACTCCAGGTAGCAGCTTCTAGGATGTCCCTTGTAGGGACGCACCTGAGAAAGGCTGTAGAGGTAGATGCAGCCCTAGTTGAATGGGGCCTGATGCCCTGTGGGATAGGTTTTCCATGGTGCTCATAGCAGAAATGAATGCAGTGGCCTACCCATTTTGAAATGGTTTGCTTTGAAATAGCTTTCCCCTCTGTCCCTGCAGCAAATGCCACCAGCAGTTGTTCCCCTCTGTCCCTGCAGCAAATGCCACCAGCAGTTGTTCAGATTTCCTTTGAGGTTTAGTCCTGTCCAAGTAGAAAGGAGTGCAGTATCCATTCCCCTTTGTTCTGTGGGTTAGGAAAGAAGGTAGGCAAATTAATGGACTGATTAAGAGCCACACTGGATACCACCTTGGGCATGAAGGAGGGATTGGTTCTGAAGGACACCCTGTCTGCATGAAAGATGATGATGAAAGGCTCCACTGTCATAAGGGCCTGTAACTCAGATACCCTTCTTGCAGAATTGATTGCTAAAAGGAAAGCTGTTTTCCAGGAAAGGAATTTTAAATCTGGAGTAGCAGCTGGCTCAAAAGGAGGAAGAGTAAGTTTCTCCAAGACAAAGTTCAGCTCCCAGGCTGGAGTTGGAGCTCTCCTCGGTGGCCTTAAGTTTTTGGCCCCTCTGAGGACCTGCTTGAGCAGTGGGTGAGAGAAGAGGGGAGGCTCTCTGCTATAATGAGCTGAAATGGCTGAGGCATGAATTTTGATAGAGGAAAAGGACAAGCCCTTATGAAGCATCTCAGTCAAATATTGTAGAATCTGAGATAAATTGGGCACTGCTGCGCTCATCCCTTGAGATTGGTTCCAGGTACAAAATCTTTTCCATTTTGCAGCATAAGATTTTCTAGTACTAGGCCTCCTAGCCTCTAAAATGACATCCATCACCGATTTACTGAGGGTGGTAAAGGAGAGATTAGGTAATTAGCCAGGCTGCTAGGTTCAGGGTTTGCAGCTGAGGGTGCAGAATCTGGTTCTCCTGCTGAGACAACAGGGGAGGAGTCTGAGGCAGGTGCCATGAGGCCAAGCGTGACACACTGCGCAGGAGGGGGTACACCAGTGTTGGCGTGGCCAGTCTGGTGCAATTAAAATTGTCCTTGGCTTGTCCTTTTTGATCTTTAGTAGTACCTTGGAGAGCAGAGGCAGAGGAGGAGGAAATGCATAAACTGATAGGTTTTTCCAGCTGAAGGATAGACCATTCACTTTCCAAGCCAGTTTGTGGGGAATCCTTGTGCAAAATATGTCCAGTTGATGGTTCTGGGGGGAGGCAAACAGGTCTATATCTGAGCTCCCCCATTTGCTTGCCAACATGTTGAAAATCCTTGGCTCCAGTTTCCACTCGTGTGGGTCCATGAGGTTTCTGCTTAGTCCATCTGCCAGTGTATTTAGTTTACCTGGCAGGAATTGAGCTTGTAGATTCACTTGGTAGCTCAAGGCTGTGTTCCACAATGCCATGGCTAGTCTGCAGAGGGGGTAAGAGTGTGTACCCCCCTGCTTGTTTATATACCACATGACCATGGTGTTGTCCATCTTTACCATTAGTTGTCCTGGAAGAATGTGGTCCTTGAATACTGTCAGAGCATTCTGTACAGCTAACATTTCCTTTTGATTTATGTGTAAGTGCATTTGACTTGGGTTCCATTTTCCCTGAATGCACTTCCCTGCCAGGTGAGCCCCCCATGCATAGTCTGATGCATCTGTTGTTAAGGTTTGGGCGGCAGGGGGTAGTGTGAATGGTAGTCCCTTATTTTGGTGGCAGGCCTCTGCCCACCAAAGTTACTCTAGGCGAAGGCAATGTATGATAGGAATCATAGCTTCTAGATCCTGTGAATGTTGACACCTTAGGCTTTTGAGATACCACTGCAGTTTTCTCATATGTAGCCTTGCATATGGAATTAGATGAATGCAGGAGGCCATGAACCCCAAGGCTTGCAGTATTTGCCTTGCAGATAATTGGGTTTTTGTGGCCACTTGTATGAAGTAGGTCGTAAAATGAGTCCGTTTCTCTGGCGTGAGGAAAGCCATCTGGGAAGTTGTATTCAAGCTTGCTCCCAGGAATATAATTTGTTGACAGGGTACCAGGTGTGATTTCTTTTCGTTTATGGTGTACCCCAGACAAGTCAGTACCCTTTGAACAAAGGCCAGATGATTCAAAAGTATGTCCTGGCTTTCTGCTTGAATTAGACAATCGTCCAGGTATGGATATATTTGAATATTTCTTTGCCTGCAGAATGCAATGACTGGAGCTCGGCACTTTGTGAATACCCTGGGCGCAGTAGATAAGCCAAAGGGCAGTGCAGAGAACTGATAGTGCATGTAGCCTGCTTTGAAGCGTAGGTATCTTCTGCAAGACTCCCTGATAGAGATGGGCAGATATGCTTCTTTTAAGTCGACTGTTGCCAACCATGCATCTTTGCTTAGCATAGGAAGCAGCTGGTGTAGAGTCAGCATCTTGAATTTTGGAATCACCAGAAAGGTATTTAGAGTAGAAAGGTCCAGGATAGGATGCCATGTACTGCCTTTTCTGGGTACCAGAAAAAGTCTTGAGTAGAAACCTTGTCCCTTTTACTCTTCTGATACCAACTGAATAGCCCCAATACTTAAGAGAGAATACTTGATTTTGGGCCTCTGCCCACTGATTTTGGGGTAGATTTGGCCACCTGCTTGGTGTTGGTAAGGTGTGGAAGTGAAATCTGCATCCTTGGGACACTATATTTAAAACCCATTTGTCCTGGGTAATGAGTTCCCAGTTCTTGGCCTGCAGACCAATCTTTCCGCCTAAAGGAACATTCAGTTGGGAAGTGCTTGGAAGTTTTAAAAGCAAGTCATTGAGACAGTTTTCCATAGGGGGGAGACCTACTACTCCCTGATTTGGGTGCGGAAACCCCCCACTGCTTAGTCTTGTGTGTCCCCTGGGACTGAAACCTGGGGTTTCTGCTGTCTCTGGGTTTGGCTTGAGAAGACCTGGAAGGGGCTGGAAAGGACCAATTCTTAGAGGGCCAGTGCCTACTAAATCTAGGAGGCTGAACTTGCAAGAAATCTTTAACAGTTTGCCTAGATTTAGCTTTATCTTCCATCTTTTTAAGAACTTCCTCAGTCTTGTTGCCAAACAGGCGGTCCTGATTTAAGGGAGCATCCAAAAATTTAGCTTTAACATGATCAGGCAAATATTGCTCCTTAAGCCAAGCATGCCTTCTGAGCACAGACCCAGTAATAGCAACCCTGCAAGAGGCCTCTAATGAATCAAATCCACATTGCAAAGTATGTTGTCCAACCTGTTTAGCAGAAAGCATTAAATCCTGTAATTCTTTATTTTCTGCACAGTCAGGAATCAACATAATTTCCTGTTTAAGCAATCCAATAACATGTTGCGGATACTTTAACATATGTAACTGGTAGTTTAAAGCCCTAATGGCCAACATTGCAGAAGTGTAAACCTTCTTACCCCATCTCCCCATCTATCCAGCGCCCTGGAGTCTCTATCACAAGGGGTAGGATTTTTAGCAGTAGAGGCCATAATGCCCTTGGGTCCCTGTGAAATAGTCTCTGGATCTGCAACAGGATTTTTAAAAAGGAACTTGTGTGAATCAGGAACCCTGTAATATCTGTCAGGTTTTCTGGGAGCAGGAGGCAAAGAATCAGGGACCAAACTAGACTCTGAAAAAGCATCATCAAGAATGTCTAGTACAGGAGGAATAGCTAAAGGCCTATGCTGATGCAGGAGTAAGAAATCCCTAAGCCTCTTTTTTGAATCAGAAAAATCCTGGCTTTCCTAGTGGAAATGCTCCCTTAGAGTATGTAAGGTTTCACCAAAAGAAAAATCCTCTGGAGGGGAAGCAGAGGGAATAGAGTCCTCTGCATCAGAATCCTCATAAGTAGATAAGGGCAAATCCAGATCACCAGAGGAATCAGAAAAATCAGAATCCTGGTCAGAAGATTCATAAACAACTTCACTCCTAGGTCTCTTAGAAGGGGGAGGTTGGCTTCCCCTGATTAGAGTTATAAGATCTTCAGCCATTCTTATCATTTGTTTTTCAGGCATAGAGGCCTGAGCATGCACTCTGGGTGTCGTTTTTTTAGGCATGGCTTGAGATTTAGGCCTAAATGAAGAAGGAGGCATCGGTTTAATATGCAAGTCCATAGGCCTGAATACACCCTAAGAAGCCGGTGCCTGCATAGCGGCTCCAGACCCGTCCAAGGTAGAGATATCTGCGGGTTCCATAGTCGAAGCATCTCGTGGCATACCGCACTCCGAATGGGTCTCAGTAGAGGCCTGCGAATCAGAAGTAGTGGGTATCAGGGGCTGCAAAAGTGTCCATGAGTGAACTGGCGACTGGCTTAGGAGAAGCATCGTTGACAGTTTTGGACCTCGGCGGCCTGTCTCTGTCCCTGCGTTTTTTCGAAATCCCGGTAGTCGGATGGCTAACCGACGACATTTCTAGATAATTAAACTGAGAACCGAAATATATAAAGGCAAAAATATACTGACAACGGATAGTGCACTGATTAAATAAAGCACAAAACCGACATCAAGGTACGTCGTGGTCAGGGCCTAGGCAAGGAATACAGTACGAATGAAAATCTTTATGAGGTATTTGCCTTCCACAAGTAAAGCAATTATTAACTTTTACTGACATCGGTAAGGAACAAGAAAAAGTTTCCCCAATGGGGTACTTAACTTTAGTTAAAGACTTCAGTTCAGAAACTCGAAAATGAAAATTTCAGGAGTCGGCCAACCGGCACTTGCAAACTGCTTCTGCTTTGGGCACCGCATGGCATGAAAGACTGATGTAATGGCGTCAGCTGCATGTTTTATACCCCTGACGACCTGACGTCATGGAAGAAGGGACAGCAACCGACGCAGGACCCAAGACTTTGTTAATCAGGCCGACCGAGGGGTACTGCAGGCAGATAATCCAAATGTAATGACTACAATAGTGAAACACGAAGAACATCAGTAGCACATACAGCTAGAGAATCACAGATACAGACTCTCAAGGTAGACAAGACTAAGACTTTGATGTGATTCCATGTCAAATGAGCAGAAGGCAAGTTCCTCAATTTCTTAGTGTCTGCAAAAGGAGAGGTGCAGACTTTGTTTCATGGTCAGGATTTATATCCCTGAAGTAAACTATGCTGTGGAGATACAAAGCCATTAAAAATAAAGATAAGTCAGTTCTTTTGGATGCTTGGTAGGCTTTTGTCTTTACAGAGTTAGGGGAGAAAGCCAGAAAGTTATATAGAGAGGCTTATAAAGAGAAGAAAGTGGTCATCAATTTAATGTAGAGCACAGATGATACTAACCTGCTTCAAAGCAGTCTATTGTTAGCCATGTTGTTCATGTCTTTCCAAACACTTTCAAATGGTTGAAATGAGATTTCTAGACAGGAAGAAAATACTGTACAGTAGTGGCAGGCTTTTGTCTCTGGTGAGTTAAAGGAGAAAGACAGAAAGTTATAAAGGTAGGTGAAATATAATGGCAAGATCTTGAAATATGAATATATTACAGTGTACCCAATCTATATCTGTTCTCATCACTTCCTGCCTTTACTTCTACCATATTCTCATGTCTCTCTCATGGAATCTTGTGAATTTTTCGTAATCCGTACCCCAAAATATTTCAGCCTCTAATGAGCAAATAGTATGTACTCTGTGGTTGACTATCTTGAATCTGTCAGGTTTGTTTAGACATCAAAAATGAATTTATGGTTTAACATGACAATAATTTGCTTCACAGAACTGATAACTGCCTTAACTATGCTTTTTGCATGTTTCACTTCTGGGTCCTGTAGGGCTTTTCATGCCCAATGCTGTTGTAATAAATTGCTTTATGTCTGAAAGTGGTTTAGGGTTAGAAAATATGTCATGCAAGCAAAACATTATCGCTCCATATATCCAGCAAATAGACAAAATAATTCCAAATTACTGTACAGTAGATAACACAAAATCTGTCAAAACACAGTCATTATTTTACATGCATATATATATATATATATATATATATATATTTTTTTTTTTGAATACAGTAATAACATATACCTGTGAAGATATAAAGTACACTGGAGTTGCAGTGTGCAATCTTAGAAACGGGAAAACAAGTACAACAAACTCCAGTATTTAAATTCTCAAAAAGAGCTCTATACTCATCACAATATAAGTCACAGATAGTGTTGTCCTGCAATACTCAACACTGAAAATGTATTCTGGTAAAGGAAGGGTCTCAAAGTTAATAGAGTTTCTGCAGTTTTATTATGCTCTGTATGCTCTGCACTATGACCTGTGAGAGATGCACTTATATAGCCAAACTGAAAGTAAAGCTCTCTGCACCGAAGACTGGACTAGACATTCAAGAGGAGAACGTAAACACTTGCACCACACCACACTCATCACATAGTCCCTCAAAACCTACACCACCAAAACACACACACAGAAGCACAAAACACACGCCTACATTCGCAGAGGCTCTCAATAAAAATCTGCCCAAACAACCGAGACCTCCAAAGTAGAAATGCAAGCAACCTTGACCCCCCCAACACAACCCAAATGACACATAGCCCACATACTCAGTGTGCCACTCAACTACAGGCCATAAGGCATAACGTACCCAACACTTTAGTCATAGGTGACTCTATAGTCAGGCACACTGACATTCCACTCACCCAGCTAAACAAGGAGAAAGTTACTGTCAGCTGTCTGTGGCGTTCCAGGATCTGCCACATAACGCGCGCACTCAGGTCACGCCACAACAAGTACAAATATGACTCTGTCATTGTCCATGTTGTGAATGACCTGAGATGTACCTCCCTGGACTGCATAAAAAGAGACATGGAGGAGCTCTCCGATCTTGTAGCCCAGGCAGGTATGACCCTAGCCCTGAGTAGCATCCTGCCATCACCCAGAATGATACCACAGTACAAGGACAAAATGATCGACTTCAACAATTGGCTAAGCTTCTGGTATCATTCTAAGGGAATCCAGTATCTGTCTGCCTGGGATGACATCATCGACAGACCATGATGCTTTGCCAGAGATGGCCTGCACCTGTCGCCCTTGGGATTCCGGATACTGGCAAAGGCTCTTGCCACCCCTATAATGCCTTTTTTAGACAAGGTTCAAATGACAAATTCACCACCATAACAGGTACAAGCAAGCAAAATCCAAAGGTAATGCAATCAGTGCTAGAAGTCTAAACCTGAAAATGCACTCACTCGAGGCACTCTTAAAATGGAGAACATCGACATCTGTGCAGTGACAGAGACCTGGTTCAAAGCTCCAGAGAGCACCCCTGCATTACCAGGCTATAATTCATACCATACCTTTCAGCCACCTAACCCAGACCAAAACACTAAAGGTGGAGGCATGTCCATATTCATTAAGGATATCCACACTTCCAGGCTAGTTGCTCAGCATAATGCATCCGAGATTATCGAAGTTCAACTAACTCTGGGTAAGACCGCAATCCAGATTGTAGCTTGCTACAGACCCCCCACCATGCCCCAGGATTCCCACTCCTCTTTTCTTGATACACTGGAAAATATTAGGGTACAACCCAACACCCTAATAATGGGTGATTTCAACTACCCCACCATTAACTGGGAAAACTACTCACGTAGTAACACTTTTTGCTCAACGTTTTCTGGAATTCATCAATTTCAATGCCTTGGATCAACCTATCCACACCCCCACCTGGGGCAGCAATATCCTAGACCTGGTCATCACCAACATGGGTGACCGGTGTTCCACACCAGAGGTCAATTCCTCGTTGGTCAGATCCGACCACAAGCTAATCACCCTAGACATCCAGATCCCGCTCCCACCCCCCATTAGGAAAACAACTGTAAAAAATTTGTCCAAAGCCAACTTCACGCTTAAGACAGAAGTGGCAAACTTCACGACACCCATGTAGATGGACAACAGAGGTACGACTGCTGAATCCTACACAAATGCACTTTATAAGCACTTACACGAGTGCATGGATCGTGCTATACCTAACGGAACCAAGATGCTATCCTGCAAAAAAAGGAAGCCAATCTGGTGGTCTTCTGCCATAAACAAACTCTACAACAGAAGAAAGAAACGGATGCAAAAAAAGAGTAAAATCCCATGATTGGAGGAACTCCCTGGTCAGCCTCAGTAAGAAGCTGAGATCCCTCATAAAATCCTCCAAAGCTAGTTATGAAAACAAAATCTCCACTGATTCTAAAGACAACCACAAAGCATTCTATAGCTATGTCAAAAATCTCAATGGCAACACTCATATCTGCTCTGAGCTACAGCACAATGGCAGTAAATATGCAGAACCAACTGATATTGCCAACATCCTGGCAGATAGGTTCAGTGCTAACTTTACCCCCCTCTCACCCCCTAAAGGGCCCATCTCTATACCAGAAGAATGCAAAGTTCCTGTAATCATGGCTGCACAGGTAAAAACCTCACTCTCCAAAGCCAAGAACACAGCAACCATGGGACCTGACAACATCCCAGGCTGCCTTCTACACGAATTACAGAATGAACTGGCACCCTACCTAAGTACCATGTTCAGTCATAGCCTCACCTCAGGCTTTGTGCCCATTGAATGGCGCAACGCAACAGTTATCCCACTCCACAAAGGGGGAGCCACGACAGACCCCAGGAACTACCACCCCATTAGCCTGACAAGCCTAGTCTGCAAGGCCATTGAACGTATCATCATGGAACTCATCAACAAAGACAATGGAATCTCCAAACTCTGGACCCCACACAGTTCGGGTTTGTAAAAGGCAGATCATGTCTCCTAAACCTGATAGACTTCTTTGAAGCAGTCACCAAAGCCATAGATGAGAGTAAGGTGGTTGAAACAGCCTATCTAGATCTCGCCAAGGCATTCAACACCACCCCCCACTCTGGAATTACAGATAAACTCACTAAACTAGGTATAAATTCCTATGTCACAAGATGGGTTGCCAACTGGCTTACTGACAGAACCCACACTGTGAAAGTAACAGACTCCAAATCAGACTTCAGACCAGTGACAAGTGGAGTAAAACAGGGTTCAGTCCTGGGTCATCTCCTGTTTGGTATCTACTTCTCTGAAGTACAGGCTAACACAGAAGGTCTTTGGTTAACTAAGTTCGCAGATGACTTCAAACTAGGAGCCACAATCAAAACTCCTAACGATGTGGACATCCTACAAAAGGGCCTCACTGAGACAGATGCCTGGTGTCAAAGCCATGGCCTCAAGCTCAATGCCAAAAAGTGTATTGTCATCCCCTTTGGTAAAAACTCTGTGCCCATGAACTACCACATAGGCGGTAGTCTACTTAACACCCAAAGTGTGATAAGAGACCTTGGGACACAGGTGGACAGTAGTCTCTCCTTTGATAATCACATCGCCACAGTGGTCAGGAAATCCTTATACGTGGCACACCTCATCACAAAAGGTTTCTCATCCAGAAAAAAAGAGATCATTGTTCCTCTCTACCCATCACTCATTAGACCCATTATAGAGTACAACACCCCTTTTGGTATGTACCTCACAAGATATCTACAACAATTGGAAAGGCCGCAGAAATACCTCACAAAGAGGATTACTGGCCTCAAACAGATGCCCTACGTAGACCGTCTCAAAAAACTTCAGCTTTACTCCGTTGCATATCGCCTACTCAGAGGCGATCTCTGCCTAACATACAAAGCTATGTCAAACCCAGAGCTGTTGGACATGCTCCACTTAAAGAAATCCCAATCTCTCAGAGCTACACACTTTAGGAACCTAAACTTTGTCACCACAATGAACAGAACATCCTGGAGGGATAGATTCCTGTCCCAAAGACTTCCCATACTCTGGAACAGGCTACCTATCTATGTCAAACAGAGATCCTCATTAGCACTCTTTAAGAAAAATCTTGATGATTGGATGGGTAATAGGAAATTCACCCCGGGGATCACTTCTGTGGCTCTGCTTGACAGGGGCACAGGAAAATAAATTTCTTGGGTGGCGAAAGCCAGGGTACCTTTCTGGCTAGGCTTCTATAGGCCCTAGGGCCAATAGCCTAGTACCTACCTATGATCCTATATACAAAAGCTTTACATTTAACAAATTAAGTAATTAATTAATGCCAAAATAATTCATTAGCTACTTCAGGCTATAAGCAGGAGTGCTCTGAATTTTTATTCATGATATATTTCATATATAAAGCAACTTACTCGACAGGCTGTTGGTACACCTCCTGGAGTACATGTACAATATAAGGGTTTGGCAGCTGGGTCACATCTTTACACATCTCAAGATAATTCTGCTTCAGACTGTGCAGAGTTGCCATTTCTCTACAGAAGACATATGACAAATAATACTAAATATTTTTGCAAATCTCTTGTACTAGTATCAGAAATATAAAAATAGCAGTTGTTAAAATCATCTTCAAAGTTAACCATGTACTGTAAACATACTATTGTCTTACATAGAAGGACTAAAATTATAGCAATGTAAATGTTTTCAAAATAAGCATGTGCAATTATAGTCTGAATTACTTTTTTACCGCAACAATATCTAAATATAAAAACTATCAAACTATCTAAAAATGCAATACAATTACTTTAGGGAACAACATATGATATGATTTATGGGAAATGAAGGAAACAAGTTTATTATATACAGTCTGTACTGATTAACATAAAACAAAAAAAGTCCTCACTAATCTACATTCAATTAAAAAGTATGACCAATGTATGAGACTAAATGGGTGTGTAGAGAAGTGATACTTTGTTAAAACAAATGTAATTGCTTTTAGAGAAGAAACTTGACAGGCTAAATGAGGTCTGCAATTAGTTTTCAGTAAAACATACAGTATATCTTGAAGCATGTAATATACGACTCCATCTCATATTGTTTATTGAAAAGTAACTTATACCTGACCTACAAGGCATTCTCTGATCCAGCCCTGATGAAAATCATATATATTTGCAAGAAAAATTATATGAGGTTTATGCATTCCATGGACCTGAACCTTATTTGTGACTCTAACAGAACTTGCTGTAGAGACAGATTTGTATCCTAAGGGTACTTCTTCTACGGAATAAACTTCCCATCTTCACAAAACAAAGCCCGTCCCTCACTCTCTTCAAAAATAATTTGGATAAGTGGATGGGGAACAGCAAATTCACCCCCAGGGTATTGTCCATCTCCCTTATGAATGAGGCAGCCTGTAAAAAACTCAAGGTTCCAAAACTCAAACACCTACTACCCTATCCCATATGTGGGTAATTAAGATATAATATTGTCATATCCTGGGTACTACTGGCTAGACTTGTAAATGTTCTTGTGTCATTAGCCTAGTAATCACCTATGAACCTACGAACTGTGTAGAATATGCTATTACTGTCAGTGAAATGCAGCAGAACTATTAAATAATGAAACTGGCTTCTCAAACGTGCACACATTTGTAATGCTTACATCTTTTAATGGTCACTGAAATGTTACTTTATGTCAAAAGAATATCATACTTCACTTAAAATCCTCTCAGAATTTCATTACCAAGGAAACTTTTTACCAAGGAAACTTTTCATTCAAATTGAAGAAAAATGGAAAATGCTGTCTGGAACTCTTAAGCAGAAAGAAAATACCTGTTAGTCAGTTACTGCTTTGCTTCTAGAGTATGCACAAGGGAACTGCATTCCTGAAGTAGCATTCTAGCTGAAATTCATTTGCTTGTGAAACTGTTCCAGCACTGTTTGCACTTCCACGACAGAAGTAGTTAAAATTTGGTAAATCTTCTAGATACTGGTAGTGATAGGATCAAATAAGCTGTTATAATTGTTCAAGTCATCTGCTTGCATAAACTCATTTATATTTTAATTCTTTGTTTAACTAGAAATATGTTTATATACCTTATTCTACACAATACATTCCTAAGTTCAGTTATAAATGGTCATGGCTGGTGACTTATTTATTAGCATAAAGGCATATATACTGAGTTGCTGGTTTCCACATTTTAAAACATTACTATCAAAGCTCTTGTATTGCTAGCAGACAGATATTTAATTGTTTGCGTCTTTTGGCTTTTCCCGGTTAGGGGTCGCCACAGCGGAACTCCGGTCCGCTAATGATTGGCAGTAGATTTTTACGTACTGGCTTGTCGGGCCTAATGCACAACCTTCACCGAAGGAACGCCCATTCACACATGTCACCACACAGAAGACACTCTAACTGAGAATCGAACGGGCAACGTCTAACTGTGAGGTGACAACGCTACTGCAGCACCACCACCGCAGCATAGCAGACAGATATTTAATGCTGGACTTATTTTAAGGGTAAACAGTAATTGTGTTCTTGCTGCATTGGGATTGTCTGTCTGGTGTCAGCATTAATACAAAGATGAGGAAGGGGTGTTGGTACTTGGGAGATACCATTAACCCCCTCCTAGAAAATATTGTATGTTGGTAAGACTGGAGTGGAAGGCACTGGGCTCAGTCTGAGGAGGGTAAATTACTGGGGAGCCTGTAATTACAACTCTAATCTGCAGCTGTACAGTGTAAGGCTTATATAACTGTGGCAGGTGTTGGCTACTAACAAAAGCAACTGTGAGCATTTATTGTACACTCAAGCTCAAGTACTCCCTACATTTTATTTGGTGGTCAGAGGTACTGAGTTTGAGACTGTAGCTCCTAAACATCAAATATTAATTGCTGGGACCAGGTGGGGATATATGCCTATTCATCACATATTAATTTGGTGCCAGCAATATGGATCTAAAGGTCATATTAACCCACATTTAAAAGGTTTGCAGTGGTGGGGATATTGTAAACTGATCTTATATAGTCACAAAATAATTTTGCCAACAGAAAGTATATGTACTCTTGCAACCATGAGATAAATACATAGTAGTACACCTTGCACAGAGGTTTTTTTTATAGTTAGAAAATAGACAAAAATCAACTTTCTGCGGCATGAAAAAAATGGCAGTTCCACATCTAAGGAATTCAACTTACTGCTATTACAAAATGACAGTCACCATGAGTGCAGCTAAAACTCAATTCACTGAATATGGAGACAATCTCAGAGCAGCTAATGAGTGCACAGCATGCATTTAAACAATTCAGTTAATCACCAGATGTCATCATAATGCATCCAGAACTGAAAGAACTGGAGCTAGCGCTGGCAGCAAGACACATTTACACACCTTAAAGCAACAGAAGTTAACAAAACAGCTATGTTTCATTGGTTACTACTAGGCAGCCAGTCTAGCAGACTGTTAGGCTCCTAGCCAATGCAAGTTCATTTCTGTCCATTTTTCAAGCACAACTTTGATCTATGGATGGAAAGCAGAAAATTTACCCTGGACTGCCCCTTTACTACTTATGGACAAATACAACTCCTAAATACCTTATTCCATGCATGAGTCCCCTCAAATTATCTACGGTATTATCCCAGTTATTCTTACATTATGAGTAATATTTAATTATCGACCATGTGATGGGTAAAGCCAATCTATAACCAAATGGAATAGGTTATTTCGAGCTCAAAAAAAGAAATTGGCTAGGCTTAAAATGGCCTGCAAGGGCAGCTAACATAGTACTCACCTATGAACCTATGGGGTAGGAGTTCATTCCTTAGATTTGGGAGAGAGGTCCATCTCTGTCAGGCTAACAAGTTCTGCTTATACTGTGGTATAGTTTTAGGTTCTTAGAGTGAGTACCTCCAATTCTTTAGAGGTGAAAAGAGGTAAACAGGACTATGTCTTTCACAGCCCTGTAAACCATGCAACAGTTACCATGCAACAGCTTATGGGAGGCAGTGTAAAGGGATAGGGCTCTTCATTGGTCTGTACAAGATAAGGAGTTCTTACTAAAGAATTTCACATATTGAAAGGTTGCGATTTTTCAAGTTGATTGATGAGTATGGACAGGTACATGCTAAAGGGGAACTATATTCTATTGCAGCCTGATCAGGGATTAGTAGAGGGGGGCTATAACTTTAATGAATCTAGAAGACATGGCCTAAGTAATCAGTTGGCCTATGTTAGCAGGATTTCCAGACAATACTTGATACATGGTGGTCAACTGAGAGTTAATTACATAAACTTTGCATTTTTTATGTAGTAGGTGCAAGGGCATTCCTGTTTGTCAGTCAGTATTCTACTATCTTTCCTAGTACTGAGTCTGAGGCCATTGTTGTCACAGTAGGTACTAGTGTGGTTTAGACCCTCTTGCTGGATGGCTTTCAGATGGAGAGTTAATGAAAGTGCTGAGTTTGGAGTGCAGCTACAGACTGTTATATCAGCTTGGATATTACAGAAGCATATAGGTAAGATACACAATGTGCAGCTCTGTGGGATGCCACTATTTAGAAGTGCTTAGAAAAAAAGCATGTCATGATCTCTCACTGTGTAAGTTCTGCCAATAAGCTTATTTGCTTTCCAATTGATTAATCAAGGAATAGTTGGGTCAGCAGGTGTTTTAATAATATCACAGTGTTAGACAGTATCAAAGGCCTTAGCTAGATCCAGGTAAGCAGTGTGCACTGATAGACATTATCCAGTATTTCTGGAGCTCTTTCAAAGAACTCCAGAGGATTCTGTAGACAGGACCTTCTTTTTACAAAACCAAACTGGTTTGGGTTAAGGGACTGCAGAATACCAATGTCATTTTTGTGAGTTAATTTATAATATGCTAGATGACTTTACCAATAATACTGATAAAACTAATTAGTCCATAACTCCCATGGTCAGTGGTAAAGCAACCTTTGTGAAGGGGCACCACAGCAGCTATTCTATAAACTCCAGGTGTGTACCAAGTGGAAAGAATAAGACTGAACAGGTTTAAAAGGGAATACAGTATGTTTAGTGCTAACTAATAGATAAACTAGTTTCTTTCAGGATCCATACAGCTAATATTTTTGGTTTTGGAGACGGTGTTTAGGATTTGTTCAAAAGTAATTCTGTGGGGAGGCAGAGACTGTGCAGTAAGGAGAAAACTGCAGGGTGGAGAGAGAGAGAGAGAGAGAGAGGAGAAAAAATTTAAGTAAATTTGCCAAAAGTATATTAGTGGCATCTTCTGGGTTGGAGTAAGTTGTGTTGTTAAAGATCAGTTTTGTGCAATGCTGGGTATTTTATTCTGAGATTCTTAACATAACTACTGGCAGCCTTATGACTGATGATGACTGATATAAGGTTTAAACTTGAAACCAGAGAGAAAAATTACAATGGCTATTCATTCCACAACTTGTAATTCTTCTGTTCCAGTTTTGTCCCTGTACATCATCTAGAGTGGTGATAACTGGAATTTGTGTCAAATGATGGTAATTTACATGTGATACTTGATAACTGGCTTACCCTTAAGGACAAGGTGTCTGCCATAATCAAATACTCCTGTCATCATAAGAGAGTTATCCCCTAATTAAACATCTAATTCCATCCACTGACTTCATATAGGGGTGCATGTTTTGGTTTCTTCACAACTACAGTATTGTAATGCTTTTTACCTGGGGATGTTAGACATTGGGCTTGAATGACTACAACTGATGCAGAATTCTAAAGTCCAGCTACTTACTGGGGCACCTAAATATATTCTCATTACATTAGTGTTGAGTACTGTGCAATGTCTATTCTGTCTAGTACATCCTATGAAGTTCTTATCCTAATATACTTTGCCGTTCACAACTTAGGTTCCCCTTATCTTAGGGTACTAGCCTACTTGCACTGTTCACGTTTCCAATCTTAAGATCACCTGAGGTTCCTCAGGAGAGCGTTGCTTTCTGCATCGGGGGGGGGGGTCATGTTCCTGGTACCTCGTCACAGAGAGGATTAGGTTAATAATGACACTTGATGCCAAGCGCTTACTCAAAACCTACATTTTTGACCTCATTTATGAGTAGCTGCTTCCTAATTTATTATTTAATATCCATTTTACATATTTGGTATATGTTTTGAAAAACTGCTTAGTGTATGGGCAACTAAATTTATTTATTTCCATTTGTTAACTAGATAGTCCAACTGGATGATATTGCCCTTATTCAATGGGGTCCCATGGATAAAATTTGCACAGTAATATACAATTCACAATTAAACTCAAACTTTGGTAAACAAATTATACAGTATTAAAAATGACATGGAACGAAACACAATAAATTGTATACATACCACAGGAATAGCTGAAGCAATTTATATATCAACAAAATGACATCATCAATAGTTAAATTAAATGTTATGGAATGGAACTGGAGAAGCATGTAGAGTGCAAAGGTCAGAAAACTGGTGGAGAAAAACAGCACTTGGGACAGCTGTAGACTGTAAAGATGATGTAATATAATTGGAGAAGTTTGTAGAGTGGAAATGTGATACTGGTGGTATAGAACAAAGTAAGGAGTAATACAGACGTCTGTAGAGCGGAAAAGTGAAGATAATGATACTGAGGACAGTAGCCAAGGAGTAACTGGCAGAAAATAATCATATTCTGAGGTAAAATGTAGCTGGCCAATAGTAAATCTTACATAATACTGGGTAGTTTTCTGATTTTGCTACGCACTGCTTTAAGTATAGTAAAAAGATGTCTCTGCCTTAATTTCTCAGGGGATAGTATTCCACTTGGTAGCTTTGCTAGTGGTGAAGTATATGATTTGAGGGACAACTTGGTTTTGGTTAAGTGAGCATAGATTTCTAGCAGAGTTGTATCTGTCTACAAAATGTGTTAGGGCTGGACACTCTTTCAGTTTAATATAACATGCATGAGTTTAGCTGGAAAGGAAGCACTGTTCTTTTTAGTTCCAACAGTGATGTGTTCTGTGTAGAACATTAGTCACACATCTTGCAATGCTATTGCAGGAAGATTCCAACTTGTTCCACTAAGCAATTCCAAAATTTGTTAAAATCAAGCAGGCAAAGAGTAGCAATAGTAGAATACATGTATGTGCAGTACTTCACTTCGGTAGTCTATGGGTTTATCAAATTTTGGTTTACTGCTGATAATTATTCCAAATAGTTTTCTTAATATTTAAAAGGAGATGTGAATTGGTCAGCCAGTGATCTAGCATGTTGAATCTTAGATATGCAGTCTTAAGAAGTTCATGTATGGACTTAGTGTTACAAATTAAGGCAGAGTCAGAGTATAGTACTGATCTGGTTCTAAATTTCTTTGGAACAGGTGTCAATAATTAGTTCATACTTAGTTTTGCAACTTTAGATTATGCACCTGAGCTTCCTGCATACCTGTTTAAGATCACTTTTATAATGGGGAGAATTGAACTTACAAGAAGTTATTTTTTCTAATTAGAAGAATCTGTTGGTACTCTGGTTCCACCACAGAAAATCCACTGGTAAAATTTTCCAGCAAAATTATAACAAAGGATCCAAGAGTTAAGGTAAGAATAAAAGTCAGTGGTTTAAGCAACTGCTTTTGTTGAAAGATCCTTCATAGGGATCTTTTAGGTTCATAGGTAGGTAGGTACTAGGCTATCTGCCCGAGGGCATGTATAAGCCTAGCCAGAGTGTGTCGGCTTTCACCGTCCCATTGATTAATTAACTGAGCCTCTGTCAAGCAGAGCCAATGAAGTGATCCCAGGGATGTATTTTCTGTTACCCATCCACTCGTATAGGTTCATAGGTAGATACTAGGCTATCTGCCCGAGGGCATGTCACTACCAAGAGGTTGACCCTAGAGAAATCCCAAAATAAAGCAGGGTTGGCTGGAGTCATGGACTGGATTCCTAAGGAGAATGTGGCAGTCTAATGGTATGGTTTAATGACAGAGGGGTTGGTTTTGGGTGTGGAGAAGGTGACAGCAAAATCTATAGGAATGATGCCAAGGAGACTGGACCCTCTACTCAGAGAGAGCATTGTTTAGTCAAGGAGTTAGTGCTAATAAAGTTAAGGAACTGTCACGCACATTTGTTGCTGGTTGTTTGACAGTTAACAGATGGAGTAGTTAAATTCACCCAGGGTTTGATAGCTTCAGAGTCCAGCTTGTTGTGGTAGGTATCAAGGTCAGCGGGAAACATAGAAGGGGTTATGCAGCTGGCAATAATATAACTGGACTTGTTTACAAATACGAGAATATTAAGGAGTTCTAAATTATTGTCATTCAGAAGCTATCTAAAGTAATGGTATTATGTATGAATATGGCTGTGCCACCACTGCCACAGGGTCTGAACAAATAGCAGACACCAAATCCAGGTAAAGAGTGACTGTCATCATTATACTGAAACCAAACTTCTGCAAGTATACAGATATGCATGTACTCAAAGGTCAGGAAGGGCTTAAGATTGGGCATTTTCTTGTTAAGACTCCTAGTATTCAGCAGTGCCAACTTGATAAAGACTGGATTAGAATGTAAATTGGAAGGTTAAGATAGATTCAGCTTAGGAAAAAACGTGGAGCAGAAAATAGTCTAGTCAATATACAGAAGTCCTGATGGGAAAGGTACAGGCCATCACTGACAAAGCAGGTAAGACTGTTGACTATAATAAAATGCTATTAGAATAACATGCATTGCTGAGCCAAATGTTTTATTTTTGTCTGAATTATGGCATCATTCTTGGCGGAATAAAAATTTTGCTCAAGATTAGTGTCTTTCAAGCCTCAGTCACACACATTAAGAATTTAACCTTGTCACTCTTCATCTCCTCCAGTGTGGAGAATCTAAGATTTCTCAGTCTCATAAGGATAAAGACCAAGTTATATGCCTACTTTAGGTGGATAAAACCTGAGGTCCTTAGTGACATCAAGAATTACAGCTGTCTCCGAAGTGCCAACCATCACTCTATTCTTGCTCAGCCTAGTGTGTGTAATATCTGTATGTTTAATAACTGAGTCAATGATAAGTGTGACACTATGATGCATGGCAATGTACTCTGATTGATTTAAGGGCTTAAACATGCAGCTTGTGTAATCTTTATTTGGGGGGGGGGAGCAATGGTTGCAGCTGTATGTCTAATGGTTAAAGTATGGGTATGTGGCTGAAGCATGGGTCTGCTACTGCTATGTCTAGGAAGCTTAGGCAGAGTTTTCTTCAGCACCTCAATATATTTAGGCTTAGTGTTCATCTTGGATTGCAGTGGGGTGGGAGTGCACTGTTTACTGGCAACTAGGGTTTGTGGGATGTTAGCCTCCAATCTGAATAAATATTTACACCTCTCAAAAATGGGTTCTGTGAATATGACAGCTTCTGCCTACAGATGAAATAAGGGCAAACCACAGTCCCATGATGGAGGATCCAGAATAAAGAGGCTAGACTTAAAGGGAAAGAAAATGTATATTATACTTCTATTTTAAGCAAAACAAGATGTATGCTGTACTACTATTCCCATGCAAGATTACAATATGCTAAACAGGAAAACCACAAAGAGAAAGAAAGTAGTCAAACAAAAAGTGATTTAGGATACCACTGAAGGCACAGATGCCACAGATAGTGGAGGCTTACATTACACTGTACTTGGAAACACAGCTGGCATGGATACAACAAGTAAGGCAAGCTTAGAACACAGTGTAGTCAAAAGGGCAGGTAGGAATGCAGGGACATGGTATTATGCTAAAGCAAATGTATTCCTTTTCAGAAAAGTGCGACAGGCTGAGTGAAGTCCGCAACTGTATTTTAGTCAAACATACAGAAAACTGTATTAAGCTACGATGAATATAAATTTTTAAAGAATTGTGCAATTAAAACAGTGTTTGTTGCTCCCAAAAAATCTTGCAACACATGACGTACAAAACAGGTAACCAATCTCAGTGAAATACAAAAGAGTTGTTAAAAAGTAAAACTGGCTTCTTGGACATGCAGATAATTGCAGTGTTTAAAGCTTAATGCTCATTGAAATGTTACTCCAGATCAAACAAATGCATTACCTAAATTTGGATTCCCTTCATCTCAGAGCTATGTGACTATGGAAACAAGAAACTGTTCATTTAGGTAGAAAAGAACCGGGGAATACTGTATGGGACTGTTTTAAAAAGACAGAAAACAACTTCTAACCAGTTACTGCTATGCTTCTGGAGTGTGCTCAAGCTGCATTCCTGTAACTTGAGCTCAAGCTGGAATCTATTTGTCTGTAACACTATATGAAGTGCAGTTGTGTAAGTAAACTTGCCATTGAAGTGGAAGTTTGAATATATTACTGCTGCAGTAGCGTTAGTTTATGGATTATGACCCGCCAAGGATATAACAGCCGGCCAAGTCTTGCAAAGCCTTGGGCTTTTCATACATGCATCCAGACTGCTGGCAGCACAAGCTCCTAAGTGGAGAAAACCAACAGCCTTAACACCAAATGCTTCAGAAAGCATAGTTGTGTTAAGAACTTATCATAAGACTAAATGTTCGAATTCCACAGTGCTGTGGTAGCCTTTGACTATTTGGGTTCTTTCATGCCTAGGAAGCAACAACCAGCCTGCTTAAAAGGCTCTCGCTACTGATTGCCCAGCACCAATCAAATAAATAGCAGCCAGAAGAAAGTGACTTCAGGACTTTCTCACCCACAGAATTGGAAAAAACCTTATCTTGAACCTCTAATCAGATATAAACACAAAATCATTTTATATCTCTAAAAACAATTATATACAGGAAATAAAACGGGGAAGGCAGGTGGTTGCAGCTACTGCAGCAGTGTGGAATTCGAATATCTAATTTTATGGCAAATTCTTACACAGATGTACAGTGTTCATCATTCCCACTGCTCCAGTAGCTTTGGCTATTTGCACTGATTATCAAAGCTTATACAATCTGGGAGTAGGCCTGAATGTATCCATAAAGACAAAGTAAAAAGTAATAGACATTCAGAAGCCATATAGCTGAAACACGTGATGTCTGTAAGGGGTCATTTGCATATATCCCATGGGACTCTATTACAGTGTTTAAGGTATCACACAGTGAAAACTCTAGCTTGGCTAAGTTTTTCTTGTAGTTTTTACTAACCTGAGAGGAGGAAGGATAATGGTCCAGGAAACCCTGAAGAAGGGTCCTTGCAAAGCTAGCTCTGGACCTGGAAAAGGAATTCAGTTTGCAACATTTTGTAAATGTGTCTACACAGGGCCAAGTATCTACCTCTAGAATGCTTATAAAGTCCACCCATTTCCAGTATGCCATTGTAGAGGATAAGGCTCTTGTTAAAAGTATGTCTCAATACTGCCTACAACAGATTTGCCATGGCAGAAATAATAAAAATCAATTGATGAGGACAGCTACTTAGAAATATTTGGTTTCCCTTTTCACACAAAGTGCAGCTATACTCACAGTCACTTTACACAAATCCTGCTCTCTTTCACCCCTTTATCCCTATTCATCCTTCCTTATCTCATCCTGTCATCCCCTCACTTACTGCCTTTCATTTGTCCTACCTCCATCGTCTCTTTGCATCTCTTGCACTTCCTCTCCTTTCTAATACTCTTCAATCTGCATGCCTCTCTCACAATTTCTCTGTCTACTCCCTATGATATTCCTTCTTGCTACTATTCTCACTTGCCTCTTCTAATATCTTCATACGTCTCTATATAATGATATGCTGCTATTCCTGTAGCATAAGCCATCTCAAACTTTATGGCTACATCTTATCCAAAAAGTTATGCTAAAAACGATTACATTTTTTTCATCCATGTTTTGACATTATAAACTGCTTCTTGAACTGAATGTTGTAACTTGCCTGTGCATCTGTAAATATATATGCTTTTTAGCATATCCTTGCATCTGTAAATCTTCTGCTTCTTCTTTTTGCTGCTCCCGTTAGGGGTTGCCACAGCAGATAAACTGTTTCCATTTCTTCCTGTCCTCTGCATTTTGCTCTGTCACACCAACCACCTGCATGTCCTCTCTCACCACATCCATAAACTGACTGCAAATGGTTCAATGAGATTAGTGCACTACCCCCGTAAACAAAAATAAATACATACATATACATAGATTCATTAAGGATATCCACACCTCCAGGCTAGTTGCTCAGCATAATGCATCCGAGATTATCCAAGTGCAACTAACTCTGGGCAAGACCGCAATCCAAATTGTAACTTGCTATAGATCCCCCACCATGCCCCAGGATTCCCACTCCTCATTTCTTGATACACTGGAAAATGTTAGAGTATAACCCAACACCCTAATAATGGGCGATTTCAACTTCCCCACCATTAACTGGGAAAACTATTCATGTACCAACTCTTTTGCTCAACGTTTTCTGGAATTCATAAATTTCAACGCCTTGGATCTACTTATCCACACCCCCACCAGGGGCAACAATATCCTAGACCTGGTCATTACCAACATGGGCGACTGATGTTCCACACCAGAAGTCAATTCCTCATTGGTCAAATCCGACCACAAGTTAATCACCCTAGACATCAACATCCCACCCTCACCCCCCCCCATTAGGGAAACCACCGTAAAAACTTCACGCTTCTTAAGGCAGAAGTGGCAAACTTCACGACACCCATGCAGATGGACAATAGAGGTACAACTGCTCAATCCTACACAAATGCACTTTATAAGCACTTACACGAGTAAATGGATTGTGCTATCCTCCAAAAAAAGGAAGCCAATCTGGAGGTCCCCTGCCCTGCAAAAAAAGTAAAATCCCATGATTGGAGGAATTTCCTGGTCAGCCTCAGTAAGAAGCTGAGATCCCTCATAAAATCCTCCAAAGCTAGTTACGAAAACAAAATCACCACTGATTCTAAAGACAACCACAAAGCATTCTATAGCTATGTCAAGAATCTCAATGGCAACACTCAGATCTGCTCTGAGTTACAGAACAATGGCACTAAATATACAGAACCAACTGATATTGCCAACATTCTGGCAGATAGGTTCAGTGCTAACTGTACCCCACCCTCTCACCTCCTAAATGGCCCATCTCTGTACTGGAAGAATGCAAAGTTCCTGTAATCACAGCTGCACAGGTAAAAAAAACACACTCTCCAAAGCCAAGAACACAGCATCCATGGGACGTGACAACATCCCAGGCTGCATTCTACATGAACTACAGAATGAACTGGCACCCCACCTAAGTACCATGTTCAATCATAGCCTCACCTCAGGCTTTGTGCCCACTAAATGGCGCACAGCGACGGTTATCCCACTCCACAAAGGGAGAGCCACCATGGACCCCGGGAACTACCGCCCCATAAGCCTAACGAGCCTGGTCTGCAAGGCCATGGAACGTATCATCATGGAACTTATAAACAAAGACACTGGTAATCTCCAAACTCTGAACCCCACCCAGTTCGGGTTTGTAAAAGGCATATCATGTCTCCTAAACCTGACAGACTTCTTTCAAACAGTCACCAAAGCCATAGATGAGGGTAAGGTGGTTCACACAGCCTATCTAAATCTCGCCAAGGCTTTTGCCACCATCCCCCAATGTGGAATTATAGATAAACTCACTAAACTAAGTATAAATCCCTATGTCACAACCAACTGGCTCACTGACAGAGCCCACACTGTGAAAGTAGCAGACTCCAAATCCAACTTCAGGCCAGTGACAAGTGGAGTACCACAGGGTTCAGTCCTGGGTCCTTTCCTGTTTGGTATCTACTTGTCTGAAGTACAGGCTAACACAGAAGGTCTTTGGCTAATAAAGTTCACAGATGACTGCAAACTAGGAGCCATAATTGAAACTCCTAAAGATGTGGACATCCTACAAAAAGGCTTCACTGAGACACATGCCTGATGTTGAAGCCATGGCCTCAAGCTAAATGCCAAAAAGTGCATTGTCATCCCCTTTGGTAAAAACTCTGTACCCATGAGCTACCACATAGGTGACAGTCTACTTAACACCAAAAGTGTGATAAGAGACCTTGGGACACAGGTGGACAGTAGTCTCTCCTTTGATAATCACATCACCACAGTAGTCAGGAAATCCTTCTATGTGGCACACCTCATCACAAAAGGTTTCTCATCCAGGAAAAAAAGAGGTCATTGTTCCCCTCTACTTGTCACTCATTAGACCCATTATAGAATACAGCGCCCCTTTTGGTATGTACCTCACAAAACATCTACAACTACTGGAAAGGCCGCAGAAATACCTCACAAAGAGGATTACTGGCCTCAAACAGATCCCCTGGTCATACCGTCTAAAAAAACTCCAGCTTTACTCCGTTGCATACCGCCTACTCAGAGGCGATATCTGCCTAACATACAAAGCTATGTCAAACCCAGAGCTGTTGGTCATGCTCCACTTAAAGAAATCCCAATCTCTCCGAGCTACATGCTCTAGGGACCTAAACCTTGTCACCACAATAAACAAAACATGCTGGAGGGATTGATTCCTATCCCAGAGACTTCCCATACTCTGGAACAAACTACCTATCTATATCAAACAAAGCTCCTCTTTAGCACTCCAAGAAAAATCTTGATGATTGGATGGGAAATAGGAAATTCACCCCAGGGATCACCTCTGTGCCTCTGTTTGACAGGGGCACAGGAAAATAATTTTCTTGGATGGCGAATGCCAGGGTACCTTTTTGCCTAGGCTTATATAAGCCCTAGGGCCAATAGCCTAGTACCTACCTATGAACCTATACATAAGATAAAGTTGTCCTTTTTTGGTTCCATCATAAGAAATAAATAGCTGATCAACTTTTCTAAAGGACTTAGTTCTGTTAAGATAGTACCTGAGCTGTCTATGCATGTCTACAGTAAACAGAATCTTTTCTCTCTGATTTTTGAGGTTCTAGGTAAAATATCAGGAGACTGATGATGTGGTTCAAATAAACTCTGAGACTATTTTGAGCATAAATGAGAGATTTGTTCTTAAAATTACCATATTCTTGTGGAATACTAGATAGGGTTCACCCACCATGAGAGCTTGCAACTCACATACTCTTCTTGCATATGTCAGAGCAATTTGAACAGTTTTCGAAGTAATGAACCATAAATCTGCCACATGAGCAGATTCAATTAAAGACATGATTAGTTTTTCTAACACAGAGCTAAGGTCCCAAGAAGGGAACACCTTCTTTCTTTGTAGCCTCATAAAACATCTTTCATGAAAATTTTAACTAAAAACAGAGAACATGGGTGGAGTAATAGGCAGACATGCTGAAATTGCCACAAGATAAACCTTGACAGAGCAATAAGATAGGCCGCAGAATAGTAACTCACATAAATATCTGAGAGTTTGTGGGACGTAATTGCTATTATGGCCCTGGTTACTGGTTAGGTACCTCCCACAAAATATTTTTCATTTACCAATATAAGATTTCGTAGTATCATGTTTCTCTGCCTTCTTTACACCTAACACACATCCTCATGAAAGAGGTATCTAAATGTCTCAGAATTGAAACCGCTAGACAGTCAGCTGTAATTGTTTGAGATAGGGGTGTATTAAACACTTTGGACTTGCGTGAGTAAATCAAATTTGTGGGGAAACTTGTGTCAATCCCTCCTGGGCAATTCCATAACAAGGGAAATCACTGTTGCCTGGAACTGAAGGAAGTTACCACAAAGATCTTTGAAGAGTCTCTCTCAATCTTCAGAATGACCCTGGATATCAGTGGAAAGGATGGACATGCATACAGGAACATTCCCATCTAAGGGAATGAAAAAAAGCATCTATTTTTCAGGCATGTTTGCAAGGAATCCTACAGTGGATTTTTTCAATTATCTGTTTTGAAAGGAGGTAAACAAATCTACTTGAGGAGTTCCCCACAACTAGATAAATTCCTGGAAGACTCTCTCATTCAATTTCCATAACTTCCATTGATGAGGAACTGTCCTGGTCTTGCTCAGCCTCTCTGCCACAACATTTTGCTTCACAGTGATGTGGTCTGTAGACAGTGCAAAGGCCCTGGGGACCACGGATGATGTAGAGATTCTATAACATGGATTACAGCTAAAAAGAAGTTATGTACTCACCATAATGTTCCATGTGAGTTGTTCATCTCGCCTTCATTCTTTACTGATGGGTTCGGAGCCATCCTCGGCTCTGACTCGGCCAACTGCAAAAGCTCAAGGTCTTCAACCAGCTCGAAGCCAACTCCATATCACATGATGCACCCTGATCTTCCCTCAGATCTTGTTTGCTGCCTGACTACTTAGTAGTATACATATGCCACTCAGAGAGTTGGATATGAGACAAAGCACCCTATATGGTCCTCAAGTAGACTGGATGGGGGTTGGAGGGTGGGACGTAAGAATGAAGCTGAGATGAACAACTCACATGGAACATTAGGGTGAGTACATAACTTCTTTATGTGAAGTTGTTCTATCTCGCCGTTCATTCTTTATTGATGGGTAGCGTCCCAAGCACCATCTTTCGCGGGTAGCTCATGGGAGAATATTCCTCAGAACTGTGGAACCAAAGGAGGTCCTGTCCCTGGAGGCCTTGTCTATTTTGTAATTGGTGATAAAGGTCTGAGGTGTTGACCAAGTAACTGCTGCACAAATAGAATCTAATGGTAACCTTGCAGAAAAAGCTAATGAGATTGAAATAGCTCTAGTAGACTGGGCCTTTACTTTTTGTTGCAAGGGGGCATTTTGTGAATTATAAATGAAGGAAATGCAATCTGATAGCCATCTTGACAAGGTTACTTTTGTCACTGGGGCACCCTTTGACTCTGAAAAGGAAACATAGAGTTGATCCATTGATCTGAATTGTTTCGTTCTGTCTAGGTAAAATCTGACTTGTCTATGAACATCAAGTTTGTGCAGCGTGTGTTCCATCCCATTTGTGTACTGGGGAAAGAAAACTGGCAACTCAATAGACTGGTTAAGATTTATCTCTGAACAAACTTTTGGTAAGAAGGATGGATTAGTTCTGAGTGAAACACTGTCATTATGGAAAATCAGTTAAAGAGGTTTGATGGTTAAGGCTTGCAGCTCAGAAATCCTCTGAGCAGAAGTATAGTCTTCCATGAAAGGAATTTCAAACAACAGGATGAGGCTGGTTTGAAAGGAGGTAGTATGATTCTGGATAGAACAAAATTCAATGGCATGACTGGAGCTCTGATTGGTGGCCTCAAATGAATGGAACCTTTAAGAAAGGCTTTAGCAAGCTGGTGCAACATAACATTGGAGCCTTGGAAACTAAGATGAAAGTTTGATATTGCTGCTAATTGAACTCTAATGGTAGCTGCAGCCGCTCATTCATTGAAAAGTTTAGTTAGAAATTTCAATATAGATGGGATCAGAGCTAGATAAGGATCAACATCATTCTGAGAGGCCCATAAAGAAAATCTCTTCCATTTGCTAAGATATAACTTTCTGGTAGATGATTTATGAGAGGATGTTATAATATGTTGGGCCTCAGTTGAGAGATTGTAAATCCTGGCTATTGTGGGAATTGGAGCACCCAAGCTGTCGGTTTGAGGGAATGAAGGGAAGGATGAAGAGCCACCGACGAATGGGTCAACAGATCTGGAACTGTGTCCAGGATCCAGCATTCTTCCAAAAGATGAGGCTGGAGGAAGGGAAACCAAATTTGCCAAGGCCAGTAATGGGCTATTAGTATCATGGTCCTTCCCAGGAGTTTTGCTTTCTGTAATACCTTGGGAATCAGAGGGAGGGGGAGAAATGCATAAAGGAGACCCAGGGGCCAATTGTGCACCATTGCATCCCTTGGGGCCTCCCCTGGCTGGGAAATTAGGGCAAAGTAACTGCTGCATTTCATGTTTGTTGGGGTTGCAAAAAGATTGCAGCAAGGCTGGCCCCACCTGCGGAAAATCCTTTCCGCTACTTGTTGCTTTAGGGACCACTCGTGAGGCAGTAAGATTGCCCTGCTCAGCTTGTCTGCTATCACACTGGATTTCCCTGGGATGTGCATTGCTATCAGAAAGCACTGGGAGGAGATTGCCTACTGCCATACTCTCATGGCCTCTCAACACAGGGGGTAAGATTTGGTTCCTCCTTGTTTGTTGATGTACCAGACCACTGACATGTCTGTCTGAACTGCAACTGTTCCCAGAGGTAGAGAGAGTCATGAAAGGACTGCAATGATAGAAGTACTGCTCTCATCTCCAGGACATTTATATGCAGATGAGCCTTGTGTTTCTTCCACATGCCTTGGGCTGTTCTTCCCTGAAAATGCCCCCCACCCAATCAAGGAAGCATCCATGGTTACCGTGGCTATGGGATTGGGTAGAACAAATGGACATCCCAGAGATACATGTTGAGACGTCAGCCACCATTGAAGGTCCTTCTTGCACGCATTCGTTATGAAAATTTGGTGTGACATTGGAAGTTCCTGAAAGGACCATTGAGAGAATAGGAGCCATTGTAGAATTTGCATATGCATTCGAGTGAGGGGAATGAAAATGATTGCTGCCATCGATCCTAGCAATTTGAGTACAATTGAGACTGGGGCTTTTTTTCTCGGAAACAGATCTGATACTTGTTCTCATAAGAGAGAAATTCTTTCTGGAGGCAGACAATGTCATTGAATAAGAAGTTATGTACCTACCATAACGTTCCATGTTAGTTGTCTTCTCTCGCCTTCTTTCTTGCTTGATGGGTTCGGAGCCGATCCCTCGGCTCCGACTCGGCACTTGCTAAGCTCGAGAGTCTCTTTCACCAGCTCGAGGCAGCCCCATATCCCATGATGCAAGGCAGTAAATACCCAGATCTCGTTTGTTGCCAAAGGGCAATAATACCAAGCATAAAATACTTCCCAAAGGAAGAAGAAACTTACAAATGGAAAAAGGACCAGGTCTGAATGGTCTTTAGCATAAAAGTTTCTTATACAAGGTCTGTCCAGGCCAGGGGGAAGGAGGGAGGGTCGCAAGAAAGAAGGCGAGAAGACAACTAACATGGAACGTTATGGTAGGTACATAACTTCTTAATGTTAAGTTGTCAATCTCGCCTTCATTCTTGCTTGATGGGACCGCGTCCCTAGCACCTCTATCCTGGGTGGCTCAATGGAACAAACTCTTGAGAACTGTAGAGCCAAAACTGGCCCTGTCCCTGGAGGCCAAGTCCAATTTGTAATGGGAAACAAAAGTGTGAGGAGTGGCCCAAGTGGCGCTGCACAAATAGTGTCCAAAGGCAGTCTAGCTTGAAAAGCTGTAGAAGTAGCTAAACTCCTAGTTGAATGTGCTTTAGGTTTTGAGCACAGCTGTTTTCCCCTGATCGTATAAATTTCAGTGATGACCGAAGAAAGCCATCTGGACAAAGTCACTTTAGAAACAGGAAGGCCTTTTTTATTATCCGCATAGGAAACAAAAAGTTGATCAGATTTTCTAAATTTTTTTGTTCTGTCCAAATAATATCTGAGCTGACGGTGGACGTCAAGATAATGTAGCTTTTGTTCAGCTCTATCTGAATAGTTAGGAAAAAATACCGGGAGATTATGGATTGATTCAGATTGTTTTTTGAAGCGACCTTAGGTAAAAAGGATGGATTAGTTCTCAAAGATACTCTGTCTTTGTGAAAAATCAAATAGGGGGGTCGAACCGAAAGAGCATGAAGTTCAGACACCCTCCTGGCAGATGTAATAGCCACTAGGAATAAAGTTTTCCAAGAAAGATATTTCAGGGAACAAGAAACAGCTGGCTCGAAGGGGGGAAGAATCAAGGATGTCAGCACTAAATTTAGATCCCACTGAGGAGGAGGATTCCTGATTGGAGGCTTTAGTAGGAAAATTCCTTTCAAGAAGGCCCTGCAGAGCCTATGGGACATAATATTATGATCTGCTATCCCGACATGAAAATAAGAAATAGCAGCCAACTGAACTCTGACTGTTGAAGAAGAGGAGCCTGCATGAAAAATCTCTGCTAAGAAGTCCAGAACTGCCTGAACAGGGGCAGTAAAGGGATCAATATTTTGGGCCTTAGCCCAATAAGAGAAACGTTTCCATTTGCTTGTGTAAATCCTCCTGGTAGAGGATTTTAGTGAAGCTACTATGATGTCTCTAACTGGGTTAGAGATCAAAGGAAGCCTGGCTAAGGAAGGAAGTGGAGCAACCATGCTGTGAGGTTGAGAGAGGGGATTGACCGGTGCAGCTGACCGGATTGGTGAATCAGTAGATCTGGCACTGGGTCCAGATGCCACGGCTGCACCAAAAGGTGATGATGGAGGAACGGGAACCAAACTTGTCGAGGCCAGTAAGGGGCAATGAGAATCAATTTGGCTCTCAAAGCGGTAGCTTTCTGGATCACCTGAGGGATCAGAGGGAATGGAGGAAGGCATAAAGAAGTCCCTGGGGCCAATCCTGGGTCAGAGCGTCTCTGGGGGATGGCCTGATAGAGGGAAGAGGCTGAAGAAGTCTGGACATTTGCTGTTTTGGGGAGTAGCAAAAGATCGCAACACGGACGACCCCATTCCAGAAAAATCTCTTCCGCTATAGATTGCTTGAGAGACCACTCGTGAGGCATGAGGATAGCTCTGCTCAATCTGTCCGCTATAATGTTGGTTTTCCCAGGGATATGCGTTGCTACCAGAAACCGATGAGAGGAGATCGCCCATTGCCAAAGTCTGAGCGCTTCTCGACACAAGGGTAGGACTTGGTTCCGCCCTGTTTGTTGATATACCAAACTACAGACATGTTGTCTGTGTGGACTGCAATTGTCCCTACGGGAAGAAAGTCGTTGAGGGCTTGCAACGTTAAAAGCACTGCTCTCATCTCCAGGACATTTATGTGCAGATGGTACTCGAACGGTTGCCACGTCCCATGAACCATCCTGCCCTGATAATGACCCCCCCACCCGATCAGGGAGGCATCCGTGGTGACAGTGGCTATCGGGGACGGAGGTACAAAGCACCTGCCTTGGTGAACCTGAGACGATGTGATCCACCAAGCAAGATGCTCTTTGCATGTCTGTGTCACCAGAATCTGGTGACGCATTGGAAGTTGCTGGTATGACCACTGTGTGAACAGCATCCACTGAAGAAGGCATGTAGAATCGAGCCAGGGAAGAAGAGTAATGGCCGCAGCCATGAGACCTAATACCTTTAGAACCATTCTGGCCTGTATTTTCTTGCTGGCCAGAATGATCCTGACATGAGTCTGAATGTCTGAAACTCTTTGTTCTGTAAGGGTAGCTGACATCCGAACAGTGTTTAAGTTTGCGCCTATGAAGGTAATAGACTGGCAGGGCGATAAGGATGACTTTTCAAGTTGATTGAGATGCCCAAATGAGAACAAAGGTCTATTGTGTAATCCCTGGCTTGTATAAGCTGATGCCTGGTGGTGGCTGACAAGAGCCAGTCGTCGAGATACGGAAACACCTGGAATCCTTGACGTCTCAGGTGAGCCGTGACCACTGCCATGCATTTGGTGAACACTCTGGGGGCTGTAGTGAGACCAAAGGGCAGGGCTCTGAACTGGAAGTGACTGGACCCCAGCCGAAAGCGGAGAAATCTCCTGGAGCGTCTGTGAATTTTGATGTGATAGTACGCGTCCAGAAGATCTATTGAGCACATCCAGTTGTCCTTCTGTAAGAAGGGCAGAATTGACTGAAGAGTGACCATTCGGAATCTTGTCTTCCTGACAGACTTGTTGAGTCTGCTGAGATCCAATATTGGTCTCCAGTCTCCCGTCTGTTTGGGGACCAAAAAGAACCTTGAGTAGATTCCGGGCTCTGAATGGTCTATTGTAACTGGCTGAATGGCTCTTTTTTGCAGTAGTTTTGCGATTTCTAACTCTGCAATGTCCCTTAGACCGGGTGGTACATCTGGAAGGGAACTTGAGGGAAGGGACTTTCCTCGAAAGGAATTATGTAACCCTTGGATATGATCGACTGTACCCATCTGTCTTGAGTGAGGGAATGCCAGGCTTCTGGGTACAGTGATAATCTTCCCGACTGCCTCCAAGGAGGGACAGCCGGGCAACACCTCAGGGATGCTGAAAGGGCTTATCAGAGAGAGGCTCCCTGTTTCCCTGGTTCTTGGACCCCCTCTGCCTCTAGAGCGGCGTCTGTTGTTGTTACCCCTCTGCCTCTAGGGTAAACTGACCACGTAAATCCGGCGTGACTCCTTGGGATTTACGGAACCACATCTTCCCACCCTTCTGTCCTTTGGGATAAGGCCTAGAAGGGTGGAAAACGGACTCCAACAGCAGAAAGAGTCTTGCCGTCCTGCTCGCACCTGGTCAAGGTTTCCTTCACCTGAGGGCCAAACAAAGCTGACCCATCAAAGGGAGAATTTGTGAAGGACGCCTTAAAGGGATCCATAAAATCACATAGCCGCATCCAGGCTTGGCGTCTAAGAGCCACACCTGTGCCTGCGGCTCTACTCGCTCCATCCGCAGCATAAGATATTAGCCGCATGGAGGAGTTTGCAATGGAATTGAGGGTTCCTAGCTGAGAAGCAATTTTTCTTGAGCCCCTGCAGCTGTAGGATCCTGAACTACTTCCCCAGCTCCTTCAGGATATCTCTTTGGAGTCTGGTGAAGTGACATAGGTAATTCAGCGACGCATAGCAAAGGTCGCTGATGAAAACATCCGCTTACCGTACCTATCCATGGTCCTAGAGTCCTTATTAGGAGGATGGACGGGCATGGAAGGATCTGCAAGTTCCTTTTTGGTGGCCGCAGCCACCACCATGGCATCAGCGGGGACACCCTTAGTAAGGAATTGTTTGTCGCTCGGGGCGGTGATAAATTTTGAAGGCCTCCTAGGGACTGGCTCTACAGAGTCAGGAGCTGCCCACGCCTTTCGTGCAATCACCTGCATAAGGGGGTCGAAAGGCGGAGATACCCAGGAGGTGGAGGGCCGAGATCTAAACGCCTCTAGGTATACTGACTCATCCTCAGAGGGATTGCTGGTGGGCCAGTTTCCCCTCTGTTTCAGAAGTTCTAGGATGTCTGAGAAGCAGACATCCTCAGAGGGGATCTAGGGATCCCTCTGACTCATCAAAGTCAGTATCCAGTGACAGACTCGGGAGTCTACATGCTTCCTCTTACAAGTCCTCTTCCTAGGAGGATCTCCCGAAACATCAGGAGAATCCTCGGAAGAGGGGGAAATTCCCAATGGGGACACCTGAGGCGGAGGATCTCTGGGTCCTGTAGCAAGAGAAGTGGCAGAGATGTCAACAGGTACAATAGAGGGAGGAGCTACGGGAACAGACTGCTGACTGATACCAGTGGCCAGTACACTCTTCAGCAGCTGGAGTGCTCCCCTGCCAGGCAGGCCCGAGAGAGCCCGCGCCAAAGGGCTAGGAACTCCAGGGGCCACCGAAGGGAAGTCTCCGAGGCAGATGTCGGAGCCGAGCTCACCAAGGCCCAGGCTCCTAGGGGAAGAGTGGGCTCGGACAAGGGTCCGATGCCACTCACCCTCGGAGGAGACCATGGAAGCCCGACCACGAATCCCTCTAAGGAAGAGGAGATAAGAGTAGAGGCTGAAGGAACAGAAGGGGTATCCGTCCTCCAGCCGTAGCAGTAACCATTCCCGAAGACTCCAACTCCAAACTCTGGGGTAGAGTTGAAGGAGGAACAGTAACGGGGTGTGGGCCAACAGTCGTCTGTTGAGACGGACTGTGTAACATTTGGGCCAGTACCTGTGACTTGAGTAATCTACTGACCACTCTCTCTAGGTCATGGTCTGATAACCTGGATGACCTTGAAGATCGGCTCCGATGGCTCCGTTCCGATAGAAGAGGTGAAGCCGGCGCCGAAAGTATCGGCTCCAAGGAAGGAGACCTCGACCTCTTCCTGGAATGAGCCATCGGAGCCGATACAATAGATCCTGTCGGAGCCGACTTCCGGGAGCCGACAGGAAGCCTCGATGTATCGGCTCCAGCCGGAGCCGATACAGCCACCAAAGTAACGGTGTCGGAGCCGATCGGAGCCGACACCGATGCCTGTGCCACATGGGTGTCGGAACCGATCGGAGCCGACATCGAAGTGGTCAAAACAGATTCGGCACCGATAGCCATCGGCGCCGAAAGCTTTGTCAATCCAGAATCGGCTCCAGCCGGAGCCGATCTCGACTCAAAACGAGTCGGAGCCGAGGCCGCAGGCTTAGAAACAGAAGCCTGGGCCTTGGCAGGTTTTGTTGATTTTGGTGGAGCCGACTTAGCCGGAGAGCCCTCCGGCTTAAGAAGGCCCCTAAGAATTAACTTATTACGTCTCTCCTGCAGGACTCTCTGGCTGAAGGAGTGACAAATAGCACAGGAGTCCTGCAGGTGAAGAGGGCCCAGACAATACAGGCAAGAAGTGTGACCGTCTGTCAGAGACATCTTCTGACAGCACGAGTCACACTTCTTAAAACCCGAGACCCTCTCCTTAGACATAGTGTTGAGAACACAACACACACACACAACACCAGTCTAAATTAACTTACACAAAATACCAAAAAGGTATTCTATAAATCCAACACACATACACCCTAACAGGGGGGGGGGATGGGATAGGGAAAAATTGACTAACAAAAAATTAAAGGAGACAGGAAAATTCTGTCAGAAAGGGTAGAATATAACTTAAACTATCAATAAAAGAGTTTTTTTGACTAAAAAAGGGGCTTAAATCACAAAAGTGAACAACTTACCAGGAGCTGGTAAAAAGAAGACCTCCTAAGCGAAGCGGCAAACGAGATCTGGGTATTTACTGCCTTGCATCATGGGATATGGGGCTGCCTCGAGCTGGTGAAAGAGACTCTCGAGCTTAGCAAGTGCCGAGTCGGAGCCGAGGGATCGGCTCCGAACCCATCAAGCAAGAATGAAGGCGAGATTGACAACTTAACATACTGTGTTTAGTTTTGCTCCAATGAAGACAGTCTGTTACGATGGTGATAAGGCAGATTTTTCTGAGTTGATGGTAATCCCCAATTTATTGCAAAGTACTAAGGTTATGTCCCTTACATGAAGATGTTGATGCTTGGTGGTGGCAGTGAGGAGCCAGTCGTCTAGACATGGAAACACCTGGAATCCCAACCATCTAAGGTGAGCGGTGACTACTGCAATACATTTGGTGAACACTCTGGGGGCTGTAGTGAGACCAAAGGGCAGAGTGCAAAATTGATAATGGCTGGCTCCCAGCCAGAAGTGTAGATGATCCCTGGATGGTCTGTCCATCTTTATGTGGTAGTACACACACTGAAGATCTATAGAGCACATCGAACTGTCTTTCCCCAGAAAGGGAAGCATTGACTGAAGCGTGACCATCCGGAACTTCGTCTTTTTTACTGACTTGTTTAGTCTGCTTAGGTCCAGAATTGATTTCCAGTCCCCTGTTTTCTTTGGAACTAAAAAGAACCTTGAGTAAGTTCTGGATCCTCTCTTGTCTGCTGGGACTGGCTGAATGACACTTCTCCAGTAACCTTTGGACCTCTAAGGCTGCTTGGTCCCTGTGGCTGGGTGGAACATCTGGGATTTTCTTTACTAGAGGGGGGTGGAGTGGCAAAGGCAATAGAGTATCCTCTGGACATTATGCTTTGTACCCAGCTGTCTTTTGCTATTTTTAGCCAGTTGTCTAGGTACAAAGATAGGCATCCCCCGACTGCTTCCAGAGATGAACAGTTGGGCCTCCTCTCAGGAGCACTGATAGGGCTTGCCAAAGAACTGGTCTCTGTCTCCCTCCTGGACCCCCCCTGCCATGAGGGCGACATCTTCCATTATTACCCCCTCCTCTGCCTCTAGAGGGGGTGTCACCACAAGTGTTCTGGAAAGATCCTGGAGACTTACAGAACCATACCTTTCCACCTCCCCTCCCTTTGGGATAAGGTCTGTTCGGGGTAGAAAAAATACTCCGATGGCAGACAAGGTCTTTCCGTCCTTTTCACTCCTGGTAAGAGTTTTCTTTACCTTAGGCCCAAAAAGGGACAAACCATCAAAGGGGGTGTTAATGAAGGAAGACTTAAAGGGTTCCACAAAGGAACATAAGCACATCCAGGAATGTCTCCTGAGAGCGATTCCTGTACCCACTACCCTGCTTGCACCATCAGCTGCATAAGATAACAGACGCATGGAAGAGTTCACTACCGAATTAAGAGTGGCGAGCTGGGAAGTTACCTTGTCCGAAACACCCGCTACTACTGAACCCTGTAGGGCATCTCCTAGCTCATTCAGGAGGTCCCTTTGTAACCTAGTAAAATGTGCGAGGTAGTTCAGCTATCGAAGAACGAAGGCTGCTGAACTAAACATATGTTTCACGTATCTGTCTATAATCCTAGATTCCCTATTAGGAGGATGAACAGATGAAGAAGTCTCCGATAATTCCTTCTTGGTGGCTGCTGCCACCACCATAGCATCTCCTTTAGTAAGGTAAAGTCTGTCTTGGGGGTTAGTTATAAATTTGTTAGGTCTCATGGGGTCAGGCTCCCTGGTGTCTGGGGACTCCCACGCCCTTCGAGTGAGTAATTCCAGCAACTCATCGAAGGGTGGAGACGCCCAAGAGGTGGAGGGTTGAGACCCAAAAGCCTTTAGGAGAACTGACTCATCATCAGAAGGGTTAAGGGATTTCCAGCCACCCCTCTGTTTAAGAATCTCTACGTTATCTGCAAAGGAGATATCTTCTGAGGGGGACTGTGGGGACCGTTCTGATTCATCCAAGTCAGTATCTGAAGTAACTGACTCCTGTGAGGAGTCCAAATGCTTCCTCTTGCAGAGTCTCTTCCTAGGCACTTCTGAGACCTCTCCAGAAGCCCTCACTGAAGAAGAACCTGGCTCACTGAATGGAGCTTCCTGAGGCTCAGGATCTCTACGCTTCAATGGAGCATGTAATGAAGAGGCAGACACCAGTGTTTTCTGGGTGGGAGCTTCTCGAACTGATGGAGTAGTTGCCAGGGCGGACAAAGCCCTCCTCACAGCCTTGAAGGCCTCTCGGTCCCAACGAGAAGAATCCCTCAGATCCGAAGATCCAATAGAAATAGTCTGCACCAGAACTTAAGGCTCCGAGCCAGAGGTCAGTGCTAAACTCAATCGAGCCGAAGCCTCGAGAGGTAAAGTCGGCACAGACAAGTCGGTCCTACTATCCTCCCCGGACCAGACTGGTGAGTGTCAGCTCCAAGATTCCTTGGTCGGTGCCAAAGGTATCAGGGCAGTCGAGGCCGAAAAACCTATAGAAGGTGTCGGACCCGAAGGGAATGCAATCATCAGTTCTGTGCTCTCCAGCTCCAAAACATCTATGCAAGTTGGAGGAGTAAGAGAAGGTGTAGGAGGAAATAAGATCGGCTCCAAAGCCCCCTGGGTCGATGCCGATAAAATTTTTGCTAGCGCCTGTATCTGTAGAAGCTTTTCACCACGCGGTTCACATCCAAATCAGGCAGTCTACTTGAGGCCCGTGAGGAATGTGACGAAGCCACCGATTGCAGTACAGGGGGACTTTAAGGTAGGAGATATCACCTCAAGGTCGGGGACCGGCTCCTAACCATAACGACAGTCGGTTCCAAAGGCTGTGGAACCGATGTCAACGCTTTACTAGAAGCTGACTTCGATGTAGATTTAGTTTTTGTCAGTTCCGTGTTTTCTGAGTGTTTGTCTGACATCCAACGATTCTTGAAAGGAGGATTTAAGCAGACCTTTATCCATTAACTTTCTCTTTCTTTCATGCAACACTCTTGAGCTGAAGGAGTGGCATACAGAACAGCTTTCTTGCAGGTGAACCTCACCCATGCAGTAAACACATTCAATATGTCCATCAGTTATGGACATCTTTTGCCCACATCTAGGGCATTTTTTGAAGACAGACTTGGCTTTTTTAACCAGGAAAAGCCGAAAGACACAAACAAACTTGGCTTTTTCTTTCTCCTGCTGAGACATTTTCAACAACCCAACAACAGCAATAAAGATTCACACAACAAACTATTCAAGCCTTGTTAAAAGAAAGGCTTTAGAAATTAAGTTCACACTGAAATTATTTATCCGCCCTGTATAAAAAGAAGGGCTGCAATTTCACTCTAACACACACACACACACACACACACACACACACACACACACACACACACACACACACACACACACACACACAGTATATTAACACTGATAATCAAGGAGAAAAAGGCCTAAAAACACGGCCACTAACTTTACTATGATAGAAGTAATAAGGTAACTATATACCCTATAAAAAAGAAGGGCTAAACAACACACTCTTATCTAAGGAAATTAAGAGAAAAAAGGGCCTAAAAGCACAGCCACTAATTTCTCTGTAATTAAGCTAGCTTAATAGAGATAGGGAGAAGAGAAGGCCTAACAAAAAACAGGTCTTAAAGACTAACAATATGATCTAAATATTGAAAGATCTAACTACAAATACAAACTACACATTCTAACTACTATAGAAAATGGCTAAATGACTAATTTTAGCTAATATAACAGCTATAATTTCTAAAGAAGAAAATTTATTCACTGGCCAGTGCTGGTGAACATCTGCTCAAGTTGTAGCGGCAAACGAGATCTGAGAGAAGATCAGGGTGTATCATGGGATAGGGAGTTGGCCTCGAGCTGGTTGAAGACCTTGAGCTTTTGCAGTTGGCCGAGTCGGAGCCCCATCAGTAGAGAATGAAAGGTGAGATAGAACAACATCATCTCTTTCACATTTATGTGCTTTGACCTGTTTTGTTCCAAAAACCCTGCACTTTTCCCCCCACTGATACAGTCAGTCTTCTTCTTCTTCTTTCGGCTGCTCCCGTTAGGGGTCGCCAAGCAGATCAAATGTTTCCATTTCTTCCTGTCCTCTGCAACTTGCTCTGTCACACCAACCACCTGCATGTCCTTTCTCACCACATCCATAAACCTTATCTTAGGCCTTCCTCTTTTCCTGTTACCTGGCAGCTTCATCCTTAGCATCTTTTTCCCAATACACTCTGCATCCCTCCTCAGCACATGTCCAAACCAATGTAATCTTGCCTCTCTGGCTTTGTCTCCAAAAACTTTCCAACCTGGGCTGACCCACTAATATACTTATTCCTAATTCTGTCTATCCTCGTCACACCCAGTGCAAATCTTAGCATCTTCAACTCTGCCACATCAAGCTCTGACTCCTGCCTTTTTGTCAGTGCCACTGTCTCCAACCCATATAATATAGCTGATCTCACTACCCTCTTGTAGACCTTCCCTTTCACTCTTACTGGTACTCGTCTGTCACAAATCACTCCTGACACTCTTCTCCACCCACTCCATCCTGCCTGTACTCTCTTCTTCACCTCTCTTCCACACTCACTATTACTCTGAACTGTTGATCCCAAGTACTTAAACTCATCCACCTTCGCAACCTCTACTCCCTGCATCCTCACCATTCCTCTATCCTCCCTCTCATTCACACACATATATTCTGTCTTAGTCCTGCTGACCTTCATTCCTCTTCTCTCTAGAGCATATCTCCACCTCTCCAGGGTCTCCTCCACCTGTTCCCTATTCTCACTACAAATTACAATGTCATCTGCAAACATCATAGTCCATGGAGACTCCTGTCTGATCTTGTCTGTCAACCTGTCCATCATCATTGCAAATAAGAAAGGGCTCAGAGCTGATCCTTGATGTAATCCCACCTCTACCTTAAACCCATCCGTCACTCCCACCGCAGACCTCACCGCAGTCATCCAACTCACTCCAAAATTTTTCTTTCTCATCCATCGCACACCCAACTTGTGGAGCATATGCACTAACAACTTTCATCATTACACCATCAATTTCCAGCTTCATAAACATTACTCTATCCGACACTCTTTTCACCTCCAAAACACTCTTAGCATACTGTTCCTTCAGGATAATGCCTACGCCATTACTCCTCCCATCCACACCATGATAAAACAATACATACAATACAAACTGATACAGTCAGTGCAGTATGCAAAACCCAATGCATCTGTTGTTACACATTGAGCAGGGGTAGAAAGAGAGAATGGGAGACCTGGATTTAGACAAATCTGGTCTCCCCAGCAAAGAAGTTCTCTTTTCACAAATCCCTACACAATGATCCAAAAATCCAGTGAGTGGTAATGTTGGGCCACACCAGTCTTTAAGAACCACCAGGTTTTTCTCATGTGCAACCTGGCAAGAGGAATTATGAGAATCACAGATGCCATGAACCCTAGCATCCTTGCATATATCTGGACTCAGTCAAAGACTTTAGCAAGAAAGTATGTCCACTTTCTCCTGAGTTAAGAATGGCCTTTTGCCAGAAGAAATCGAAAAGGCACCCTAGAAAAAAACTATCCTATGAGAAGGAATTAAGGATGATGTCTGACTCCGAATCTGAAAACCCAGGTTGAGAAGGAGATCTGCAACCCAAGTAAGGGATTCCTGATACCTGGGAAAAGACTTTGCAAAGGTAAGCAAGTCATTTAAATAAGGAAGTATGTGGATGCCATGCAATCTGCAATGGTCTATCACTGGAGGTAGATACTTGGTGAAAACTCTTGGAGCTGTAGATAACCCAAAGGGTAATGCAGAAAACTAATAATGTGACTCAGACAAAAAAGAAATCCAAAGCATCCTCTGAACTCTATAGCAATGGAAATATTATTTATTTTTATTTATTTATTTAACATTTGTGTATTGGGAAAGTCCAACTTGGAATGAAGCCAATTTTCAGTAGAGGCCCGGGGAGAAACGCTCCAGACGCATGTCTTTGTAACATAGGAGGAAACTGGAGTACCCGGAGAAAACCCACGCGAAAGTAGGGAGGACATGCAGACTCCGCACAGAAAGCACTCCAGCCAATAATCAAACCAGAGAACTTCTTGCTGTGAGGTGACAATGCTACCGCTGCACCACTGCGATGATAAGTATCTTTCAAGTTTAAAGTTACCGAAAAGCTCACTTGAGGAATGACAAGTAACAGAGTTTGTGCAGTCAACATTTTGAACTTTGGCGCTTTTATGATCAAACTGAGAAACAAAATGTCAAGAACTGGTCTCCGGGAAGCATCCTTCTTTGGTGCCAAAATATTCTTGAATAAAACCCCTTCCTCATGTGTTCTAGGGGCACAGCCTGTATGATACTCAGGGAAAGCATGTTTCTTAAACCAGAGAAACACACATCTGTCTGTTTTTATGGATGAGGAGGAATACCCCAAAATGGAGGAAAGTTTTCCTATTACCATCTGTAACCCTCCAACTGTTTTCAAAACTCACTTGCCTGATAAAATCCAATGTCAAAGGGGGGAAAAGACACAGGTTTTTTGTAGTTAAAAATATCAATAACCCTTTGAATCAATCTGCCTCTCTCATCAAGCTGTTTGAGTACCTCTGGAGCACAAGAACCAAACAAAACATACTTATCCAAAGAAGAATTCAAAATCTTAGATTTGACATCCTCAAAAAATGTTTGATCATGTACCCAAGCAAAACATCTCATAACAATAGTAGAAGCTGTAGCCCTGGTCACAGAATCAGCAAAATCATGCACTCTCTTTAAAGAATGTTTAGAAACTTGAAAGAGTAGCAATAACACAATGCAGAAAGGACCTGCCTTCTGAATGCAAAGTGACGGAAATGTTCCTGACTGTTAATACAAGTCAGCACATACTTCGATATACGAGTTTAGTAGTTCAAAATTCTGAAGACGAGAGAGGAAGAAAAAATTATCTTCCCAAACCTGTCAAAGGCTTTACAGTACTTGTCAGAATAAGTTGGATTACCACTGACCAAAAACATGTTAGCAGCTAGAGAACAAATAGAAATAGCTGCTGGTGAGATAATAAAACAAATACTTGTTAGACTGAGGAAATTTTTAAAGTCCGTCTGCCTTCTAAGGGACTGAGGATTGACTGTCAAAATGATTGCAGGCCAAATCAAAAGCATTCCCCCAAATGCTGGCATAATCAAAGGAATGGGAGTAGAAAATGATACATTCACTTGCAAGATGTCATAATATATTCTTAGAGAAGACGGAATATCCAGTCACATTTATCTTCTGTTTCAAAGGCTTTAAAGCCTGCAATAAACCACTAGCCAAAGTAATTAACTCATTATGAAGGATAATTCAAACTGCATATTACTACTGATTTGCTATCAGATGTAAATACTCACTAGACTTGATCCATTACAAAAATAATGCCAAACAGTTAACCTTTTGAGTAAATATTTTCAGAACTGCTTTGCCCTCCCAGAGGTTGGACACACCACTTGATAAATGTTGATCCACAATAGAAAAGAATGCAAAAACTCCACAGGAGATGCACAGAGAAACCAGTCAACAAGATTTTGGCATAAGACAGATGTATGCATAACGTCATTCAAAAACCTCTTTTTTAAGGTAACATGAGAGAGAAATTCCTTGCCAGTACACAGAGTTTTTTTTTTTTTGAAGCACTGAGCTGAAATATTATGTTTTATTATTATTATTTTTAAGGATTTGTTAACTGGTTAAATACTGAAGGCACAATCCTCTATTCAGGGATGATTTTGAAGCACCGTTGGGTTAAGTGACTTGCTCAGATTCATTCAATTGGCAAATGGAGGCTGACAGAATCACACATCGGACTGCAAAATGAAGGTGTCCTTCTATATCACTGTTGCAGTATTCAAAACAGAAGGGATCTCCCGCCCAGGTCTGCCCGACGCTCAGGCAGTATATAAAATCCTAATGATCTTGCATGCATTGTATGTCACACCTATGCTCCCCGCACAGAATGTAGGGCATAAAAGGGATGTATGGATGCAACTACCCATAACGTCTTTGCCGCTAGTTCAAACACCATTATTGCCAGTTGGTCTGAATGCCTTATTGCTGTACTGAATACTTAGCCTCCAGATAAGTGCCCCATTGGGGTTGTTTTTTTTTTTTTTGCTTTTCTTGGTCTTGTATTCAATTTTGCTATCTAGAGTTCATATCATCCAAGAAGGGAAAATATCAGTGTGAGAGGCAGATACCCCGATTGTCACAAACAGTGTCTTTTTTTGTTTGGGTGCTTTCCACTTCCATACCTCTTGTAGTATCTGTAAGACGTTTGTGCCCAAGACACTCAGAAGCCATTTGTCTTCCGTGGCCATTTATCTTGAAAACCAATGTCTTAAACAGTTAGCCCAGGGTTTCATGGCAGAATCCTTTAACCCCAAGATACTCCCGCTAGGTAAGAAGGCAGAAAAGAAGTCTGGACTGGATTCTTTAGTTGTCCAGCCTCAACTGGACGTCCCTCTAAAAGTAGGTAATAGCTCTGCAGGTCATTTGGCGTCTACATCAAATTTCTCTGCCACAACCCCATCGGAGGCCAGCAAGGATCCATATTTTGGGGCGTCCTTTGAGGCTTTGCCAGTATCTGCTCCAGCTATCAAGGGTGAACTACAGTTGATGATCTCGGAGGGTTATAGAGAGATTCGGCTGATACTGGTCAGGGAGGAGGTTCCTGGTTTTCTTACTGAATCCTGCCACTGCCAGAACCTCCAGTATTGGTTACGGCTGATGTCCCTTTCAAGAAAAGACAAAAAAAAATGAATTGTGTTTCGAAGCATCCTAAGGATTTTCTAAAGGAATGGCAAGAGTTTATTCAGGGCTTGTTTTCTGCCTTGATGGCCCTAAAGACTCCTCAAGGGGTTTCAGTACCTGCTCCTCCTTGGACATCTACCCCTTCTAAATGGCTTAGGGAACCAGATTCCTCAGATTAGGATTCAGTGTCTAATAAGGGGCCTTTGTTCTATTCTTCACAGATGCCTTCATCTTTGGCTTATGGTTCTAATAAAGAGAAGTCTTTTTGCCCTGAGCCTCCCTTTGAGGAACTGTCCTTTGGGGACACAATTGCTAGGATGATGGATACTTAAGTGGGATTCCTCGCAAGTGTCTGATAGTCAGAGAAGATTATTATGAGTTGTTTCAGGTGGATACTCCTAAACCATCAGCAGTTCTGTACTGGGTCCTTTGTTAGATACTTCATTGTTGTTTCCAAGTCACCTGATTCTCAGACTCCTGCTTCTAAGAAACCTGACAGAATCGATAAGGTTCCTGAGGATTGTCAATTTTTATCTAAATGTCCTTCTGCTGATCCTTCTGTGGTATCAGTCTCTTCTGACAAACCTAAACTTTTGCTTTTTGATAAGGATAGTAGGACAATGGAGAGGATTGGTAAGAACGTTTACACTGCTTCTACTTTGGTCTTTAGGGCTGTTAATTACCAGACCACATGACCAGATATACTCTGGCCTTCTAGGCTTGTCAGGTTATTTCTGACCTCCCTGATTCTGAAGGCAAATCCTCTGCCTTATCTATTTTAGGTTCTGCTTCTCAAGTGGCACGCCACTCCATTAAGCGTAGCTATGATGCTGCTGATGCCTCATCCAGGGCTGTGGCTTTTGGTTCTGTCATGAGGCATTGTTCTTGGCTTCATCTCCAGTCTCTGCCTCAGGACATTAAGGCCAAGTTGTTGGATGCTCCTTTGGATAATAAACATTTTTGGGACTGCTGCTGCTGACATGTTTAAATCGCTTCAAAAGAAAGGCAAACCCTTGCAGGATCTTAAACATTTTTGTGTCTCTCCAGTCCATAAATTTCACAGGAATTATGCTTCTAGATCTGCTTTTGTTTGCAGACAACCCCGCCAGACCTCCAGGGACAGGAAGGGTGGTAGGCATGCCCCCTCAGCTAAAGCTTCTCAGATTTCTGTGGCCCAAGAAGCTTCCTTTATGTGATAAGCTTGCTTCTCTTTGATAATTTGCCCCTCCCTTTAAACCAGGTTCCTTTGTCCCTTTGGCTTTCCCTTTGTCTTCTAAATTGGTGTCTCATCACTTCAGACTCTTGGGTTCTATCACACGTCACCTGTCCCCTCTTCCCAAGGGAGAAAGGGTTTTATTCCAGGAGGTTCCTGGTTCCTCGAAAGGAGGGCTCTTGGAGACCTATTCTGTATCTCTCCTGGGTCAACACCTTTCTCCAGGTCCCTTCTTTTTGGATGCTTACTCTTCAAATTCGGTTTCCTCTTTTATTACCCTAGGATTTTCTGGAGTCTTTGGATCTGAAAGATGCTTACTTCCATATCCCTATTCAACCCTCTTTTCAGGAAGTTTTTACATTTCTCTGTGCCATCCTTTCATTTTCAGTTCTTTGCTTTGTCCTTTGGCCTTTCTACTGCCACAAGGGTATACACAAAATGCCTAGATCCTGTGATTGCTTGCTGCAGGCTCCAAGGCAGTCAGATTTTTCCTTAACTGGACAACCTGTTGCTTCAGACTACTTCTCCCAGTTGCCTGGTACAGAATCTGGAGTTCACTATTTCTCTTCTTCAAAGTCTGGGGTTCACTATCAACTTCCAAAAGTCCAGCCTAACTCTCACTCAGGATCATGTGCATCTGGTACGCAGGATTCAGACTGTGCCAAAGCTGGCTTCTCTTCCACCTCCAAAAGTTTTGTCATAAACAGCCTTTTAGTCTCCTCTTATTCTGACTGCCATGCCAACCAGGGAGTTTCTTCAGACCCTGGGATTCACGGCCTCTTTTATTCCAATCCTCCCTCCTGCCAGAATACCTATGCAGAAGCTTCAATGGTACCTCAAGTCAGTTTGGCTGCAGCACTGTACTGTCACCTTCTTGGAATTCAGAGTACCTCTCCTTCCCTGTCTAAAGAAGGAATTCAAGTAGTGGATTTGACAGTTTGCTCTCAAACCATACCTGCTCTTTCAGCCTCCAATCCCTTCTTAAGAACTGCTAACCGACGCCCCAGACATATGGTGTGGGGCTTATTTTGGTCACCTGAGAGTTCAGAGTCTCTAGCACCTCTATCATGAGTCAGACCATATAAACATCAAAGAGATGAGAGCTTTGATCCTGACCTTACAGCTGTTCACCCCATGTTCTCCCCAGGCCCCTTGAAGGGGTACACAGAGAGCACTACAGTGATGTGCTATACCAACAAGTATGGAGGCACAAAAATCTTACCTAATCTGCAGGATGGTGCTTCAGGCGTGGGAGGTTGCTCTCAGTTATCAGTTAACTCTTCAAGCAGTCTATATTCCTTCAGAGCACAGTCTAGTGGCAGACTGTCTCAGCAGGTCCAAAACACAGGCTCAAGAATGGATGTTTCACACAGACAAGTTTCTGGACATTGCCCATCTGTGGAGTATTCCTCGGGTAGATCTTTTTGCCTCACCACTGAACAGGCAGCTTCCTCTCTTCTGTTTCAGAGTGCCATTCCATCTGGCATGGAAGATGATGTCCTTTTTTTTTCTTGGAAGGGATGTTTCATTATGCTGTCCCTCCACTTCCTCTACTTCCAAGAGTCCTGCAGAAGATTCAGCTGGACTCCCCAAAAATCTTGCTAGTGACCCTCTTTTGGCCAAAATAACACTGGCTCACCTAATTAATGCATCTGACCAGGGGCAATCACACAAGTTACCTCACCAATTGGATCTCCTCACACAGGACAAGGGGTCTCTCATTCATCCTCACTTGCCCACTCTTCAACTGACACTGTGGATTAGAGGGTTTTGATCCCTTTCAGGCACCTCTTTTCTGAGGAGGTGCTCAGAGTTTTACAATAGGCAAGGAAACCCTCAACCAAAAAAATCTTATATATCCAAATGGAAAAGATTTTCTGTCTGGTGCCATGCTTGTAACCAGGACCTTTTTCAGTGGGGGTCCCTCGGTTCCTCTCTTATTTATGGGACTTGCTCTAGTCTGGCCTGGCCTATTCTTCTGTGAAGGCCCATATATCAGCCATTTCTGCTTGTCAGCCCTTGAATCCTCCTTTGGCTTCTCGTTTTGAGGTCAAACAAATTTTAAAGGTGTCCTGGATATTAGGCCCCAAAGAAAACCTCCTCCTCCTCCTCCTTGAGACCTTAAATTTGTTTTGGAAAAATTGACTCAGGCTCCTTCTCAGCCTACAGATTTTGCTTCTTTGCAACATTGTACTTGGAAGGCTGTTTTGTTGTTGGCTCTTACTTCTACTTGGAGGGTTTCTGGGCTCCAGGCCCTGATGGACATTCCTTCTTTTTTTTTTTGTTTTTTGTTTTTTCACAGGGAAAAGTTTTTTCCCTTCGTACTAATCCTTCTTTTATTCCCAAAGTAGTAAATGAGTTGTTCTTGAATTAGTTGGTACATATCCAATTCTTTTTCCCTTCTTCTTAATCTTCTAGTGAGAGGGTACTGCATACCTTGGAGTTGCACAAACAGCTCAAGTACTATTTGGATAAAAGTTAAGCCATTCATAAGCCTTACCAGCTTTTTGCTTCCTTTCATCCCAGGACATTGGGTTTGGCTGTTTCTAAGCAAACCATCTCCTCCTGGATATCTATGGCCATTTCCTTCTGTTATACTTTTCATGTCAAATTCCTGTCTACTTCTGTTAAGAGATCATTCCCCTAGAGCTGTTGCTTCTTCAAGGGGTTGGACACCCAATTCCATCCTTGAAGCTGCTACCTGATCTTCAGTGCATACCTTTACTAAGCATTATAAGCTGGATATGGTTTCTAGGGCAAGAGCAGGTTTTGCTGAAACCATTTCATATGGGCTTGTTGAGGGCTCTTCTCAGCCTTCCACCTCCCATTCTGTTTCTTGAGCTTTTTTTTACTCTCCCTTCTGTTTTGAATACTGCAACAGTGATAATAGTAGATGTCTTGCTTGTTCTGGTTTTTGTTTTAGAATCCCTTCTGGCTGAGGCTTTCCCCTTTTTCTTCTGGATTTTTTCCTTTTTGATCTGGATGCACTCTTCTGTCTTATGGAGGCTGTTCTCTTCTGGGGCAATTAAGTTCTAGGTAGTTGTGCCTGTACATCCCTTTTATGCCCTACATTCTGTGTGGGGAGCAGATGTGACATACGGCACACACAAGTTCATTAGAGTTTTTTTAATATTGGCTGAGCATTGGGCTGCCCTAGGTGGGAGGTCCCTTCTGTTTTGAAAACTGCAACAGTGAACAGGACATCTACTGTTATGGTAAGATTTTACACAACCGTACTGTCTTTTGGAGCTCATTTACATAACCTTCATGATGCTTTAAGAAAAAGAGGCCTATAGACGTTTTTTTTTTAACACTAAGAAGGATAATCAATTCACCAAAGTGCCTTCTTAATGAATATGCTCTGTCATACCAGTGGCAAAATATTTCTCTGAGCAGACAACCATTTACATTGATTCTATAAAATAAGTATCACCAGCTGTTTATGCTGACACTGTTTCAGGTTTGAAAAAAAGCTCAAACCGTTTGATTGCACAATAAGGCACAAAAGGGTGCAAAATATATTAACCATAACAGGCTTTGTTTCTATATCTTATATCCCATAGTATATAGCTTTCTAGGGCAAGACCACAGAGGGCTACAAGTGCAGAAACTGAGGAACTATTCAGAGCTATGAAAAGTAAATGCCTGTATTCAAGAAACACAACACACACTCAAAAATGCTGCAGACTGAAATGTTTTGACATAAACATTTCAATAATGTCTTGTCCAAACCCTGTGTTATAACAAAGGGCAGAGCAAATCTCAAGGACCTTTATCAGCTGCAAGTTAAAATACAGACTACAAAATAAAACTCTGAGAGCAAATGTTCACTTTTGATGTAAGGAATAATAACAAATTATACGTAAATACATGGACACGGATTACAAAATTCTAAAATTCTAATCCCATTCCCTTTTCAGTCATTTCTACTAAAAGAAAATATTACAGGGGATCTACACTACTGTAGCAGTAAGCATCTGCTGCCTCAACAGTGTTTGGCCCTTGGTTATCCACTTCAGCTCCCAGCAGGGCTGCATTCTGTATAGAGTTTGTATATAGTCTCCCACAGTACTTGTGGTTTTGGGTCTATTTCAGTAGACCGAAATGCTACATCACTGACTTTTAAAAAAATGAGGTCACATAACATCGCATATACCAGATTGTCATTTATCCGACCGGTTAATACATCAACTGCAGTCAATGCATAGCTTTAAACACTTCCCATAAAATAGTATGCTGTATCGTTAAATATGCATACTTGCTACACAATCTAATGAATGCCCACCAAGAAGCTCCACCGATAACAAAAAATCATCCACAAACTTATAATATTAAAAGTACATAGTAACATATTTCACCTATAAACAAATATAAACAGCAGAAAGTGCAACTTTTAAACTGACCCGCCCACTAATCACAAAACAAAATATAAAGAAAAAACAATGAATATTCATATTGGTAACTATAGCACCAACATAAATATTCAGTCGGAAATCTTAAATTCAATAACAAATACTAAATTCCAAACAAAACATGCCCCCCAAACCCCCTGCAAATTAAGTGTACCAACTCCAAGATCTCACTACAGTGCAGAAAAGAGTGGACTTCCTGTTCCACTCATCTCGGACTGTCGGCATTTCAAACTTTCATTTCGGCCTTCTGGTCTCGGTTTTTTAAAAGTCATGATGTGGCATTTCGGTCTACTGAAATAGACTCGTGGTTTTTGCGAGGTGTTTTTTCCCCACAACCCAAAAACATGCTGAAAGGTGAAATGGAAAACCTGTACACTACCCACAGCTCTAAGTGTAATGTGGGTATATGTGTGCATACACATCATGAAACAGCCCTCTGTCTTACATCATGTGAGTGTCACAAGGCTGTGGTACCCCATACACATTAAAAATTAATAAAATGAAAATATTACATTAGCCATCATATGGCATTCTATTTGTCACAATTCCATAACATATTTCATAAACATTCAATATGACTTACTATGTAATCATTCCCACATTAAGTTTTCTTTCAAAATTTGACTGGTCCATAGCATCATAAGGGATTACTAGGCTAAATAAAAATACTTTCTGTTCAGAGTGCTAGGACCCACACACTCATACACACAAACCTTATTTATTCCACCCTCTGCTGATAATTTGTTTGCTTCTGCTACTTGCTATGGCTATCTCATATCTGAATCATTTCCTATCTGCTTCATCAAATTCAGTTAGCATGGCAGTCTGTATTGTATTGCTCAACAATTCTTTTGTGCAGGAGCTAGTAAGCTGGAACAGCAGGCTACATTAATGGCAAATACTTCAAGCTTAGGGTTTGGAATATACTCTATACAGCAGTTCATGCACACTTTTCTTCTCTGAGATCAACATTTACAGCTCTTGCTGTTCTCTTGTTTTATTCATGCTCCTCTCACTATCAGATCCAATATAAATGCATATTCCTCTCTCATCTCAGTGTTTTGGAATGATGCACTTTCTACAGATGAGATAAAGCACATACCTTAGAAAATTAACTTGCCATGATATTTCCATAGCTAAATAACAAGTCAGTAAAGGTAAACACCAGCAAAAAAAAAAGTAAGCCCTTTGTAACAAAAGACAGGCTAAAATGGCCTCAGCTGATAAAATCACGTCCTTAGAGGGATGCCTCCTTGAGTCTATTAATACATTTAAGTACCTGGGAATTATTTGCAGCATTACATGTATACCAAGAAGACTAACATAAACAGCTGAGTCTCCTGAAAATTTTCAGGTATTTTAATCTGAACAATACCTCTCGACCTCTTAGAGCAAGAAATCTGGACAAAGTCATAAATAAAAGTGAGACAAAGGCCCAAAAACAGGGATACTTTTTAAATATTGCTCTTACAAACTTTGATAGTTGATAGAATAATAGGTTTTGCATTAGCATGAATTTTCTGGACAATGGGGGGGGGGGGGTCATCATTAACAAACAGTGGGAGCCTGCTCCAATCTTGACCTAAGGAAGTATTACCTTATAGATGAAGTGAAAGATGGAATGGAATGGCCTGACAGTTAAATTAAGATACCAGAGTCACTTAAGAAGTATGGGATTGTTGGATGGAAAAAGTAAGGAAAACAATGAGAGGCAGTTGTGAGGAGCTAGATGCATTAATTACATGGTCTGCATAGAAAAACTGTCTTACGGTCCTGCATCATCTGTTTGGACCTCTTCCTCACTAGAAATACATGGCTTTGAAAGCACTGCACCTTCAGAATTGCTCTTTATAATTACTACCAATATGCATACACCAAGGGTGAAGTACTCATAACACATAGTGGATGTTGCTGTTATTTTATAACAATACAGTTGGAGCAACATAAGCAATTGTCCAGAGTGATGTAATGTATATCAACTTTATAGGAAGAGTTTGATATTCTAATACTCATAAGAGTTCCACAATAGTGAGAGACTGAATGATTGAAAATGCGGATGTGTATATACCAAGTCCAATACTAACATTTCTTGGAATACTTCCTTTTCTCCAAAGTATGGTGAGTTCAGAGATGGTGTATAGGTTTGGGGGGGGGGGTTGCCTTCCCTACACTGGGGGCAAACAACTTTAAAGGAGAACAGTGTTGTTCAACATTCACTGTTCTCTTGTATTTTCACGTTTTTTTATTATTCAGGGATTCACACGTATGAGTCTCAGAATTACAAAAGGGAGCTCAACTTTGCAGCACCATTTGACAGAGTAAACCATGAACTGCTAATGAAAATCCTGATTATGACAAGTATATCTAGATCTTTGGTTAGGAAGACATTGTCATGGCTGAAGAAAATAAAGTGGCAAATTGACTATAAATCCTGCCTCAGCAACATCAAGGGGTATGGTAGCAGGGTCTTGGGGCACTACGTTTTTAGCATGGATACCTTCCACTGTCTATATGTTGACTAATTAAAATTAGGCAACTATGTGTCAAGTAGTGATAATAAAGAGAAATCTTAACAATGCTTAGAACTGTGTTACGGGCATTAATACAATCAAGAATATATAGATAAGATCAAGCATACAACCTTCGACCTTTCATGTTTACAGTATGGATTATAAAATAAGTTGTAAGGAGATTGAATACATGCCTCAGTTTAAGGACTTTGGTATCTGGTTGGATAACAAACAAAATTTTGTCGATCACAGAGGCAATGTTGTAAAAGTATGCATCAAAATTATAGCCTGTAATAGAAAATAATATATCAAGTCTAGGAAAACAGATGTTATGACAAACATTTATAAAAGCCTACTGAGATCAAAAGAATATGGCAACTATCACAAATACTAAAAAATAAAAGACAAGACTAAAATGAATACAGAAAAATATATAAATGATGACAACATGTTTGGCTGTAATGTTATATAAAATAAGTTACTAATTCTGGTTTTATATTCAGTGAACCATGAGTATAAAAATGGAAACTTGATACCTGCCTAAAAACTACTTAGGATCCATTCATCTGTAAGTGCTTAGCCTTGAAAAAAAAAGAGAGAGAAAATGCAGAGCATGTTAAATTATGAATATGTTGGAAGAATGACAAACTAACAATTGGTTCACAGACAGAGGGGTAAGCATTTGGAAAAAAAATATCAGTTGATTAACACTGGAAGTCAAAAGAAATTTAATAAAGCTATAGGAGAACTACATGGGGAACATGTTACATGGAATGGTGGGCTTCAACAGTTTTGAACCCAAGCCTGAAACTCTACTGTATTGTACATAAAAGTAAAGGTTGTGCATAAATGCAAGATACCTCCAAAAGACAAACAACTCCTCTGTTATATCCTATTTGATCTCTTCTAGTCTCTTACATGGGTTTGATTCCTTCTTCTTAATCCTATAAGACTATTGCTGCACATGATTTTAGTCCCCACAGCTGACCGAGCCTAATATCAAAATTGTCAGTGATGACATCCTTGTCATAATTATAAACTTGCATATATCCTCAGGGATTAGAATAAGAGGCTCAACCATACAGATCAGTGAAGGCTACTGCCAAGAAGCAGCACTAAACATGATTTATGAAGTACAGTTCAGAAAAAGGGCTAAAGTGTAGCCCTTATAAACAACTGATGAGTAAACCTGGCATGCCACATTAAGCCACAAAATGAAGTAATACAGTCATCACTTACTTTGTATGCTTTTCTACCTAGCAAGCTTGCATTGCACTACCATGAGGTTAGGGGTTATGGCAAAAAAGAAACAAACTAGAGTAGATGTCTATTAAAATTCCACAGATCATAACTAAAATCTTAATACTGGAGCTACCTCTATGAATGTACCAAGTTGCATGCAGTGATGCATCAGAGTATATCCCTAACTGTGAAGTACAGTCATCTTGGAATGAATAAATGTATGTATTTATGTGTGTGCATGTATTTAAGCAACTCCCTTCAAATATTATTTAGTGATATAAAAGCAGTTATCTTTTTTGAATCACTGTTTATTTTTAAGGAGATAGGGGACCCACAATTTCTGGTATTGAGACAGAAAACTACTGGGTGTATCGTGGAGTAAAGATAATTATTTCAAATGAAAAAGCAATTATGTGACAACTTTAATCCTGCAAATCATGTAGTTGCACAGGGTGACTACAGCAATATCCACTACGTGTTTTTCCATGCATTTCATAACAAAAGTGCATGTGTATGCTAGAAAACTTGATGTACAACAAAGAGACATATATATTATTCACCACTGCTGATAAGTTGATAGGCTCTTTTTGAGAATTGTCTGGTACGCCTGCCTGTAGCTAACATTAAGCACAAATAGTTTGCTTTGACTTGCAAGCTGTTTGTGTTTGGCTGCAGAACATTTTCTGAATCACTGTTGGCCATTAAACATGGATTTAGGCATAACAACTCCTCACAGCTAAGCACAAGGTTTTTCAAAACTCTACCATTGTTCTTCAACTAGTAAGTACATTGGTGAATGTACCAATAGCATGTACTACATGTTAATTGCCACCATATACCAGCCTGGCTCCATGATGCAGAGAAATGAAGACTTTATTGTGTCCCAGGGGACCAGGGTTCAATTATCAGGTCTGGCACTGGAGCAGCCAGGTAAGGAAGAGAGAGGGGAATGAAAAGACATGAATGTAGGGGCACGGGCTGCTCACCTGTCCTAAGGGGGACGGATGGATGCAAGTTCTCAGTGAGCACAAAGGTGGTACGATTTCTTTAAAAGAGACCAAGAAACCAATACCCATACTTGAGGATGGGAGAGTAGGGCTGCTTTCTGTACCATCCCTTGAAGACGTGGCAGCTGACCAGTACGATCAGTCCGTGGCACGCCCCCTTCCCTCATGAACCAAGCATGTGCAGGCATTTTTGTGCATAAAGAGAAAAGCTTAATGAGTAAACTTAATTAATAAACTTAACCCTGATTGTTCTCTAAATGATGGCCCCCTCCTGGTCAACTCTCACGCTGGTAACAGGGAATGAATGGGCTGACTGGCTGGGAGGAAGTGATAAATAGCAGACAGAGGAGAAACAAAACTGAGAAAAAATATTACCACCAACCACTTAATGTGATGTGATGCTAGAAGAGCTGCTTCTGTTAAACTAATAATCATGATGCTGACTTACAGCTCACTTTTAACTGAGGTTTATGGTGATTATGTGATAAACCTACATACTGTAACAAGCTTTCTTTTCCTATAAAAAATTTTATATATTACCCAAACAATCTCTTAGTTAACCTGTGGGTGAAACGCAGCTGCTGTGTATGGTGACAGACCAGTACAAATATACTGTTTTGCAAATGTAAGTGCATTGTTTAAATGAATACACTTTGCCTTATGTTTGGGACATGTTTGAAAGGACCTGCTTAGAAAGGGTGCAGCTCTAGCAGTACACAAGCCTGATTATCAGACATAAAGTAAAATGAGAAGACAGTTCTATTTCCTGAATGTAAATGAGTGCATATTACCAGTTTTCTGATACAGACACATCAGTTCATAACCAGTTCAAAGCCATACAGAACAATTGTGCAAGTAATATTACAGTAACATCAGATGTTGGAATAGATTACTGCTCCAGCTGCCTTAAGCAATATGGGAGGGTCTGCCAAGGATCGGACCCAGCTAGCCAGCTTTCCCAAGCTTTAGGGCTTCTTCCATGTACCCTGGCCACTGGTAAGCATGAGCGATGTACAGATAACAAGTGGCTATGGAGCCAAATACTTCAGGGGTTTCTTTTATAGGGAGGACAGACCCACATGCTGGCAAAAAAAAAAAAAATAGTGGGATGGTGGGAAGGAGTAGCTACTGCAGCAGTTATTGATTCAAACATCTGCTGTTATGGTAAGTCTTCTTACACAACTGTAGTATATTCACCATTAGATCACTGCTGCAGTAGCCTTAAGCAATATGTGACAAATAACTTAGCTTATTAAGTAATGGAGGGACTGAACTACCACGGCAGGGCTAGCCACCCAGCAGTGTAAACCTTGGCTTGAGATGATTTAACTTCAGATGTTAAACTGGTCCATGAGACAGGACTAGTGATGAAAATGCTTTTTTGACTATTGATCTTTTGAAGTGCGCTCTAGTAAGTATATCATTCTTCTGACTGCTTCTTAGTGAGTAAGATTTTTTTCCCCTGAATACTCATTTTTTTAGATGGGGGAACATTAGCCAAGTTTTGGGATTTTGAAAAGGAAACAGTTTAACAGATAAGAAGCTCTATCAGCAACTGGAAACCAGTGGAGATCTTTAATGAGGTTGCAATGGCGTGTTTGAAGTGTCCATTCTCTCTCTTTGTTGTAACTTCCTTGAATATCCCATCCACAAATGTTTCTGGGTATCCTCTCTGTCAGCATATTTTTTAATATGTTCAACTGATGTAAGAATTCCTCATGCTCTGATACCAGTCTTGCTATCCTAACCCCTTGTTAATTTTAATTTGGTCAACTAACTCAGCCATTTTTCTACTGTTGTCTTTAATTAAACAGTTGAGCAGCTCACAACCCTGTTTATTAAATTGATGGTTGTTGGTATTGAACCATGAGATTACACCTGAGGAACATTCATATATGGTAGTAAAACATCCAAAAATACCCACAATTTTTGGAGTCCTGAAGATCCACAAGGACCTTCAGGACCCCACTCTTAGACCTATAGTGGACGCTCTAGCCTCAAAAACATATCCTATAGCTAGGTTTATCGATAGTCATCTTAAAAATGTACTTAAAGACTGCCCATGGATTTTAAAGGATTCCTGGGACTGTTTAGGTAAAATAACCAATGATAAATACTGTGATGATTTAATTTTCGTTACCATCAATATAAGAGATTTATTTTCAACTATTCTACACGACATGGGGATCTAGTAGTTTTATAGCATCCTGTGTCAATATACCAACATCAGCCATGGACGCATCCTCACCATTACAACCATGATGGAGTTGGTCTTGGATACGAATATGATCATTCTTGAAGGCCAACTTTTTCAACAGTGCATGGGGACAGCAATGTGGGCAGTGTGTGCACCCATTTTCGCCAATATTGTTTTGGCATTTTGGGAGAAGGAGATTTTGTTTAAAAGTGTATTTACTGATTATTGGACATTTTATGGTCGTTTTTTGGACAACATTATTGTTTTCTGGAAAGGAAGTGAGGGGGAATTGCACAGTTTCCTTGAATTTATAGAGCAGAGCAATGAATTACTGGAATTCACGAGTACTATTACATGGAATACCACCCATTACTTGGACATCACACTACAAAAAAATAGGAACATCAAACAATTTATGTCCAATATTTTTAGAAAACCCACGTATTCCAACACCCTCCTTCTCTTCAACAGTTGCCATCCACTGTCACAGAAAAAATCCCTAGTAAAAGGACAAGGGGTTAGGATAGCAAGAATGGTATCAGAACATGAGGAAATCTTACATCAGTTGAACATATTAAAAAATATGCTGACAAAGAGAGGACACCCTGAAACATTTGTGGATGGGATATTCAAGGAAGTTACAACAAAGAGAGAGAATGGACACTTCATTCCTCTGTTAGGTATAGCACACAGCAGTGAAGAAGTGGTGGTGCAAAAAGAAGGGAATTACTTCAACAAATCAGGTGTATTTAGATTCAATAACAGTTTTACAATATTAAAAGGATTTTAACACATAATTGGCACATATTCAGTGCGAACCCAGAACACCTTGATTTGGTAGGTACATTCCCAAAAATTGTGTATAAAAAAGACACTAGCATAAAAAATATGATGGAAACTTATAGAAAGACGGATGTAAGGATGCGGGGGGGTATGGTAAAATGTGGGTTTGGCATGCAATGCAAACATAATTCTGGAAGGCAAGGAGGTATATATATATATATATATATATATATATATATATATATATATATATATATATATACACATACATATACCCAATTATGGTGGATATATAATACGGAACAAGTTCACTTGCAGTAGTAAGGGAGTTATATATCTAGCTAAGTGCTCCCTATGTCCATGTTTTTACATAGGAAAAAACATCAATGCACTGAGAACTAGAATCTACCAACATTATTATGATATTGGTAGGAATGAAACAAAAAATGCCCTAGCTGCACATATTGGTTTACACCCAGGACACAGTTTCAAGTTCACTGTTATAGAGTAAGCCACTTTGGGTGAGAGGGGGGGACCCTTGAATGAATATCTAGAACTTAAGGAGCTCAGATGGCAAATGAGAACCAATGCCTCTGAGGCACCAGGACTTGGTGCAATTTCTATTAGTTCTATTTGAAAACTAAAAGCAGAATTTTCTATGTAAGTGTTTTATATAGGATGAGTTCATGTAGTATTTCTATGTAGTTATTTGTATTTATGTAGGAGTTGAAGTGATGTGATTTTATGTGATTAAGAAAATGTATAAAAGGTGAGGTTTTTGCGACAATGGTATTCTGATGAAGTTTCTACTGTGAGACGAAAGCGCTCAATCAATAAATCGGTTGTGGATCTTACTGGCTTCTATCTGGCTTTTTATATCAGTTTGTGGTTGGAGTGTGCTTTTCATAATGTATTTGAGTAACTGTTTATAAAGTAGTTTTTTGAATATTTTCGCAAATTGCACTTAACATTGAGATGGGGCAGGAATCTTTGAAATGTGTGGGCAATGGGACTTTGGGAAGTTGAATGATAATGACATGTTCAAGACAACTGGTAACAATTCCTGATATAAGAGATTAAAAATATATTTGACTGATTTGGCAATACAATTGGCTGGTTTCCTGAGGAAGGTGGGGCAAAGGGGGCTAAATTTAGTTGAGGATGTGCTTAGATTTTGTAACTCTTTTTGTTTCATTTGTGGTTATCACTGAGAAGTTAATAGTGGGTGTCCACTCTGCTAAAGGGTAGAGCTGAGGGGATGTATCTGTTTGAAGTGCATGGTAATGGTGTGCACAGATGACCAAGTTGCTGCCTCTAGTATGTTCCAGGAGTCCACCCTTTTCCAAAAAGCCACATAGGTAGCCAGAGCTCTAGTAGTGTGGGCCCTGACTTTACCTGGAAGTGACTTGTTATAGTGAAACTAACAAAAATAATAGTTTGACACAATCATTTAGAAACCAACTGTATAGAAACTGGCTGTCCTTTCTTCTTAATCTCATAAGAGACAAACAGTTTATCAGAAGTTGAAAGATTTTGTTCTGTAACTATAGTACCCGAGTTGCCTATGGACATCCAAATTGTAAAGATTATTTCTCCATTATTTTTCCTCTGCTCTGGAAAGAAAACAGGGAGATGAATAGCCTGGCTTACTATAAACTCTGAAATTACCTTAGGCATAAAGGAAGAATTTGCTGTTAAAGTAACCCAATCTTTGTGAAATAAGAGATAGGTATGCCTCATCATAAGAGCTTGTAACTCAGATACTCTTCTTGCAGAAATCACAGCACTAAGTAACACTGCTTTCCAAGCTAAGAACTTTAAATCAGCCTCATGAGCAGGTTCAAAAGGAAACCTTGTAGGTTTTTTAACTTTATGATCTCAAGCAAGAGGCATCTGTCTACTAAGTGGAAAGATTTGCAATACCTCTTTCAAAAACTGTTTTACAAGAAGTAGATTAGAAAAGGGGGATCTGTGGGCAGACAAGTAGAAATAAATAAAAAGATGAACCTTGATAGAAAAATAGGAAATACCAGAAAATAATAATGCATACAAATACTGAAGAATCACAAAAGTCTGAGGAAAAGGAAAAGGATCCTGGTTCATGGACTTGCACCAACTAGAAAATGTTTTTCACTTACCCATAAAATGTTTTTCTAGTAACAGGTGTATCTGCATCCTTTAACACCTAATGCACATCCACAGAAAAAAGTGCCTAGAAACGTATTAAAATTCTATCATCCAGGCAGATGTTGAACACACAGGTGCATCAAACTCCCCATGTCTTGTGTGAATTAAGTCTATTCTGTGAAGAAGCTTATGTTAACTGCCCTTGGCCATTTTCAAAAGGCAGAAGAACCACTGTTGCCTGGACTAAAAAGGGGGTCACTACAATTATCTTTATGGAGTCCTTCTAAATCTTGATAAAAACTCTGTTGATAAGAGGAAAGGGTGGAAAGCCATATAGGAATACTCCCACCCATGAGGATGAGCAGGCATCTGTTTTCCAGACTGGCCTTTATGGAGTCCTGGAGCAGAATTGTTTTAATTGACTGTTTTGACTGGAGGTAAACAGATCTACTTGAAGAGTTCTCCACAGATGGATCAATACCTGAAAGACGCCCTGGTTTAACTTCAGTTTGTTAGGGTCTAGACTGGTCCTGCTCTGCTTGTCTGCCACTAAGCTTAGCTCCGACAGAATATTTCTAGTATGGTGGGACAAACTGAACAAAACTGCTAGATCCCAAGTTACCACGGCTAATCTTCAGGGGAGAGGTAGGATCTCGCTCCCCACTGTTTGCTTGTTCATAGGTTCATACTAGGCTATCTGCCCAAGGGCATTTATAAGCCTAGCCAGAGTGTGTTTGGCTTTCGCCATCCATTTTAAATTAATTTTGCTATGCCCTTTTTCGAGGTTAGTATACTGTGCCTCTGTCTAACAGTGACACAGAAGTGATACCCGGGGTAAACCTACGATCTCCCATCCACTCATCAAGATTCCTCTTGAAGAGAGTCAATGAGGGACTCTGCCTAACCTGGACTGGGATTTTATTCCAGAGTGAAGGGAGCCTCTGGGTTATGAATCTGTCCCTCCAGCATGTCCTATTTATTTCAATGCTGAGGTTCAAGTCTCTCGAGCGTGTAGCTCGATGGGATTTGGAGTTTCTGAGGTGCAGCATTGTTTATGCACCACATCACTGTGGTATTGTCTGTAATTACTAACAGAGGGCCTGAAGTCCAAAGATGGTTCAGAGATTTGACAGCATTCATTATAGCTATCATTTCCTTGACATTTGTGTGTTTTAACTTTTCTTGCTTGTTCTATAGACCTTGCACTTTCACTCCTTTGAAGACAGCTCCTGAAGCAAAGTCCGAGGTATTTATCATTCCAGACTGAATGAGGTTTGGCAGGAAAAACTGAAAACCTGGGTTGAGAGACGAATGCTTAACCCACTAATTTAACCACCTTTCACAAAACCCAGCACTGGAATTTGAAATAGTAGACAGTGCTGGTGCTGAGTCCAAACTTACTTTACAAACGACTGAATCTTTCTCATGTGAAGTCTATCCAAGGGAATCATGAGAATAATTACAGCCATCAAACATAGAATTCTGAGATATTCTCTAGCAGATGCCAGAGTCTGGTTTGAAAATATCAGAAATTGTTCCCTGTAATTCTCCATTTTGTTTAAAGGAAAAATGCCATAATAAAAAAAGTGTTGTATCTAGAAGACATCCTATAAACATTATCTTGTGAGAAGGCATGAGAGAGTTGTCTGTTCACCTGAAATCCCAGGTTAAGAAATAGCTTTACTACCCAATTCAGATATTATTGACAAGCTGTGAAGGAATCTACAAAAAATCAGGGAATCATCTAAATAAGGGACAACGTGAAAGCCCTGCAGCCTGCCATGGTCTATTACAGGCACCAGGCATTTTGTAGACATTCTTGGGTCTACTGATCACTCACAGGGTAACACAGCAAACTGAAAATGCAAACCAGATACACAGAAATGCAAAAAGCACCTGAAATTGTTTCTGATTTGCACATGATGGTTAAGCATCTTTAAATCCAAAGTTACCAGAAAGCTAAAAGAGAATGTTAGATAACAGACTGCAGAGATAGCATTTTGAACTCTGGAATGATGATGTGAAGGTTTACAAAAGAAAGATTAAAGGCAGGTCTTCAGGTTACTTCTTTCTTTGGCACCAAAAAATTACTGAATAAAATCCTAGTCTTCTTTGATCTGGGAGAACAAGTACTATTACCTCCAGAGACAGCCTCAGATCCGGAACAGGGGGGAAGAGGCCCTTTCAATCTGAGGATGTGGAGGAATTCCTTGAAAATGACGAAAGGAGTCCCACTGACAGTTGTAACCTTTTAGAGTGATTCTTGAAACACAACTGTCTGAAGTTAACTGGTGCAGTAAAGGATGATAAAGACGTACAGAGGAAGATAGATTTACATGGTTGCTGGGGGAGGGGGTCCACAGGGGTCATATAGCCAGTCTGATTTTTTCAGTTTGTCCCTGGTTCTGAGAGGATCCTCCTTTTTTCTTTGACCCTCCCCACCACTTATTTTTTTGCCCAAGCCTTGTTGTATAAACTTCTGAAAGAAAAGGCTGAATTAAAGAAAAGTTTTTATTATATTTTGGGTAGGAATACCAAAAAAAGCTGGGCAACCCACTGAATTTACTTTCCCCTTTCATCAAAATTCTTAAGGACATCTGTAGAGGAAGGCCAAGTAACCTTATCCAGAAGAACATTTACAATTTTAGTTTGAACATCCTCTGTCAAAGGTTTGAGACTGTAACCCAACAAATCCTCTCAAAATAGAGCCAGTAGCAGCAGTCTTGGAAACAAGATCAGCAGTGTTATAAGCCCATTTCAATGTCTGATTACCTATAACATAGCACATACTACCAGATACATGTAAAAAGTTTTATTATAAGAAGAAGGGAGATTAACATATAAATTCTGAAATATATGTGACTAACAAATCAAAATTCTGAAGGCCAATGTGGAAGAAGAGTAAACTTTTGTTTTACGAAATTTATTTAAAACCTTTCCCAGTTTGTCAGAAGGGGTATGACTTGCAGCTGAAAGAAGCTGAGGAAAAACTCTGTCCAGAATCAGAATTTCCATCCTGTAGTGAGGGTGTATGAGAAACACAGTCCCAGTCCAAATTCTATATCCAAGGAGAAAGATAATCACTGAAATGCTCTCAATAATCCTTTTGCCAATCCCAGTCAGTTATCTGCTCTAGAGACAAAATGTCTGTATGCACATTTTCTTTTTCTAGAAGACCCCTCCCCCCAAGGAAAAAAGCAGCTAGACCAGTAGTCCCTACCCTGGGGAACAGGATCCTCAGAGTGAATTACCGAAGAATCCCCCAGTATCTTCCTCAATGTCTGTAATGGTTGTTCTCCCTTCCCCTAACTACACAGCTGCAGAGGACACACCTAACTCCTAGCCAATAGTGGCATCCCGATGAACAACAACATTGCGGCCAGGAGAAAAATATGTAGGTTCCTATCAGAATGATGAAAAATCAAAATCTCGAACGCTCGGATGAGCGAAAACGCAGGTAATTGAAATCGATATTGTGAGATTGCGGTACAGTGAAGATCGGAAAATTTGCCCTTTCCTCACTGTAGTGCGATCTCAGATTTGGAATATATTTTTAGGGGGGTGTGGGGGGCACAGCCCCCTCACAACAGCAATTTTGATTACCTGCGTTTTCGCTCATCCGAGCGTTCGAGATTTTGATTTTTCATCTATCTAATATAGACCCAAATATGTGTGGCTTGAGGAACAACTGATGGCCAAAGGAGAGCAACCCACCAGCATCTAAGGCAAGAAGGAAACTGGCTTGAAGAATGAAGCCATGATGCAAAATTTTACTCCTTGTAGAGTGGAAAAGGTGCAACAGCATTAACAGGACACTGGTTCATGTCTAAGCCACACATGGAGTCTCTCAGGTGGATAGCAGCATCAAGAAGAGTCTGTGAAACTTCCTAACTAAAAAGGTAATTACTGAGGTACATATTTTAGTTGGAAGCACCAAACACACTTGTCCTAACTCCTCACAGCAAATTAATCCATAATCAGTAAACTTTTCCTCACAAAATTCACTCAGATTCCACCAAAAGTTAGGGAATCCCCACAAGGCATCCTCGATCAGGATTGTTTTACAGCCAAAAACAGCGCCTGATAAGTAGTCAGCAGAGTTGGGAAGGGTCAGTCACAATTTCTGACAGAAAAGTAACTTTTTCTTTTGGAAAAAAATCAACAAAGACCATCTTGATCAACAAGTAAAAATGTAAAAAAAGTATAAATAATAAAATGTTCTGAGGTAAAATATAGTTAGTATATGATAAAATTGTAATTTATACACAGGAATTCCCTTTGAGCAGTCCAAGGAAAACTGGTCAAGATCTGAGGCAAATTTACTTGATTCAAGTAGTTTAAGGGTCAGAAACATCCTAAAATAATTCACCAAACAAAACACTTTTAAATAATGTGTGTGAAAGGTAATCCCCATCCGGGAACTCATCTGCCCAGATGAAAGGAATGCTTAGCTAACCAATTACCAAAGCCCACATAGGAGCGCACTCGTGGGCTGCAAGAACATCCTGAAGTATTTGGCACACTAGCCATTATATTTCTCTATACTCCTACTGCTTCTCAGTGGCTAAGGTATGTGGAAGGAGTCCTAAAGCTTTGAGAAACAGGCTATGTCTGACCCTTTGGCAGGACATCCCATATTTCTTGAGGCTACTGCTGTAGTGATCTACTAACAAACACCTTAAGCACCATCACTACACATGTTTTGTTTATATGCTGCCTCTTCACTCTTTACTTTGTATAAATGTAAGCATCAATCCTAATAATTCCTCTGAACAGAAAAGCACATACACTGCAATTAATTAATTTAGTTTTATGTTTTGTGCCCTGCTCCTGAACAGCTGGGGCACCTCCCTAAGATGTGTGTATATTAAGTTTATTGTTCTTCAAATGCCCTTTACTGATGCTATCTCATCTACACAGATATGTCCCAGTTTATCCAAAGTCATACAAATATTTTGGTTCCCACAGAGTCTTTTCAAATTGGAAATGATTTTGTTTGACACAACCTTAACCTACTTCATATCATTACAGCACTTGAGAATAACTTCACAAACTGTATTCCAAATCTAATACACCAACTTACACTTAGGCTTCCATCTACTCCTTGCTCAGACTTCATCAATAAAATGTACATAAAACCATTTCCTAGCTCCTTCACAAATAAACTTCTGTTTAAAATTAAATCCAGTTCTACTGCTGCTGCTGTGGATATACTTGATGTATTCTTTATTATGACCACTGAGCATATTACATGCCCTATCTGCATCTTGTCAATCAATCATTCTCAGCAAAGTATGCCACTGCAACTTGGGAAAGAGTCAAGTACTAGAAAAATGGATGCAAGTACAACTTCTCTGTTACAGAAAAGCCTACTTTCAGTATGTAATCATGCTTTCTGTTCAAATCACAGCAGAGTAAATGCTTTGCTGAGCTTTTCAATCTACCCTTGAACCAAAATGAACCTTGAAAAGCCTACTGATACCAACTTTCTTGATTTCTCCACGGTCTTTAATATGATTAGCCAGGAATACCTGCTACAGGGGTTGTAAAATGATTCAAAAGCTACCTTCAAAGCAGAACAGAACTGGTTAAAATGGGCAGATGCTTCATTTTCCTGAAGTAACATAATGTTCTAAAATGGGTACCTCAAAAGCCTGTACTTTTTCCTCCTTCACTTCAAAGCTTTTATAAATTAAATGTTAAAATACTATAGCGAAGATGGACTTACACAAGATGCAGATGAGTATACTTTCTATGTTGCCTCCCTGGCCAAACCTCAGGTGCTCCAAAGCTAGAAGGTAGCATTTGCAAAATCCAGCTCAGGTTGGTCTCCACTACACTTTCACAAAAGTGAAACAAAAATTATAATTTTCAAAAATGTTCTGTAATGCAGAGCAAACACTGGCCATGGTTTAAATGACTGTGTACCATTGAGACCTATTCTCAAGAATAGGCCACTTCGTAGGTGATATTATGTTTACACATGTATTTTTATTTATTATTTTTTTATTTTTTCATTTGTGTATATCTGTTTTATATTATATATATATATATATATATATATATATATATTTATATATTATACTTTATTTTTAACATAGTATTTGGTGTGTTACACTATTTTTATGTAAATTGTTTCTATGTTGTAGCCTACTCAACTGCTGCTTTATTCCTTTAAGAGAATTAATATTAAACCATGTGATGTAATGATTGCTGGTATAAAAGCAGGTGTGTCTGTATTTGTTTTATACACCTGAAGAAGCCTGTTGGTGAAAGCGCTTGTGTTTTTGTAATAAAATTACTTGGAGAGACTGGAGCCATACCTCAGCTTTGTTTTTTCATTTGGACTGAGATTGTATTTGTTACTGAGGTACCTGGTTGCTGTTGGGACTGTTTTTTACTTTTATTACTGGTTTTATTATTCATCCAACAGACCCAGGAACATGGCTACAGGTACAAAAACAGAGACAGAGAATATTGAACTGGAGTAGAACCCTATATCTGGAACTACATGGACTGACTGTAATGTCAACCAGTTTATTTCTAAGGTGAGCGAGAAAACCAATCCATTATTGTGCAATGAACCTGTATTAGAAGGAGAAGATGTTGTAAATATTGACTGTGGCACTGAAGAGTGAACTATTTTCTCTAGAAAAAGATCTACTTAAGTTAAAGAGAGTACAGTTTGAGAAATATTTTCAAACTTGCATTTCTGAGAACATTGTACCTCGGGGGCTGAGGATTCTCAAGATGCCTGCCCAAATAGACTGTGACCCCTCTTTACTGAGTGAATGGGTTGCAAACCAGTATTGGTTACTTGAAATTACTGTCGGTGGCTGCTGAGAAAGAAGAAATGAAATTAATGCCCCAAATCAGAAATAAATATCTGGACTTGTGTAAAACATACGATCCTGATTTAACAGTGAAGCATATCAATGACATGTTGGAGAATGTATTTGTGTATAGTCGGAAACTAACACAAATCAAACTCAAGAAATTACACAGGGACAGATTAGACTTCTCACAGGGCCATGTCTTTATGTGGCCGAGATCTACGAATAATATCAACAATGGCAGTAATAATTTGAGTTCGGAAGCAGCTTCAACCATTCGTTCCAACAGTAGAACTACTTCCAATAAGAATTCTGCCAATAATGGAACTGAGTTAACATCATCGACCAATCGGAATCGGAATATGACCCAGGAGATGCAAGAAAGGTTGAACCAATCAACAATAGAGTTAGGCTGTGATGCACCGGCAACCGAGACAACAGTGCCTAAAGAAAGAATTATTACAACTGAAGCGCAAGTACACCGAACGGTAAACGGCTGCATTTCTGATGGTTGTGAGATAGAAGACGCTTTCCACCATACCAACACCCCCTGACTTGAATTTTCCTCTTCCCACAAGGGACAGATCAACAAGCCGAGGGAAGTGTGGACGGAATCTAGCACAACCAAGAGGAAGAAGTGTGACGAGAAACACACGGAAACACACAGATAGAATGGTGAGTCCGTTTACCATCAAGAAAGCTTTTTTGAACAGCAAAACTCAATAATTAACTTATCCACTCATATTCTATCTGTATATGAATGTACTGTGTTAGGGAAAGGACTTTCCTTCATCCCAGCTATTGACTCTGACATTACTGATGTCGTACTTGACATCAAGCTGTTTTCAAGGAACTTGATATAAAAAATTTTATATGCAAATAATGTTGATAGTAATGATTGTGTTTTTAAAAAAACAAGTTCTTTCATGCCTAAGTTAAGTCCTCTAATTTCTGCATTTGAACAAGTCTGTATAGATGATGCATACAAAGTTTTTTATGAACAAAAAATGAATCACTATAGGAATAAGTGGTATAACTTATCTAAAGATGAAAATGCAGCATTAAAAAGCTTACAAGTGAATCTATCTATCATGATACAACCTGCAGACAAGGGAGGGCAAATTGTTATTTTAGATAGAATTGATTATGATAGAAGAATGTTTCTGCTATTAAGCGATGATACTTTTTACCAGACTATCAGCATGACACAAGTTAATAGGATGATTTCACATGTACACAATAGGATAAGGGAAATGTCCAGAATAAATCTTATTGATGAAGGTTTACTTAATTATTTTCTTATATTTACACCTACAATACCTATAATCCAAGGCTCACCTAAGATACACAAAAATAGGGTGGATCCCCCCATGAGACCCATTGTAGCTGGCAATAATTGGTGTACAGAAGCGATTTCCATTTTTCTTGAAAAGCTCCTGAGGAAACTTTTGGAACATTCAAACCATATATTGAAGGACACTGAACAGTTTATTAGGGACTTATACAGCTTCAATCGTGAAAGAGAACAACAGGCTAGAGAGAAAAAGTTATTACTAGTTACACTCGATGTTGTGTCACTCTTTACTGTTATTCCCAACGAATATGGGATTCAGAGTGTTATCAAATTAATGTCTGATGCACAAAAATATGACAATAATACAATGAATCTGATACAATCCCTACTGAACTTAGTTTTAGAAAACAATGTTTTTATGTTTAGAGATAAAATATATTTACAATGCAATGGGGTACCCATGGGAACATCATGTGCTAACAGTTATGCTAATGCAGTAATGCTGAAATGGGAACAGGATAACATAGTTATAAGTAAATTTAAGGATGATGTCTTGTTCTTCCGTAGATTTGTGGATGACCTCTTTCTGTTATGGGGTGGGTCCATAGAACAACTTGCGTTATTTCTTGATTATATTAACACCTCAACACACTTTTTTTAAATTTACTATGAATTGGTCTTATAGTAAGGTCAACTTTTTGGATGTTTCCATCTTACAGGAGCCGGATGGCAAATTAAGCACTCAAATGTATAGGAAGGAGTGCCATGTCAACAGTTTATTAAGCAGAGATAGCATGCACCCCAGATTTGTCTTTAGGAACGTAGGACAAAACCAGGCATATAGGGCATCCAGATTGAATGCCAGAGAGTCAAGACTTTATAGCACAATTTGATAAGACAGTTACAGAATTAACAGAAAGAGGTTATGACCAGAAGCTTGTGAACCGGAGCATTAGCACTGTTAGAAAACTCAGACAGAGTAGAGCCAAACCTTATTTTTCAGAAAGAACTGAAGACACTACTTTGAAAGTAAAGACTACACAGAAATTAAAAATGTGCTTCAGTTATTCGAGAAATATAAGACATTATACAAATATTATAGACAATAACTGGAATATTCTGACTTCTGATCAACACATTTGTGATCTGATAAGGAAGCATCCACAATTTACTTTAAAAATAAGAAATCATTGAGAAGACAACTTTGTAAGCCCAGGGACCAAATTATGACCAGTGATAATTCTGGAACTATACCTTGTACTAAATGTCAGTTTTGTAAGTTCATTGATCAATGCACAGTTTTTCAACATCCACACACTGGAGAAATTTACACCTTTAGAACCAGTGCTAATTGTGGTTCATCTCATGTGGTTTACCTAGCAACTTGCCAGGCTTGTTACACATTTTATGTCAGCAAGACTGACAGACTACTGAGGGATAGGATAAGAGAGCATATATACCACATAAAAAAGGGCAGTATGTTCAATGCCCTAGCGAAACATGTTACGGAGACAGATGTACAACACATCTTTACATTTAGGGTACTAGGTAAAAGCTATGTTAACTTGAGGGGAGGTGACATTAGAGTCCGAACTGAGAATTTAGAAACTAAATGGATTCTGAAACTAAGAGCAAACACTGGCCATGGTTTAAATGATTGTGTACCATTGAGACCTATTCTCAAGAATAGGCCACTTCGTAGGTGATATTATGTTTGCACATATATTTTTATTTATTATTTTTTATTTTTTCATTTGTGTATATCTGTTTTAGATATATATATATATATATATATATATATATATTTATATATATATATATATATATATATATATATATATATATATGGGTCTACTTTAAAATACCGACACGCCAATTCACCGACACACAAACCACCGAGACCAGATAACCGACAACACACAAAACCGACAACGCAAAACACCGAACACCATTACACCAACACACCGAACGTAAACAACACATTACACTACATAGCATAGCCACTAGCCCTAACCCAAACCCTAACCCTAAGGTCCGACACTATCGCACACTCACCCTACCTGCACCCTAACCCTAACTCACTTAACCCACCCCTAACCCCAAGGTCCGACACTATCACACACATCCTACCTGCACCTTAACCCTAACTCACTTAACCCACCCCTAACCCCAAGGTCCGACACTATCGCACACTCACCCTACCTGCACCCTAACCCTAACTCACTTAACCCACCCCTACACCTAAAGACTGTCACTATCGCACACTTCACCTACCTGCACCCTAACCCTAACTCACTTAACCCACCCAAAAACATAAAGCCCGTCACTATCGCACACTCACCCCACCCGCACTCTAAACCTAACTCACTTAACCCGCCCCTAAACAACAGTCCCTCACTATCACACACTTACCTTACCCAAACCCTAACTCCGACACTAACACACACTCACCTTTCCCACACCCTAACCCAAAATCCCACAATATCGCACACTTACCTGGCTGCTCCTAACTCCGTCACTGTCGCACACTTACCGAGTCGCGCTCACACATTACCCTTGTCGGTCTTTCCGCTGTCGGCAAATCACTCTTTCGGTAAACTTACCTGTCGGTCGTTTGGTCTTCATCTTCCGCGTGTCGGGGAATCGTCGGTTCGGTCAACTAAAGGGGACCCATATATATATATATATATATATATATATATATATATATATATATATATATATATTATACTTTATTTTTTTACATAGTATTTGGTGTTTTACACTATTTTTATGTAAATTGTTTCTATGTTGTAGCCTATTCAACTGCTGCTTTATTCCTTTAAGAGAATTAATATTAAACCATGTGATGTAATGATTGCTGGTATAAAAGCAGGTGTGTCTGTACTTTGTTTTATATACCTGAAGAAGCCTGTTGGTGAAAGCGCTTGTGTTTTTGTAATAAAATTACTTGGAGAGACTGGAGCCATACCTCAGCTTTGTTTTTCGTTTGAACAACTAATAATTCACTACCATTACGTCAGTCAAATTCCTGGGCCTAACCCTGCCTCAAAAGCTAATGTACATATATTTATTTTATCTGATAACCAGATAAGTGAAGGGAACTTTTCAGCCACAAATAGAGCCAAATGTAAACGTCCAGTAATCAAAATGGATTACATAATTTCAGAACAAACATTGATGCAGAGAGATCAAGCTGACCATTTGTTACACGACCTAAACCGGGACACTTCAGCTGCAGCCTATTTATAGGCCTACAGCCCTACACTAATCCCTGTGCCCTACATGTGGAACATGCATTGCAACACTAAATTCAAAGATTCTGGGGGACATCTTTACAAAAATAGGGGCAGATTTTAAATACTGCTTTTCTAACCTTAGAAAGTTGCTAGAATAATAAGATGTTGTGTTAGCATGCATTTTCTGAGGGATATGCAGCCTACAACTCAAAAGTATGACATTTTTTAGTTGGTTCAGTCCTCAGTGATTTACCAGAAAAACACATTTTTTATGAGGATCAGATGCAGACCAAAAATAGGAGGCAAAAATCTGGACATTCTGGACAGTTGAGAGGTATGCTATGCACCAAGGGAATTGACTGTATGGGTAATTTGCTGAGAAAATCGTTTTCTTCTCTGTTCATTACCATTGTGTCTGTTACACAGAACACATCCCATGGAATCCACATGGTGTGATACTGGGTGAGCAAGAGTCACAGAGCAGTAAATGATGGGGGGGGGGGGGGGACCAAAAATAGGGACACTTTTTAAATATTGCTTTTACAAACTTAGAAAGTTGACAGAATAACAGGTTTTACACTAGCACAAATATTCTGAAAGGTATTAAGTCTGAAACTCAAATGTCTGTCAATATTTTCTGATTAAACACTCAATGGTTTGCCAACTACTTGCTAGAAAACCATTTTGAGAACTGGAACAAAAATATGAAGCAAAATTCTGGACATTCTGCAAAAATCTGTACAGTTAAGAGCATACCTCTCAAGTTCCCAGCACAAGAAATCTGGACAAAGCAAAAAATAATGGGGGGGACAAAGGCCCAAAAATATGGATACATTTTAAATATTGCTAATATAAACTTAGAAAGTTGCTAAAACAAAAGGTGCTGTGTTAACATGAATTACCTGAAGGATATGACGCTCAAACGTCTAATTATTTAGTGACTTCAACCCTTAATGACTTACAAGAAAATCACAAGTTTGAGGAACAGACTTAAAATATAAGTTAAAAATCTGGACATTCTGTGAAAATCTGAGAAGTATGGTTAAGAGGTATGATCGAGTGAGAGACTGTGTATGTGACAGATCGGGAGAGAGTTAGAGCAATCGTGAGTTAATGCATGTATGAATGAGGAAATGAGTGTGTGGGTGAGAAATTGGGAGAGAGCAAGAGCGATGTGTGAGTGAATGCATGCATGAATGAGGAAGTGACGTGTGTGTGTGTGTGTGTGTGTGTGTGTGTGTGTGTGTGTGTGTGTGTGAGAGAGAGAGAGAGAGAGATTGGGACAGAGTGAGAGCGATCAAGCAAGACTGTGTGTGTGAGAGAGAGTGAAGAGTGACAGGAGCGTGCGATCCCCTAGCAGCGATTAAAATGTTTATGCATACTTCTCAACCTCTTACAGCAAGAAATCTGGACAAGGCTATAAATAATATGTGTGCGTGTGTGTGTGTGTGTGTGTGTGTGTGTGTGTGTCAGAGAGACAGATAAGTGAGAGTGATCCCTGGCAGCAGCATCAAGAGGTTTGCATACTAACAGTCTGCAACACTTGTATTTCATTCAAATTTGTTTTTGGGGGTCAGTAAGCATTTGCTAAAGTAATCCGCTCTGCCACCCAATAGACACAGCCTGCCCAGCTTATACTTTTCTTCTTGGACTACTAAAGGAGCTCCTCTTCTTATCATGAATATAACTCTCCCATCACCTGCCTTGTCTATATTCTGACTGTGGACCTAACAGAGAGTCTTTTGTCGTCGACGAAACTGCCTGAAGTTTTTGTTTTGTCTCACTCACTGAAGCAGCACTATGAATGCCGGAAACCATTCAGCCTAAACTGGGACATTTCTGTATCCCAAAGACAACATTTGGGATTCCAGGACAGAGACTTCCAAACTGTGACTGTCTTGGAAAAACTGGGACCGTTGGTCACCTTGAAGGAGATACACAGAGGGCAGAGCTCCCAGGATGCCCTTAGGATCCATAATCAGCCACAGACACACCACAGTATGTCTGTGGAGTTACAGAAACTGGCTGTAAACCCAGCATACATGTAGGACACTGGGGTGCAGGGACAGAAAGAGGATAAAAAAAAATTCTGAACTAACATTCAAGATCATCTTGAATATCATATTATCTCATGCAGTCATGAAAAACATGACCTCTTTTACCATGTCAAACACTCTAATTAGACTATGCCAAGGCTGCCGCCACTGCTGAGACTCACCTCATTCCTTTCCTATTGTATGGAGCAGATATCCTTGCAAATCTGCAAATTCAACAATAAACATGCATCATTTACAGCTAACCTTCCCTGCTGGTTGCAACACTGTGCTATCTACTCAAGCTTACTATAGGTGGATCTCACAACTCACTTGACTGTCACTTACCTTTTTCATCCTTAGCCATAAAGACTTCTTTCTGCTCATCATAGATGGTGTGCTCTACACACTTTCTTCAAATGGTAACGCCCATGCTTATCAGTCCCTTTGTTAATATGAAGCAAACTTTCATATAGTTCCTTCTGTACACCACAGAACTAGTTAGTCCACTTTCCCTTTTGTTGATTCCAAATTAGGGAACAAACTTTGGCACACCTTAAGCCTCTTAAATTTCCACTCTCTTCAAATATTCCACATGGTCCTATATTATCTCTCAGTGCAAGTGTGACTACCCTGCTTCTGTTCCTCAGCTCTCATCCACCACACTGATTCTCTTTGTACTGCTCACAACCTTCCACACCTGAACCTAACCAATGTCTCAAGGAACTACCTTAACCTTGCTGTCTAATTTTCTTCCATATGGACTGAAACTCTACCCTGCTTCTCTTTGCTCCTACTAACTCCCGTCCACTGACTCACCATCTCCTTTATCCTCTCTCCCATCTGTGGGAGATATGACAAACTGATCATTGCTTCCAGTATCTTAGCTGATGTGTCTCATTCTTAACCTATTTCACTTTGCAGGCTGGTACGTCAAAGAGTGACACACAATCTTTGTCACACAGGCAACTGTCTGAGTACAGTAAAGCATCCTTTCAGTTGGATGTACCAGTATATCTTCCCTGATATCTCTGACTGTACAAATATAAAGTATCCTTTGAAACAAAACCACCACTTTGTATAGAAAATGTCACTTCATGATGCAAATAAAAAGAAGTTATGTACCTACCATAACGTTCCATGTTAGTTGTCTTCATCTCGCCTTCTTTCTTGCTGGTTGGGATCGGAGCCGATCCTCGGCTCCGACTCGGCCATCTTCTATAGCTCGAGAGCTGTTTACTGGCTCGAGGCTACCCCTTATCCCATGGTGCCTAGCACTAGCTACCCAGATCTCGTTTGTAATCGCTAACCCCAGACATAGCCAGAGAATCAACCTGTCCAAACAAACAGGATGAGCAAACCTCTCATACTCTCTCAGTCAGTAGAGAAAACAAACCAGAGAACACTCAGCCAGTGAAACCAAAACACCTCTCAATCCAATAGGACAGGGGGACGGAGGGTGGGATGCAAGAAAGAAGGTGAGATGAAGACAACTAACATGGAACGTTATGGTAGGTACATAATGTCTTTATGTTAAGTTGTCTATCTCGGCTTTGTTCTTGCTGGTTGGGACAGCGTCCCTAGCACCTACAATCCTGGGTGGCTCATTGAAACAGACTCTTCAGAACAGTGGAACCAAAGTCAGCTCTGCTCCTGGAGACCATATCTAGCTTGTAATGAGAAATAAAGGTATGAGGATTTGCCCATGTGGCAGCTGCACAGATAGAATCCATGGGCAACCTAGATTGGAAGGCTACAGAGGTGGCCAAAGCCCTAGTAGAATGACCTTTTGGTTTGATAGGCAAATGTTTGTTTCTCAATTGATAAATGAAAGTAATAATGTGAGACAACCACCTGGATAAGGTAACTTTAGAAACTGGGAGACCTTGTTTGCATAGGGCGTAGGAAAGGAATAGTTGGTCTGACTTCCTTATATCCTTAGTCCTATGCAAGTAAAAATGCAATTGTCTATGAACGTCCAGTTGGTGTAATTTGTATTCTGCTTTGTTGGTGAGGTTTGGGAAAAACACAGGAAGGTCTATAGATTGGTTTAAATTGTTTTCTGAGCAGACTTTCAGAAGGAATGAGGGATTAGTCCTCAGAGCGACCCTGTCCTTATGAAAAACCAAGTATGGAGGACGAACACATAGTGCCTGAAGTTCAGAGAGGCATCTGGCTGAAGTAATAGCTACCAGAAAAAGTGTTTTCCAAGATAGAAACTTAACGGAACAGGATGCTGCAGGTTCAAAGGGGGGCATAATTAAGGAGGTTAGTACCAAATTAAGGTCCCAAGGAGGAGGGGGATTTCTCACTGGAGGTCTAAGGAGAGTAGTCCCTCTTAAAAAGGCTTTACAGAGCTTATGAGACATAATATTTAAATTAGACAACCCAACATGAAAGTTAGAAATGGCCGCCAGTTGAACCCTGATTGTAGCAGAAGCGGACCCAGAATGAAAAAGTTGTGCTAGGAACTCCAAAATTTCGTGAACTGGGGCTGAAAAAGGATCTACGTTCCTAGCCTCTGCCCAACAAGAAAAACATTTACATTTGCTAGCATAAGTCTTTCTAGTTGTGGACTTGTGAGAGGAGACAATCTCATGCACGGCCGGGGAAATGCTGGGAAGCCTGACTAGGGTTGGAAGTGGAGCAACCAAGCTGTGAGCTGGAGTGTTTGGAGGGATTGGTGCAGCCCGCCTGACTGATGAATCAGTAGGTCTGGAATTGGATCCAGAGTCCAGGGCTGATCGAGAAGGTAATGGTGCAGGAATGGAAACCATATCTGTCGAGGCCAGTAGGGGGCAATGAGGATCATTTTGCAACCCAAAGATATTGCTTTCTGTAGGGGTTTCGGAATCGGGAAACGGAGGGAAGGCATAAAGAAGTCCCGGAGGCCAATCGTGGACTAGAGCGTCTCTGGGTGTGTGATCTGGAAGCAGAAGAAGGGAGAAGTAGTTGCTGCATTTGCTGTTGAAGGGGGTGGCAAAAAGATCGCAGCAAGGCTGTCCCCATTTGCGGAAGACCAGATCCGCAACTACCTGATTCAGAGACCACTTGTGAGGCATGAGGATAGCTCTGCTGAGTCTGTCCACTATGACGTTGGACCTCCCAGGGATGTGTGTCGCAATCAGAAATCGTTGAGAAGAAATCGCCCACTGCCAGAGTCTGAGTGCTTCTCGACATGGGGGGTAGGACTTGGTTCCGCCCTGCTTGTTGATGTACCAGACCACTGACATGTTGTCTGTTTGAACTGCAATGGTCCCAGAAGGGAGAGAGTTTTGAAGAGCTTGCAACGCTAGAAGCACGGCTCTCATTTCTAGGATGTTTATATGCAGGTGGTACTCGTGAGGCTGCCAAGTGCCTTGGACTGTCCTGCCCTGATAATGCCCCCCCCACCCTATCAGGGAGGCATCTGTGGTCAGCGTGCCAACCGGAGGGGGCTGAATGAAGGGTCTGCCCTGAGTCACTAGTGGGGAGACCATCCACCAGGAAAGGTGCCTTTTGCATGCTTCTGTAATCATGATCATGTGAGACATGGGTAGCTGTTGGAAAGACCACTGTGTGAACAGAAGCCACTGAAGGATCCTCATGTGAAAGCGGGCCAGTGGGATTAGAAGAATTGCCGCTGCCATGGAACCCAGAGTTTGAAGGATGAACCTGACTTGGATCCTTTTGCTCTGCATTAGAATTTGTACTTGCTGGAGAATTGTAGACACCCTTTGTGGCGGTAGCCTTGCGGACATGTTCTTTGTGTCTAAGTCTGCTTCTATATAGGTGATAGATTGACAGGGCAACAAGGCAGATTTTTCAAAGTTTATTGTAATGCCTAGCTGGGAACAGATTGCGATAGTGTAATCCCTGGCTTGCAGAAGTTGATGCCTGGCAGTAGCAGAGAGGAGCCAGTCATCTAGATATGGAAACACCTGGAATCCTCGACATCTCAGGTGAGCCGTGACCACTGCCATACAGTTGGTGAACACCCTAGGGTGAGACCAAAGGGCAGAGCTCTGAACTGGTAATGTCTGGCTCCCAGCCGGAAGCAAAGGAATCTCCTGGAGCGCCTGTCCATTTTGATGTGGTAGTATGCATCCTGAAGATCTATGGAGCACATCCAATTGTCCTGACCCAGAAAGGGTAGAATGGACTGTAGCGTGACCATCCAAAACTTTGTTCTTTAACAGACTTGTTTAGTCTGCTGAGATCCAGAATCTGTCTCCAGTCCCCTGTCTTTTTTGGTACCAGAAAGAACCTTGAGTAAGTTTCGGATCCGTGTTGGTCTGCCGGGACTTCCTGGATGACTCTTTTCTCTAGCAGTCTTGAAACTTCTATGACTGCTTGGTCCCTCAGATTGGGTGGAACATCTGGAAGGGATTTGCTCGAAGGTAAGGGGGGTTGAGAGAAGGGAATTTTGTAACCTCCAGATATAATTGACTGTACCCATCTGTCTTGTGTTAAATTTAGCCAGGCTTTTGGGTACAGTGAAAGTCGTCCCCCAACTGCCTCCAGAGGTAGGCAGCAGGGCAACCCGTCAGGGATTGCTGAAAGGGCTTCTCAGAGAAGGATTCTCTGTTGCCCTGGTTCTGCGGACCCCCTCTGCCACGAGGGCAGCGTCTATTGTTGTTATTTCCTCCTCTGCCCCTGGAGGAAAAATCACTATGTGTGTCAGGCGAGGCTCCCTGGGATTTTCTGAACCACATTTTACCACTCTTCTGACCCTTGGGGAATGGTCTGGTAGGAGTAGAAAAACAGACTCCCATGGCAGAGAGAGTCTTGCCTTCTTGCTCACACCTAGTCAAAGTGTCTTTCACCTGTGGTCCAAAAAGAAAGGAACCATCAAAGGGGGTGTTGGTGAATGACGCTCTAAAAGATTCCGCAAAGTTACACAGCCGCATCCATGCATGTCTCCTAAGGGCCATGCCCATACCTGCAGCTCTACTCGCACCATTGGCTGCATAAGAGATGAGCCTCATGGAGGAGTTGACTACAGAATTAAGGGTCGCCAGCTGAGAAGCCACTTTAGCTTGAGCCCCCTCAGCTGATGGATCTTGAAGGGTATCTCTGACTCTTTAAGGAGATCCCTCTGAAGCCGGGTAAAATGGCATAAGTAGTTCAGTGGCCTCATAGAAAACGTCGCTGAAGCAAACATTCGCTTCCCATATCTGTCTATGGTCCTAGACTCCTTGTTAGGAGGATGGACAGATGAAGAGGTTTCCGCTAACTCTTTTTTGGTGGCTGCTGCTACCACCATGGAATCAACAGGAACACCTTTGGTAAGGAACTGCTTATCATGGGGTGCTGTGATGAACTTGCCAGGTCTCCTTGGAGTTGGTTCCACTGTATCCGGAGCTGACCAAGCCTTTCGAGCCACCACGGACATAAGTGGATTGAAAGGTGGAGAAACCCAGGAGGTGGAAGGTCGAGAACCAAACGCATCCAGGAATACAGACTCATCCTCGGTAGGGGCTAGGGGATTCCAGTTCCCCCTCTGCTTAAGCATTTCAAGGATGTCTGAAAAGGAAACATCTTCAGAGGGGGATCTCGGGGACCCTTCCGAATCATCTAAGTCTGTATCTGAAGTGACAGACTCAGGGGAGTCAATGTGCTTCCTCTTGCACTTCTTCTTATGAGGGGGCTCCTCTGAATGTTCAGGGGAGGCCTCAGAAGAAGAGGAAACACCCAATGGGGAGCCCTGGAGCGCCGGTTCCCCACGCTTGGGGTCTGGAGGAGGAGCAGAGGTTGGCACAGGCACTACAGGGGACGGAGCCGGTGGGCCAATAGTGGAGCTGACTCAGCGGCCAGCACACTCCTCATGACATCAAAGGCATCCCTGCCATGATGCAAAGAAAGCTCCGGTTCCAAGGAAATTGGAATCCTTCTCTGCACTGAAGGAGACGGCTCCGAGGCCGATGTAGGAGCTGAGCTCACCTGCGCCGAAGCTCCGAGAGGGAGAATGGGGTCAGACAAGGGTCCGATGCCACTCGCCCCCTCGGAGCTGACGAGAGAGCTCCGGTGCCCAGATCCCTCCACAGAGGCACCATTGAAGGAATCGGGGCTGACGACGGAATCGAAGGAGATAAAGTTATCGGTGCCAACGGTTCCACTACTGGAACCCCAATGAACTCTGGCTCCGAGCTCAATGGAGTCGGAGGAGGAACATCGATAGAAGTGGACAGAGCCGACACCTGTTGAGGAGGGCTAGACAACATTTTGGCAAGTGCCTGCGACTTTAGCAACCTACTGACCACTCTCTCCACGTCGTGATCCAAGAGCCTAGAGGATTGAGAGGAGTGAGAAGATCTGTGACTGTGCTCGCTTTGCAGCAGGGGAAACTGAGGAGCCGAATGTATCAATTCCAGAGAAGGGGACCTCAGCCTCTTGTGACTCCGCGAAGGCTCCGTAGTTTCTGATGGAGCCGATGGGGAGATAGTCTTATCGGTTCCAGCCGGAACCAAAGTAGCAGATAAAGACTGAACCAAAGACGGCTCTGAACTTGGAGCTGACGAATTAGTAGGTTTAGGGGATTTCACAGGCTGAGTCTTGGCTGGTGAATCCTGGGCCTTTAAAAGGCCCCTAAGAATAAGCTTATTCTTATGCTCCTGCAGAACTCTTGGACTAAATGCATGGCAGATAGAACAAGAGTACTGCAGGTGCACAGCATCTAAACAATAGACGCAAGAAGTGTGCCCATCTGTCAGCGACATTTTCTGACAGCATGAGTCACACTTCTTGAACCCAGACACCTTGGATTCTTTGGACATCCTGTAAAAGAAAAAATACAACAATAGCTAACAAACAAAATTAAGAGAAAAACACAATACAGTACAGACTACAGCTAAAGTTTTTTTTTTTATATAGGAAAGCCTCTAACTCAAACGGCTAGCCTATAAAGAAGATAGAAGGAAAGCCTCTAACTTAAATGGCTAACCTGACAGGAACAAGGAGAAAAGGGGGGGAGAACTCTCTAAATTAAACGAATTCTAAGGGGACAGGAAGGTAGCTACAATACACACTTACCAACACAACAAATATATAACTAACAACCAACAAAAAATCCCTAGAAAAAGGACAATTTCTAGTAAAGAAGTTCTATAAAGAAACTTTATACAAGCCTGAGCCAAAAAAACGACACCTTGCAGCTGAAGCGGCAAATGAGATCTGGGTAGCTAGCGCTAGGCATCATGGGATAAGGGGTAGCCTCGAGCCAGTAAACAGCTCTCAAGCTATAGAAGATGGCCGAGTCGGAGCCGAGGATCAGCTCCGATCCCAACCAGCAAGAACGAAGGCGAGAAAGACAACTTAACATTGTTTATTACAAAGACTTGCACTGTAATTTTTAAATTTGCAAACAATTTGTTACAATAACTTATGCTTTCTCTTAACTTGTACTAGACTTGAATTAATGCAAATAACTATTCTAACTGGTTCCATAATTTGTGTGCAAAATTTGTATATGTAACTGTACACAGTGATGTACAGTAGAGGGTCAATTATCTGAAATAATTGGGGCCTAGGGTAGTTCGGATAATCAAACATAAATGAACCAGATAAAAAATGTCTAAAATTCTGTTTTTTTTTTTTTTTTTCAGCATGCAGGAATCCACTTTTCAACCATTCAGCGATTCCAGTGGACAATAAAGAATATCCGGTACTTTTCTGTTATCAGGGCAACAGCTGTAATGAGCAGTTGGAAGGTTAGCACGCGGTCACAATGATCCATAAAATAAGGTTTTCTCGGTTATATAGGGGAATATGATTTGCGCACTTAATTTAGCAGGAAATGTTTTACAGCAAACTTACCTTACGTGGTTAATACCCCCATATCCGGACTTTACCAGGTACCATTGTTTTAGTATTGTTGCCAGTAGCAGTAAATATGTGCAGTAACAATATTTAGTACTTTAGTAATTGGAAAGTAGTTCTTTTCATTATCAATGCCGGGATCATTACAAACAGCATTAGGATAACCACCCAGTGGCAAACCATGCAGCACAGGTATACGGAGACAAACTTTGTCGGGTAACAGGTCGGTTCTATATGACCTCACAACCTTCCACCTTTGTAACTGCAATTACCAACACAAAATGGTACGTATGTGTTTTGTGTTTGCTAATAGGTTCATAGGTAGATACTAGGCTATCTGCCCTAGGGCATTTATAAGCCTAGCCAGAGTGTAATTTGGCTTCCGCCTCCCTATTAGATTAGCCTACTGTGCCTCTGTAAAGTAGGTCACAGAAGGTACCCTTTTAAGATTAGTTTACTGTGCCTCTGTCTAGCAGGGACACAGAAGAGATCCCAGGGGTGAATTTGCGATTTCCCATCCACGCGTCCAGATTTTGCTTGAAGAGGGTCAGCGAGGGGCTATGTCTAACATGAATTGGGATTCTATTCCAGAGTGAGGGGAGCCTCTGCGAAATGAATCTGTCGCTCCAGCATGTCCTATTTATTTTTGTGCTGAGGTTTAGGTCCCTGGAGCGTGTAGCTCTAAGGGACTTAGATTTTTTGAGGTGGAGTATGTCCATTAATTCTGGGTTTGACATGGCTTTGTACGTCAGGCATAGATCGCCTCTGAGTAGGCGGTAAGCAACTGAGTAGAGCTGGAGTTTCTTTAGTCGAGCTGCATAGGACATCTGTTTGTAGCCCATGATCCTCTTGGTGAGGTACTTTTGGGGTCTCTCCAGTTGCTGCAGGTGTCGGGTAAGGTACATCCCAAAAGGGGCATTGTATTCAATTATGGGCCTGATGAGTGACGAGTAGAGGGGCACAATGACCTCTCTTGATCTAGATGCGAACCCTTTCGTGATAAGGTGGGCTATACAGAAGGTCTTTCTAACCACTTTGGCAACGTGATTATCAAAGGAGAGATTACTATCTACGTTGGTCCACAAATCTCTAATTAATTCTTCCGTACTTAATGGATTACCACCTGTGTGATAATTTGTGGGCACCTTGTTTTTCTCAAAGGGAATGACTATGCACTTTTTAGCATTTAGCTTGAGGCCGTGGCTCTGGCACCAAGCATCCGTCTCTGTGAGACCCTTTTGGAGGATGCTTGTGTCAGCTGGAGATTCGATTATGGCCCCCAGTTTGCAGTCATCTGTGAACTTTGTCAGCCATAATCCCCCCATGTTAGCCTGAACCTCAGAGAAGTATATACCGAACAAGAGAGGTCCCAGAACTGAGCCCTGTGGGACGCCACTTGTAACTGGTTTGGATTCGGACATGGCACCTGCGATTCTGACCATGTGGGTTCTATCTCTGAGCCAGTTTGCAACCCATCTTGTGATATAGGGGTTGATATTTAAGCTGGTAAGCTTATTTATGATACCCGAGTGGGGTACTGTGTCGAAGGCTTTTGCGAGGTCCAGGTAGGCTGTGTGGACTACCTTGCCCTCATCTATGGCTTTGGTAACTGTTTCAAAGAAATCAGCTAGGTTTAAGAGGCAAGATCTGCCCTTAACAAAGCCGAATTGGGTAGGGTCCAGTGTCTGGAGGCTCCCAATGTCTTTGTTTATGAGTTCCATGATAATACGCTCCATAGCTTTACAGACCAGACTAGTCAGGCTTATGGGGCGATAGTTTCTGGGGTCCGTTGTGGCACCACCTTTGTGGAGTGGGACCACTGTAGCTGTACGCCATTCTTTGGGTACATATCCTGTAGTAAGGCTAAGTTTGAACAGTGACTTAATGGGAGGGTTCAGTTCTTCTTGGAGCTCGTGTAAGACACAGCCTGGGACACCGTCCGGTCCCATAGATGCTGTGTTTTTTGCTTTGGAGAGGGCAGCTTTCATGTGTGTATCAGTGATGTCAGGGAGGTTACATTCAGTTGGGATAGGCATTTGCTCCTTTGGGGGGGAAGGGGGGGAGAAGTTTGCACTGAATCTGTCTGCCAGGATGTTGGCTATGTCTGTAGGTTCGGTATATTTTGTACCATTATGCAACAATTCAGAGCATATCTGGGAGTTTCCGCCCATGTTCCTGACATAACTAAAGAAGGCCTTGTGATTATCTTTAGTGTCTAGGGCAATTTTTCTTTCGAAGCTGGGCTTTGATGATTTTATGAGGGATCGAAGTTTCTTGCTAATACTGACCAGAGATGCCTTCCCTTTTTGAGATTTTGCTCTGTCATGTAGTAGCTTCCTCCTTCTGTTGTATAGCTTATTTATGGCCGGGGTCCACCAGACCGGTCTCCTGTTTTTAGAGGAGTGAGTCTTGGTTTTATTTGGGATAGCACGATCCATGCATTCCTGCAGATGCTCATAGAATGCATTTGTAAAGGATTCTGCGGATTGGGATGTATTATCCTCTGGCCCAGGGGCTTTGAAGGATTCCACCTCAGTCATGAGTAGTGCAAAGTTGGCTTTTGAGAAATTCTTTACAGTGATTTCCTTGGCTGGGGGTGGGGACGGGATATGGATGTCCCGGGAAATTTGTTTATGGTCTGATCTTACCAATGAGGGGTTTACCTCTGGTGTGGAACAGAGTCCCCATGTTGGTGATGACCAGGTCCAATATGTTGTTCCCTCTTGTGAGAGTGGTGAGCAGTTGTTCCATTGCGTTAGAGTTTATAAATTCAAGGAACCGTTGGGCGAGGGTGTTTGGGCTTGAGTAGTTTTCCCAGTCAATGCTTGGGTAGTTGAAGTCACCCAATAACATAGTGTTTGGAGAGACCTTCATATTCTCCAGTGTTCTCAGGAATGCCAAGTGGGGTTCCTGTAATAGGGAGGGTGTTCTGTAGCAGGCTACAAACTGAAAGGCAGTTTTGCCCACTGTCAGTTGCACATGGATGGTTTCCATTGCTTCGTGCAGTGCCACTAACCTGGAGGTGTAGGTACCTTTGATGAATATAGATGAATATAGATACTCCCCCTCCTTTTGTGCTTCGGTCCGAGTTTTGGGGCCGAAAAGCATGGTATGAGTTATAACCTGGTAGTGCTGGGGTGCTCTCAGGAGCCTTGAACCAGGTTTCTGTTACTGCACAGACATCGATTTTCTCCATACTGAGGAGAGCCTCGAGTGCGTGCATCTTGAGGTTTAGACTTCTGGCATTGAGTAGCATTACCTTTAGTTTTTTTATTCTTGGGTTGTCTATGGAGGTGGGTTTGTCCTTTGAGCCTTGCCTAAAAAAGGCACTATGGGGGTGGCAAGAGCCTTGGCCAGTATACGAAAGCCTAAGGGTGACAGGTGCAAGCCGTCCCTAGCGAAGCAACATGGCTTGTCGAGCATGTCATCCCAGGCTGACATACACTGGATCCCCTTTGAATGACACCAATACTTTAGCCAATTGTTGAAATTGATCGTTTTGTCTTTATACTGTGGCATCATTCTTGGTGAGGACAAGATGCTACTCAAGGTCAGGGTCATACCAGCCTGGGCTACATGGTCAGAGAGCTCCTCTATGTCTCTTTTCGTGTAGTCCAGGGAGGTACGTCTCAGGTCATTCACACCAGCATGGACAATGACGGAGTCATACTTGTACTTGCTTTGGAGTGACCTGAATGCTTGCGTTATGTGGTGGATCCTGGCACCCGACAGGCAGCTTACAGTGACCTTCTCCTTGTTCAGTCTGGTGAGCGGGACGTCAGTGTGCCGGACAATAGAGTCCTCTATAACAGGTGTATTTGGTGTGTTGTTTGGCCTTAAGGGCTGTGACTGTAAGGCACACTGATTTTGTGAGATATGTGATTCGTGGGTATTGTTGAGGGGTGGCTGTTGCTTGGATATCTGCTTAGGAGGTCTTTGCTGTTTAGGCAGATTTTTATTTAGAGCCTCCGAATATATTTTTGTGTGTTTATGTGTTGGGTATGCAGATGCACTAGGTCTGTGTGAGACTGGATTTGTGGTGTGGGTGGTTACCTTTTCCTCCTGACTGACTGTGCCAGTCTTGGGTTGAGAGAGCTCTGCCTCCAGTTTGGCTGTGTAACTGCATCTCTCACATGTATTAGAGTTTGTTGGAAGGAGGAGAGGGTTGTCTGTGTACATAAGGCAATTGTAACATTGCTTCAAAATTCCCAGATTCACCAGCTGGACTGGAGAGTAACCTTGAAACTGACCCTTGGACATACTAGATTAGTATAGGGAACTGTTTTTTTACTGATCAGATTAGGGAAGGGAACTGATTTTTCACTTGATCAGGAAGGACCAATCGGGAGCCTAATACTTATGAGAAGTCAAGGAGGGTGTAGTGCTTTAGTTAGTTAGTGTTTCCTTATAAGAGCTGAGCAAGTGCAGGGCTTTAGAAAGAGAATAGAGTGATTACTTTGAGAGTTTGAACAGTTCTAATGGAAAAAGTGAAGAGCAGACTTTGTGGAGCCTGGAATAGTTTAAAACCTGTTTAGGCGGCGCTGCCCGATGCTGCTCAGTGTGCAAAACCGCGCAAAAAGAGAGTTGTAGGGTTTTAAGAGAGAGATCAAGGAGTTTAGAATTGACCCAAAATGGCCAATAAAACTACAGCTTCTAGGTAGTAACCACTCCTCCAGGGACAGGCAGGCTGTTCAGTGTTAACCACTTCCACTGGTGAACACAGAGACTTCCCTTTAGCCCAAGCAAGCACTGGCCTTCTAGAAACTTCCAAACAGTTCAGAACAGCAAATCTGTAACTGAACTTTCTTAACTTTCAGAAAGTGGGAAAAAAAGCAAGATTTTTTTTTTTTTCTTTTTGTTGTAGTTTAAAGGTAGCAGAGATACACAAGCAGCAAAATAATCACAACAGTGCAATAAATGACCCCACACTTGAGTGCTAGGCCAAAATCAGGTAAAATGCAGTTTTTAGAGAAAAAAACAATTTTAAATTAAGTGCAACACAGGAAATGCAGTAAACAGGCTCTAGATGTGTTCCAAGTACTGTTACTGTTACAGATATAAACTTTAGCAAGCCGGAAAATGCCATAAAATAGGCGGCAAAGCAGTAAAACTTAACAAAAAATCAGAAGAAAATACTTAAAAATCACATCTTCCGCGTTTTACTACAGACAAAGTACAAAGAATTTAGGTAGTTAGTTGGAACTGTGGGAGGGTGTTATTATAGCAATAACCCACGCCTGGGTGTGGGTAATGCTGGATTTACCCATGGTTGGCGTGGATTTACAACATGCACGCTGGCCAATCAGCATGCACGTTTTGGAATATTAATGGGGGGGTCATGGTATAATAAGAAGGAGTCAATTATTACAGACTCCTAGCAACGTTATATTGCCTGCTTTATGAAAAGCACATCCCCTTAGCTGATGTTCCTCTAAAACTGTTACCTTCACTGATGTCTTGTAAGAATAAGGGACTTTGTGTTTTAGAATGCGAACGGGATACACTAGCTGGAAAAATGTCCTTACTCCTTTTTTTTTTACCACAATTTGAAGTGGAAATCTCTTGTCAGAAAAACTGAGGGCTGTTCCCACATCAGCGGCAGCAGAGCAATCTGTGCAACTGCATGCTAACCTTCCAAAAGCTCATTAGAGCTGTTGCCCCAGTAACGGAAAAGTGCCGAATATTTTTCACACATGGCTACAAGCTCAAAAAACATGCTCAAGTGAATACGTATAATTTTTACAGTCAGACTTTATGATTTTTCCTACCCGAAAGCTATGGAAGTCCATTTCTGATAACTGACTGTTTGGATAATCGACTCTCTACTGTATGTGGCATTGTAATCTGATGCAGTCTTTACTGCATGTTTTCTCCTCAAGATGCTAAGAAAATGGACCTGTCCCAATGGGATCTTCCCGGTCAGTAATTAAGATAAATAAATTATTTATCTAACCTGTTTATTAATTAAGTATAACTATGTTGCTTGCCAGTCTAGCAGTTCAGTAGAAATACCTTCTTATTGCTTCTTCCTACTTCTGTAGTCAATATATTTCATTTTGTGACATACAAACAAAAAAATGTTAATATAAGTGCATTACAGTTCCTTTCCCTTTATTTCTTTGTTAACTGGTTGAGTAGAAGAAGCCTGTATGACACATGACCCAATACTTGAACTTTACATTTGAGTTTCTGGCTAATCAGTGTCAGAATCTGTAAATGTCTACGCAAAGTAACTTGTTTACAACATACATGATTGTACAAGAGCAAAATGCTTTCCAACAATTAAATTTTGTCTGTTTTACCAGGGGCACCAAAATCTCTAGACTTTGTTCCCTATGAAAACACTGATTCATCACTGACAGACTTTTAAATAAAATCTTGAGGAAGATTTGTTTAACATTTTTACACAAGTCTCACTTCCAAAAACCAGAAGCAGCTAATAATAAAAATAAATAGTATAAACTGCAAACATAAAAAATACTGATTAAAAGATAAGGTTCGAGTAAAAAGATCTAAAATACTGCTTTTATTTCTGTATACTGGGTTATACATTAAACCGTACAAATAACAAAGGTGGAGGGAACAAGTATGATAGATACTGTATCCAGTTTCAGAATAGCCAATATCAGACAGTGAGAATATTAAAAAAAATGAAACTTAACTCCTACTTTCCCAAATAACACTCTACAGAAATCTTCAGAGAACAGTTTTATAAGTAGTTAATTAGGGAGAGACAGTCATCAAGCACAATCACACATACCAAGGAATACTAAAGGTGAGGAAGTGCATCTTGAATTTTAATTATAAAACAAAATTAAATGACAATTTTTATACTACAGTATTCACTTCTGTACAGAAATGCATCTTGTTTTTAGGCCCAATGTTAAAGCAACACAAGGTATTTATGTCATTGGTAATATTTTTTAACTAAATGTTTTACAGAGGTAGTCTGTCAATATCTTATTACCATACCAGCCTAGATATAATGCTGCCTACAAATGTCAATATCCCTACATCACTCTTCCTGGTATCATTATAAAATTATCAGGACAAACAAGAGAATATTCAGCTTTATACAGCCCACTGCATGAGCTAACAGAATCTAGAAAAACAGGCTGCATATTCTCACATATGTAAATGTCTTCCTAAACAAGTAAAATAACCGTATGCTATACATTTAAAATGACAGCAAAATCATATAGTCTGAGGAACAGCTATTATTTTAGATATGATTTCAGAAGACACCCTAATGATAGGATTCTGATATATACTTAGCTGTCCGCTTGAAAATTATGAAATGAATATAAAAAAAAAAAAAACAGTAACCAATGTGTATGTAGTAATATTAGCGGTACCCAGTCATACAGGACCAAATTTCTGACTCTCTTGAAATTTTCTAACAAATTTCACAGGAAAATATGCCAGAACTCTCACTCCAGAATGTACTTTCTGTTGGTGATTTCAAATACAAAGACACATACACAATTGTATCTTCATGTAGTGTGGGTCACTGCTCAAGTCTAAATTTGGTAGCAAGAACAAGCATAAATCCACCAACATAAAACTTCCTTAAGACAAATAAGCATGTTTTTATTTCTGAAGCAATATCATCATAAAAATATATATATTCTGATGCACTGCATTCCTCTGAGCAAAAGATATACCTCCAACCCTAAAGGAAACTGTTTATAATGCAGCAACTGGACTTTAACTAAGCATGCCAAATAATCCATATGTCAATCCCTTTGATTTATTAACAAGATTTTCAGGGAATTATAACATGATGTTCTGACAAAAAATACAGCCTTCTACACTTAGACTTAGTTAGCTGATTGCCACCCATTTGTTCCCCATTCTTTGTGAGCTCGGATGAGATACCAGATATGCTTCGAAAATCCATACAGCTGACAGGTATGTTAATTCAGAACAACACTCTCTCTGTCTCTCTCTCATGCATGCATGAGCACACACACACACACACACACACACACACACACACACACACACACACACATTTCTTCTGCTTTCACGCACACAAACATTTTGCTTTCATGCATGCACTCACTCCGCACTTACCTATTAATACAGTTAGGTGCTGTCCTTTTCAAAGGCAACATCGGCAAATCCATACACGAATCCCTCATCAGTGTGAACACACATGCACACACACACACACACACACACACACACACACACACACACACAGATTCTTTGGCGTAAAAAAAAAAAAAACAGGAAGGGTGCTTTGGCATATGCGCACACCGACGTTGCAGTTACAGGTCACAAGCACGAAAAATAAACGAAAAAAGTGTTTTGGCGCATGCATACATTGACGTTGTAGTTAAAGGTCGCGGGACGCATGAAAGAGCTCTGAGAGCCGTATATGGCCTGCAGGCCACAGGTTGGACACATCTGCTCTAATCAATATCCAGGACTGTATTTAATAATGACTGCCCATGAGAAAAACAGTTGTGGGCACTATCCCCATTAAGAATTTACGGTGCTCCATCCACTCATCCAGCTTCCTTTTGAACAGCGTCATAGAGGTGCTCTGCTTCACATGAACCGGCAGTCTATTCCAAAGATGCAGCAGTCACTGGGAGATAAATCTGTCCCTCCAGCACATCCTATTCAAGTCATAGGCCATATTTAGGTCCCTGGAACGGATGGGTCTAATCCCGTTTGATTTACGGATGTGCAGCAAATTCATTAGGTTTGGGTCGGAGATTGCCTTGTAAGCCATGCATAAGTCTCCCCCAAGAAGTCTATACGATACGAAGTACAGTGACAGAGGGCTTTAGTCTCTGTGTAAGGCACATGCTGGAGTCTGTTGATCTTCTTTTGTTAGAAATCTCTGAGGTCTGTCCAGTTGCTGCAGGTACTTTGTACGGTACATGCCAAGAGGGGCGTTATCCTCAATTATGGGCCTGATTAGTGACGAGAATACAGGGGTGATAACCTCCTTTGCTAATGCTACGTAGAAACCCTTCCTTACTACAATAGATATATGGTGGTCAAAATTAAGGTTGCAGTGTACTTGTGATCTCTGATCCTTTACCACTTTGTAAGTACAGTGGGTATTATTAATTTTATTTATTTATTTCACATTTGTTAACTGGGTTAGTCCAACTGAGTTTGCAAACAAACCCATTTTCAGTGGAGACCTGAGAGGAAAAGCCCCAGCAAACATATGTAAAAATAAAGTGACAATATACAAATATTAAATAACAATCACAATACAAAATAATTGTAAAAAAGAAAAGGTTATTAACTATTTGGATTGGATAGCAAGCAACCCATTTTCAGTGGAGACCCAAGGGGAAAGAGCCCCAGCAAACATATGCAAAGATAAACATACAGGACAAAACTATTAAAAACTCACTGCAAATACGAAATTAATTATAAAGAGAAAAACAAAAGAAAAAAATTATGAACATTAAGGGTTGCACTGATAGTAGTAGACTAAAATTTACTACATATGACAATAAAAACAAAAAAAATAATCATTCCCTTTGGTAAAAACATTTTTTTGCGTTTAGTTTGAGACCGTGACTAAGACACCAGTCATTGGTCTGCGTAAAATCCTGTTGAAGTAAACCGATATCATTTCAGGATACAATAATTGCACCCAGTTTGCAGTCATCCACAGACTTGGTCAGCCACAGCCCCTTAGTTTTGGCATGAACTTCTGAAAAGTATATACCAAACAGTAGGGGGCCTGGGTTCCTACTACGTTGTCGAAGTTTTACAACTTCAAACACCATATGGTCAAACCCAGATGTTCGAAGTTGTAAAACTTCAAAAACTTAAAAAAAAAAAAAAATGAAGAAAAAACGTACCCGACTGTTTTAAGCAGGCAAGCCCCCCTACACCCACCATACTCCCCAGTCTTTAACTATACCAACTGCAAGACCACACTATAATGCAGTATAGTGCGGAAAGGGAAGATTTCCCTTTACTACACTGTAATGCGATTTTGGAGTTGGTATATTTAAAGAGCGGGGGGTGGGGGGGCTTGAACCCCTGCTTAAAACAGTCAGGTAAGTTTTTTCTTTTTTTTTTTTTTTTTTAAGTATTCGAAGTTTTACAACTTCGAACATATGGGTCCGACCATATGGTCTTCGAAGTTGTAAAACTTCAATCACGTAACAGGAACCCGGGGGCCCAGCACTGACCCTTGTGGCACCCCGCTGGTGACAGGTCTGCTGGTTGATGTGGATTCACCCTCTGTGTGTGATCGGTTTGTGAGCAAGTTGGCAACCCATCTTACAACAAAGGGGTTTACATTCAGTTTGCTAAGTTTATTGGTAATGCCTGAGTGTGGGATTGTGTTGAAGGCCTTGGCCAAGTCGAGGTATGCTGTGTGCACAGATTTGCCCTAGTCAATGTCCTGGTCACATTTTTAAAAAAATCCAGCAGGTTTAACAGGCAAGATCTGCCCTTGACGAACCCAAATTGGGTTGGATCCAGGGTTTGGAGGTCGACCATGTCTTTATTTATGGAGGTCCATGATGATACATTCCATGGCCGTACAGATGAGGCTGGTCAGATTTATGGGTCTATAATTCCCCAGGTCTGTTGCTAAGCTAACTTTGTGGAGAGGAATAACTGTTACTGTTCTTCATTCCACAGAAACATAGCCTGTGGTTAGGCTGTGATTGGATAGAGTACTTAATGGTGATGCTAGTTCATGTTTTAGTTTGTTTAGAAGACAGCCTGGGATGCTGTCTGGCCCCACAGAGGCTGTATCTTTTGCCTTAGACAAGGCTTTACTGACCTGCTCTTTAGATATGTAGGGTGGGAGGGGAGGTTGGGGGCAAGATTTGTGATAAGTTTGGAGGGGATAAGGGATTGAAATGTTCACCAAAATTGTCTATGTCTGCGGAATCAGTATGTGTGATACCATTAGTCACTAGTTTGGGATATGCTTGGGTCCTACCTTTTAGGCTGTGTACATTGCTGTAAAAGGCCATATGTTTCTCCGTAGCTGCGACTGGCAAGTTTTTTCTCAAAGTTACCCTTACAGGATTTCACATGTTGCCCTATTTGCCTGTTGAAACTGAGGAGGGTGCTTTTCCATTGTTGGGGCCTTGCCTTAGTTTTCTTAGACAGCAAAGTTTTGTGTTTGTTGTAAAGTTTGTTGATGCTGCATGTCCACTAGGGTGGCTTGTTTGTACTTGGGGCTCTGGCTTTGATTCTCTCTGAAAGAGCCAAGTCTATACACGTGTACAAGTAATTGTACAGGGTTTTAGTGTAAGCTTTGTTGTAGTTACCACTTCCAGTTGGGGGTGGGGTTTTGTATGCTTTTATACCATCCCCTAGGAGGGTATAGTTTGCCTTGATGAAGTTTTTAGTGTGACGTTTCTCTTTGTGAGTTCTGGTATTAGTGCCAATTTGAAGGGAACTCATTTGTGGTCAGATTTAACTAATGAGGGTCCGACAGTTGTGGAGGTGCATCTGTTTGTCATGTTAGTGAGGACCACATCTAGTATGTTTGTTCCTCTTGTTGGGGTTTGAATCATTTGTTCCAGGGCATCTGAGTTAAAGTCTAGGAACTTTTGCTCAAGTGAGTTAGGGTTAGAGTAGGTTTTCCAGTTAATGGTGGGATAATTGAAATCCCCCAGAGTGTTTGGCAATATTTGGAGTGACTCCAGTTTGGTGAAGTAGGCCTTCCTTGTATGCACCATGATTCATGGAGGGGGATCTATAACTAGCTATGAATTGAATGGGGGTCTTACCCACAGTAATCTGATCTTTGAGTAACTCCATTGAGTTGTCCTGTCTAATAGCTGGGAGATGAATTTACCTCCAATACAGATAGAAACATTACTGCCTTTGGTTCTCACACATTCGTTTTGCAGTCTGAAGGTGTGGAAGTCATTGTAGCCTTATAAGGCAGGGGTACTCTCTGAGGCCTTGAACCAGGTTCCTGTGACTACATAGACATCTGCATCCTCCAGTGATAGGAGTACTTCCAGGGTGTGCAGTTTTTGGTTTAGGCTACTAGCTTCTAGCAGTATAACCCTAAATTTGTTATGATTGGCAATTTTCACATCAGCAATTTTGTTTTTGAGACCTTGCCTAAAAAAGGCAGTATAGGGAAGCAAGAGCCTTTGCCAGTAGTTGAAAGCCTAGTGGTGCCAGTTGCAAACCTTTTCTGGTAAAGCAGTGAGCTTTGTAGACCATATCATCCCAGGGTGACAGAAACTGGATCTCCTTTGAATGACACCAAAAACAAAGTCAATTATTGAAATGGATAATTTTTTTGTTTATACTGTGGCATCATTCTAGGTAAGGGTAATATGTGGCTCAAGATTAGGGACATACCTGCCTGGGACACATACTGAGAGAGCTCAATCATGTCTCTCTTCATTTAGGCCAATGAACATCTCAGGTCGTTCACTCCAACATGAGCTAGGACAGAGTCATAGTGGTAGATGTTGCTGAGAGACATGAGTGCAAGTGTGATTTAACGAATCCTGGTACCAGACAGTCATATTCCAGTGAATGGGTAGCCACTGGGCGAAGACTCTCTCTCCATCATGTTTTTTTTTTTTTATCTGGTGATGATGGCTCAAGTTTCTGATTCTAATGTTAGTTGTACTGTTTGACTTAAAAGCACCGCCAGATCTCTAACAGCACAGTAAGAGAGGCAAACATCACCCTTTAGGGGGTCTATAAGGCACCAAGTACAGGGACAGGGCTTCTAGCCTCTCCTAGTGCTAAGGGTCCTTAAGATCAGAGATATTTTTCATTAGGAACCTTTGGGGCTTTTTGTGTTTGTTCATATGTCTAGTGAGGTACATCCCAAAGGAAGCCTTGTACTTTATAAAGGGTCTGATCAAAGCTGAATACTGGAGAACAATAACATCTTTGGATCTGGAAAAACACCTTTGGATATTAGTTGAGTTAAGCAGAAGACTTTCCTGACTACAGCTGCCATAAGATGATTAAAGGAGAGGGAAATATCAACCCAAGTGGCCAGGTCCCTGACTTCCTTTTCATTTAGAAAGGGGATTTTATTTATACTGCATGTGATGGGTAACTACCATCTTCTGAAAGAAACACTCCTACAGTTTTTAGTATTCAGTTTAAGCTCTTTATACATATAGCAGGTATTAACAAGGGCAAGTTTGTTTCTGAAGGGTTTAGATAGAGGGGTTTTCTTAATTACATCCAGCTTGCAGATGTCTGCAAATTTGATTAACCAGAACTCCAGATTACAAGTTCTGAGATTAGAAAAGTAGATGCTGATCATTACAGAACAGTACAGATACTTGGGGGACTCCATTAGTTACCTTAGCACTGTATGAAGAAGCACCTGCCACATGAACTAATCGGGTTCTATCTTTCAGCCAAATGGCTAGTCATCTTAACTCATAAGAATCTACATTTAAGCAGTTTCCTTTTAATTCCAGCATGAGGCACAATATCAATCTTTGGTCTTTGGACGGATCAGATGTATGGACAACAAGGCCACTCTCAACAGCTTGTTCCCCCCCCAAAGAAGTTAGCCAGATTTAACAGTCATAATCTCTCCTTAATGAAACTAGACTATTTGCCAGTAAAGCCTAATGTGATTCTTTTTTTTTTTGCAAACCCTTTGTCCTGCTTCCAGTGACCATAAGACCCTCCTGGTCAAGTGGCCCATTCATTCTTCATTCATACTCAGCTTGGAGGGGCTGTTATTTAAACAGCTATTAGGTGTGGTCTGAGGGCTTCTTTTTTGCCATATTCTTTGCCCTGCTGCATGTGACCAGCAGCCACTCCTGGTCAACTGGCCCATTTGGTCTCAGTCATTTATACATATGGTTTGAGTGTTTCTTTATCTAGCCATACTTCACTCCCTGTGGATGCCCAACTTGCAGAGACAAATGAGACATGCAATAGGTTGTTCATACTGGTTGCCCCTCACTTTTTCAAGGGATGATATTCTGCCAGCAAGCAGCCCTACCTGCTCCCCTCAAGTACTGGAAGGGGTTTCCCTGGTCTCTACTGGACAGAGATTTCACTTCCCTCTGAACTTCCAGAGTACCTGCTGCCTTCCACATCCCATTGAATAGGCAAGCAAGCAATGTGCCCTCACCCCTCTTGCTCTCTGCCTGACTCCTCCAGTGTTTGGGCCATTAATCAAACACTGGTCACCTGGGTCACAGTAAGGGCTCCATCCCTCTGTGCTATGAGCCAAGGCAAGCCTAGTGACATTACTGATAGCATAATTGGTGATAATGGAGAACATCGGACCATGCCAGTGTTTTTGCATAACTGTCAGAATATTATGGAAGCAGTGTAATTTGACAGCTGCCATCTAGTGTTGTCTCTCTTTGCCGAGGGAATGGGCTTTAAGTTATGCCACCTACAGTACACCACTTACATGATTCAAATGTTTTTAATTTGGTCAGGGAAGGCTAGTTAAGAAGGGCATGATTGTATCTATACTGTTAAATGTGTAACATTACCAACAGGTACTAGAATCCATTTCCTCAGACTATAGACTTGTTGCCTTTGTTTTACTGTTTTATAGCTATCCTAACTCCTATACCTAATGTTCTTGAAAAATGTATCTATTCTCAGCTTCTCAACTACCTTAGCAACAATAATCTTTCTCAAACTGAGCATGGTTTCAATCCCCAATACAGCACAAACACTTCGCTCCTCAATTTCACTAGCAACATAAACTTTCAAAGAAATATGGGTAACTTTGTCTCTTCTCTTTTCTTAGACCTATCTAAAGCCTTCAGTACAGTTTCTCATCAAAAAGTACTAACCAAACTCTCTTCTTTAGGACTTGATCACTTATTCCTCTTATGGTTTCAAAGCTGCCTATGAAATAGGCAACAAGCTGTAAAATGCCAAACAAACTCAACATTTCTGCCAGTCTCTGTTGGTGTTCCTCAAAGATCAATCCTAGGACCATTACTAACAAATGAACTCCACAATGAAACCAATCATGCCAGCATAGTGCAATAAGCAGATTACTCTACTCTTATCTGCTCAGCTTCTAACATACTTTATCTTGAGCAGGTCACTCAAGAGGCCTTTTCATTCATGGAGTCATGGTTATATACCTCTAGCCTAATCATAACTGCAAAGAAAACCAAGTTAATGCTATTCTTACCAAAACCAAAAATAAAGCTTTAGCATTACATCAAAAGACAATACTATAGAAATAACATCACATATTAAATTGTTGGGTGTTACTAGATGAAAACCTAAAATGTGAGTATCATATTCCTCAGTCCATTAAAAAAAAACAGCAAAAACAATGGTGCACTTTATCAATCTAGTCCATCTCTCTCAGAATCTGCTAGGAAAACAAGTTTCATCCTACCTTCTCCCATCGCTTCTCTATGCAGCTCCCATTTTTGCTAACCTGCACTCTACATATATGAAGAAACTGGATGCATTCTATAACAAGACAGCTCAATTTGCAACTAACTTTCCATCCAAATCACATCACTATGTTGCCTTACAACAGTTATAATGAATTGAGCTTCCACAGTATCTCTCCTACACTCAACTCATTGTACACAACCTAATTTATAAACCCCAAAATTGTCCTTTAAACAACATTCTCCAGTACTACTCATCTACAAGGGAAATGCATTCAGAAAATAAATGCCTTCTAATTTCTTGTAAATTTAAACCATAGCTGGTGACTTATTCAAGTCATGTCACTAAACTGTGAAACAACATACCAATTTAACAATTACAACTAGAAAAACTAAAATCCTTTGGAGCCAGACAAATAATACTGGTCCACTCTAGGTTATTTACATTTCTGCTCTGCAGCTGGATAGTCATACCACCTCATTACTCTAACTGTATATTCTTATAACTATTCTCTTTTCTATTTGTATATAGCCAACATACGAATATCCGGTCCCTGTTTTTGAATACAGCATATATATGTTATTTGATTAATTTCTTTTATTCACGCCTATATGTGTTTTTGGAAAGTTTCTGTATTTCTCAAACCCACTTTGAGTAGTTTAGAAATTGCAATCAGATGCAAAGTTTCTAATTACTGATGTTATGAGTTGGCATAATAGTTAAAGTATTTACCATACAGACAGAAGATACAGGTTTTGAATCTCACCTTGGGGGAAGCATGGCTAGGCTTAAAAGGGACCATGGATTTATTAGCCGACATTACCTAGATATTATCTATGAACTTTTAATGTGAATTACAGGCTACGTTTATAATATTTTAATATGTAAAACACTGCGCTTTTCTCCCTGGGCCTTCACTGAAAAGTGGTTTTACTCAGTTGGACTATTCCGGTCAACAAACGGAAATAACTAAATAAATATTCTATTTTGTGGTACGTCTGTCTTCCTTTTGCCCCACTTTCCTGCTACTACCTGTGCGACTGTCCGATCTAGCTGAAAAGCAAGTATTTCTGCTCATTTACCTGTTTTGAACTGTTTTAAGCTGTTTTTCTACCTGCACTTTTAAAGATTGTCATGTTTGTTGCATTTACCTGTTGAGGCTACACACTCAAGTGCACTAGCCTGTGTTACATATTTATTGCATTTTTCTGCTGTTTGCTTACAAAAAAAAAGAAAAAAACAAAAAAATTATCCTTGTTTCCCGCCATTCCTGACCTAGAGTAGTCCAAATACAGGCTTTGCTGTATTCTGGACTTTTGGAAAGTTCCTGTGTTGCCCATTTCCTTTCTTGGATAAAAGGAGGCTTCTTTGTTCACCAGTGGGAGTGGGGAGTTTAGAGCAGCCTATCTATCCCTGGAGGAGTGTTCCCAGCACAAGAATCTGGTAGTCTATTGGCCGTTTTGGGCCAATTTCTAGCTCTTTCAAGTCCCCCTGTATAAAACCCGCTTTGGCACAGTTTTTGCATTTGTTACTACTCAGCCAAGCTCCTCGTGGTCCTGCAGAGTGGTGCTAGCAGCAGAGAAGCAAAAAGAGCAACTGCTTACTTGATAAAGTGTTTTTTTTTCCTGCTACTACCTGTGCGACTGTCCAATCTAGCTGAAAAGCAAGTATTTCTGCTCATTTACCGGTTTTGAACTGTTTTAAGCTGTTTTTCCACCTGCACTTTTAAAGATTGTCCTGTTTGTTGCATTTACCTGTTGAGGCTACACACTCAAGTGCGCTAGCCTGCGTTACATATTTATTGCATTTTTCTGCTGTTTGCTTACAAAAAAAGAAAAAAACAAAAAAATTATCCTCGTTTCCCGCTACCCCAAAACAAAACACGTGCAACACATAGTTCACAAAGCCAGTGTGCCGAACAGTCACAGCCCTTATGACTAAACAACACACCTGATACACTTGTAATAGGTGATTCTATCATCAGGCACACTGACGTCCCGCTCACCAGGCTGAACAAGGAGAAGGTCACGGTGAGCTGCCTGTCAGGCACTAGGATCTGCCACATAACACAAGCACTCAAGTCACTCCAAGGCAAGTACAAATATGACTCGGTCATTGTCCATGCTGGTGTGAATGACCTGAGACGTACCTCCCTGGACTACATGAAAAGAGACATAGAGGAGCTCTCTGAGCATGTAGCCCAGGCCGGTATGACCCTGACCTTGAGTAGCATCCTACCGTCACCAAAAATGATGCCACAATATGAAGACAAGATGATCAATTTCAACAATTGGCTTAAGTATTGGTGTCATTCAAAGGGGATCCAATGCCTGTCAGCCTGGGATGACATGCTCGACAAGCCACGTTGCTTCATTAGGGACGGCTTGCACCTGTCACCCCTGGGCTTTCGGTTATTGGCAAAGGCTCTTGCCACCCCCATAGTGCCTTTTTTAGGCAAAGGTCAAAAGACAAACCCACCTCCATAGGTATCACAAGGGAAAAGAAACTAAGGGTAATGCTACTCAATGCCAGAAGTCTAAACCTCAAGAGGCATGCATTCAAAACTCTCCTCAGCATGGAGAACATCGATATATGTGCAGTAACAGAAACCTGGTTCAAGGCTCCCGAGAGCACCCCAGCACTACCAGGTTATACCTCAAACCATACTTTTCGGCCCCAAAACTCGGACCGAACCACAAAAGGAGGGGGAGTATTAATATTCATCAAAGATACCCACACCTCCAGGTTGGTGGCACAGCACGAAGCATCGGAAACTATCCATGTGCAACTAACAGTGGGTAAAACTACCTTCCAGTTTATAGCCTGCTACAGACCACTCTCCCAAACCCAGGAATCCCACTCGACCTTCCTGAGAACACTGGAAAATATGAAGGTTTCCCCAAACACCATTATATTGGGCGACTTCAACTACCCAAACATAGACTGGGAGCATTACTCTAGCTCCAACACCCTAGCCCAAAGGTTCCTAGAATTTATAAACTCAAATGCTATGGAACAACTTGTCACCACTCCCACAAGAGGGGAAAACATACTGGACCTGATCATCACCAACATGGGACTCTATGCTCCAGACCAGAAGTGTATCCCTCACTGGTAAGATCAGACCATAAATTAATCTCACTGGATATCCACATCCTGACCCCCCCCCCTGTCCAGAAAACCACAGTGAAAAACTTCTCTAAAGCAAACTTCACACTCCTCAAAACCGAGGTGGAATGCTTCAAAGCCCCCGGGCCTGTGGAAAATATGGCCCAGACTGCAGAATCCTTTATAAACGCATTCTATGAACACCTTCAGGAATGCATGGATCACACAATCCCAAATAAAACCAAGACCCAATCCCCCAAAGGCAGGCGTCCTGTCTGGTGGACCCCAGCCATAAACAAACTATACAACAGAAGGAGGAAGCTACTGCATGATAGAGCAAAATCCCTAAAAGGGAAGGCATCTCTGATCAGTATTAGCAAAAAACTACGGGCACTCATAAAATCATCTAAGGCCAGCTTTGAGAGAAAAATTGCACAAGACACTGAAGATAATCACAAGGCTTTCTTTAGTTATGTTAGGAACCTGGGTGGAAACTCCCAGATATGCTCAGAGTTAGTCTAAAATGACAAAAATACACTGAACCCACAGACATTGCCAACATCCTGGCTGACAGGTTCAGCGCAAACTTCTCCTCCCCCTCCCCCCAAAAAGAGCAATTATCTATCCCAGCAGAGTGCTGCCCCCCTGACATCTCAGATGCTCAGGTAAGAGCCGCCCTCTCCAAAGCAAAAAACACAGCATCAATGGGACCAGACGGTGTCCCGGGCTGCATCCTACATGAACTCCAAGAATAGCTGAACCCCAACATAAAGCTACTGTTCAATCTCAGCCTTACTACAGGATATGTACCCAAAGAATGGCGTACAGCAAAGGTGGTGCCTCAACGGATCCTGGAAACTATTGCCCCATAAGCCTGACTAGCTTGGTCTGCAAAGCTATGGCGAGGATCATCATGGAACTCATAAATAAAGATATTGGGGACCTACAGACATGGACCCTACCCAGTTTGGCTTTGTTAAGGGCAGATCCTGCCTCTTAAACCTGGTTGATTTCTTTGAAACAGTCACCAAGGCCATTGACGAGGGGAAGGTGGTCCACACAGCCTACCTGGACCTCGTAAAAGCCTTCGATACAATACCCCACTCGGGCATCCTAGATAAGCTATCCAGCTTAAATATAAACCCCTATGTCACTAGATGGGTTGCAAACTGGCTCAAGGACAGAACCCACATGGTCAGAATTGCTGGAGCCATGTCAGACTCCAAACCAGTTACAAGTGGCATCCCACAAGGCTCAGTCCTGGGACCTCTCTTGTTCGGCATATATTTCTCAGAGGTACAGGCCAACACGGGAGGACTGTGGCTGACCAAGTTCGCAGATGACTGCAAACTGGGCGCCCTAATCGACTCTCCAGCTGACACAAGCATCCTCCAAAAGGGTCTCATAGAAACAGATAACTGGTGCCAGAGCCATGGCCTCAAGCTGAATGCCAAAAAGTGTATAGCCATCCCCTTTGGCAAAAACAAAGTGCCCACAAATTACCACATAGGTCGTAATCCATTAAGTATGGAAGAAGTAATTAGGGACCTGGGGACCCAAGTTGACAGCAGTCTCTCATATGACAACCACGTGGCCAAAGTGGTTAGAAAAACCTTCTATATAGCCCACCTAATCATGAAGGGATTCACATCTAGATCATAGGAGGTCATTGTGCCTCTTTACTCATCCCTCATCAGGCCCATAATTGAATACAATGCCCCTTTCGGGATGTACCTTACCCGACACCTGCAGCAACTGGAAAGACCCCAAAAGTACCTCACCAAGAGGATCAAAGGGCTCAAACAGATGCCATATGCTGCCCGGTTAAAGAAACTCCAGCTCTATTCGGTTGCATACCGCCTGCTTAGAGGCGATCTGTGCCTGAAGTATAAAGCCATGTCCAACCCGGAATTAATGAACATGCTGCACCTCAGAAAATCCAAATCCCATCGAGCTATGCGCTCGAGGGACTTGAACCTCAGCACTGAAATAAATAGGACATGCTGGAGGGACAGATTTATAACCCAGAGGCTCCCTTCACTCTAGAATAGAATCCCAGTCCATGTTATGCAGAGTCCCTCACTGACTCTCTACAAAAGAAATCTTGACGAGTGGATGGGAGATCGTAGGTTTACCCCGGGTATCACTTCTGTGTCATTGCTAAACAGAGGCACAGTAAACTAACCTCGAAAAAGGGCATAGTAAAACATTTAAAATGGGTGGTGAAAGCCAAACACACTCTGGCTAGGCTTACAAATGCCCTAGGGCAGATAGCCTAGTATGAACTTATGAACCTATGAATTACTATCATTGTTTAATAATGGGCACATTTTTGTTTGCTGTTTTTTATACAGTTAAGCCAGATGTAAGACAAATAAAGGGCACATTCCTGCTCCATGTAGGACTTGCTTCTGTTTGGCATCTACTTCTCCGAAGTCAAGGCTAATAACGTTCAAGGCCTCAGGCTCACCAATTTGCAGATGACTGTAAATTGAGAGATAGTATAGATTCACCCCAAGACACTGACATCTTGCAAGTGAGTTTAACACACACATATGACAAGTGCCAAACTTACGATCTAAAAATCAATCCCCAAAAAAATGCATTATAATGTCCTTTGGGAAACTGTCAATTCAAGTTAATTATTCCATCAATAAAACTCCCCTAAAAGTGGACCCAGTAGTAAAGGATCTGGGAACATACGTAGACAGCAATCACAAAGCTAAGATAATAAGAAAATCTTTCTATGTTGCCCAACTTATAAGTAAGGGTATGGCATATAGGTCAAAGGAAGTTATAGTACCACTCTACTTGGCCCAGATCTGACCTATCATTGAATACAATTCCCTCTTCAGCATGTATCTAACCAGACACTTACAACAGCCTTCTCACCAGGAGAATTCAGGGCATGAATATCCTGTACCACACTAATCACCTAAAAGCTCTATCTTTGTATTCAGTCTGCTACAGGCTACTGACAGGGGATCTTTGCTTGGCTTATAGGGCTTTCTTAGACCCAGCCCTGATGGATCTGCTGTACCTGTGTAAAAGAAACAGCACCAGAGACACTAGATCCAGGATCTGAATTTCATTTGTGACATAAATAGAATGTGCTGAAGAGACAGGTATGTGTTCCACAGGATCCCCACACTATAGAATAGGCTTCCCATTAATGTAAAACAGAATTTATCCCTGACCTAAGTCAAGCAAAACCTTGATAACTGGATAGGATATCGTAAATTTACCCAGAGTCTGGCCTCCAGTTAAGAAAAGCATTACCCTAATACCCACCCTTACAAATCCTTAGTTCCCCCAGTACAGATCCCCATGATACTTCGGATCCAAATGGTTTGGGGTGCATGGTTAGGCTTGTAAAGGCCCCAGTGAGGGCAACCTAATTATGTTGATTTAGGAACTGAATAATGTTTTTAAAAGTTTTTTTTTTCCGTAAATGTAGTGTTTTATAAAAGGTTTGTGGACAATTTGTTTTTGATTTGGGATGGGACTGAGCAAGAATTAATGACATTTGCTGAGCATAAAAATAACAGCACTACCTTCCTGAAATTTGTCGAAAACCATTTGAGTAAAGAAATTAGGTATCTGGATGTGTTAGTTAAGGTGGAACAAGATGGTACTATAAAACACACTACTATATAGAAAGCCTTGCTATAAAAATACTTTTTTACATCGTAGTAGTATGCATCCACATCACATTTTTAAGAATGTTGCCGAGGGGCAAGGCCTAAGGATATCTCGGGTTAATGCAAATGATGCTAACTTCTTGAAAAAAATGGTGGATTTAGAAGAGAGATTTATAGCAAGAGGATACAGTAAACAAAGTACATAGTTTGTTAGAAGGTGTGGTCAAAAGTAGGGAAGATGAGGGGGAGACCATATTTTTCATCTTATCCACCTTCATTTTAAAATAATAATAAGTATTCTAGTGAAAGTAGATGTAAAGTACCAGTAACATTTTCTAAAACTTCTGAAGGTATAACTAATACCATTAAGAAACACTGGAAGATTATGACAACGAACCCAGAAATAAAGAAGATAGTGGGGTGGTCCCAAGTTTTGTGTATAAGAAGAAAAAAATCTTTGAAACAGATGTTATGTTATCCCAAGCATCTAGTAGGACCCAGTAAAGTTGAATTTAAGAAAAATGTTAGTAATTTTGCGACTAGACAATGTCGTAGTTGCAACTATTGTGAGTATATAGACAGTTCAGGGGAATTTTTACATCCAGATCAAGGTAGACTATATTGGTTTAGTGTTGAGGCTACATACAGTATATCTGGCATATTGTGTTATATGCAAAAAAATATTATGTAGGAAAGACTGACAGATGTCTGAAGGATAGAGTAAGGGAGCATCTATGTAACATCAGGAATGGTTCTAAAAGTAATGCCCTTGAAAACATGTGGGAGAAACCTCTTCTGAACATAAGTTTAAGTTTTTGGTTATAGGCAAAGTAGAAATGAGTTTGAGAGGGGGTGATATGCAATGCAACTGAGTCTTTGGAAAGTAAATGGATAAATAGGCTTAGAGCTGATACTGGCTCAGGTCTCAATGATAAAGTTCCGAAAGACTGATGTTAAAAGCACATCCACGTCTTAGATAAAATGAGAATTTGTTTATTTTTTTATTTTTTTCTTTGAATAAAATGATAATTTGTTTATTTTTTTTCTTTGAATTATATACATATATTTTCTATATGTAGAGATTTTATAGTTTTTAGAATATTTTGTATAGGGTAAAGTTTTGTGCCTTTAAGAGGTGACTGTTTTTGTACCATGTGATTTTAAGATAGCCTGTATAAATGAGAAGGCATGGTAGTGATTTTATACATCTGAAGAAGCAGTTTTAACACTGCAAAAGCGCTTATGGTTGTTTGTCCACATGTTTGTTTTATGAAGATAGCCTGGTCTTGCTTCACCTTACTGATTTCTGCTGGACTTTATTTTTTGTCGTGTTTGGTGAAGCATTTATCCAGCACATATATATTTTTTGTTGTTTGACACATACATACATATATATATATATATATATATATATATATATATATATATATATATACATATATGCTTCACCTTACTGATTTCTGCTGGACTTTATTTTTTGTCCTGTTTGGTGAAGCATTTATCCAGCACATATATATTTTTTGGTGTTTGATACATACATACATACATGCATACACACACACACACACACACACATTATATATACATATATATATATATATATATATATATATATATATATATATATATATATACACACACATACATGCATGCACATATATAATATATATATATATATATATATATATATATATATAATATGTGTATATATGTGTATATATATATATATATATATATATATATATACACATATATGTATATATGTGTATATATATATATATATATATATATATATATATATATATATATATAGTTTCACTTCAGAATCCTGAAATATCACAATCTTGAACTTCATAATCCGGAACCCAAAATCCTGAAAACGCAAACTCCTGAATCACAAAATACTAAAAATATACAGGACACAAAGAATGACAATATTCCAGTACACGGACACAGAGAAACACATACAAGACAAAGGATAGCACTTTTCACCAAGTATGGGCAGGGGGGCAAGCCCCCCTGCACCCCCTCATGCAGGGGGCTGCACCCCCCCACACCCCCTGCTAATTAAATATATAAACTCCAAGATTGCACTGCACAGAAAAAAATGGCAAACATAGCATCACATGTGTTCATGGCTGCCTGTTGTAACCTTAGTAACATTCCCTTTTAACTTGTTATACTACAACATAACTCATGATAGTGTAGTGAAGTGTAATCTTGGAGTTGACACATGGGGGGTGCAGGGGGACTCCCCCCCTACTTATATTTGGTGGAATGTAATCTTGTTTGTATTCTCTATAGTCAGTATATGTATCCTGTGTGATTTAAAGTCTTCGGGGATTCAGGATTTTGAATATTTAGGATTTTGGGCTTCCAGGTTATGAAGTTTTCTGAAATTCAGGATTGTGATATTTCAGGATTCTGAAGTGCAACTATATATATATATATATATATATATATATAGACAGTTGCACGTGTTGTTTCTCTTTTCTCACATTTTTATATAAAATATATACCTAAACATACATATATACTCATCCTAACAGCAGTACCCAGATAAGGTGTGTGATAAAGGGGTGTATCGGGTCTAGTTTGTGATATTTTTGATATGCATGTCACTATCAAATAAGTGTCCTCCTCACATTCCCACAAAGTGGTCACAGAGGACATCAGTGAGCCCTCCAGGTCAGCTTCAGCAAAGTGACCTCCATCTTCCTACTTTAAGGCAGATCTGGTGACCACTGGAGAAACAGGACCAGAGAACTGCACAGGCCAAAGTGATTGCCACCACTCCTCTTCCACCGACAAAAGGAAGAGCAAATAAACAAAGAAAAGAAAAAAAAAATTAGTGTACACATAAAATATACAGATGCACACTGCAATAGTGCACATGGCATATGCACCTTGTCTCCTGTGACACCCCTCAATGTTGCATGACCCTTCTTGGCAGCTGTAAAGCAAAGCATGAAGAACACAGCATACCAGTGCACCCATTAAGAGAACAGGGAAAAATATAATTAAAGTTCACAGCAAAATGCCCACCTTCTCTCTCTCTCTCTCTAACCTCTGCCTCCCGCTCCAGAAGCAGGTCAGGGAGGTGCTGTCATAGGTCACAGTGTTAATGCCTCCACTGCTCAGTTGAACAGGTGATCTCAGAGGCATCAACCACCAACCTAGCAAGTTTATACCAGGCATTCACCTTGTGCAATGGGCCATTCTAATGTCTCAGAAGTTGCTTCTCAAAGTCTCCATGACTCCCTAAGAAGGAAATCTTGCTCTCCCTCATAAACCAGACAGGGGCCCTGCTGTTCCTAGCACCTGAGAAAGCCATGTCCACTCACACAGGTTCGTCTGAGAAGCAAAATGGTAGCCATGTATGCACAGATGCATATTCAGACAACATGTGATGCACACTGTAGTGCAGAACTACAGGTCATGAGAAACATGAGCTTCATTTACAGTAATAGTATGCACGTGCCTCTAGCCCTGATACGAGTATGGTAGCACCAGTCAGTGTGGACAGCATGTTGGACTATGGTAGTGACTCAAGAGGATGGTGTGTTAAATGTCCTCAACAGCATAACTGTCATGCTATGAAACCCTTATTAGCGTCACATAAAGTGTTAATGCCATTTTGCATAAGAATTTTTAAGATAAGCAACTGAGAAATCAGGAGTTTAGGAAGTGGTGTATGTTTGTGTGGAAGGATAACATAGTACATAGGCATCATATTGTCATGTTCAGCTACTTGGGGATACATCTTGACCTATGCACACCTAGGAAAGAACAATTGTGTAAGTATACCTACTATAACAGTAGATGTTCAAAACATTACTGTTGCAGTAGATCTAGCTATATGGGTTACATCCAGCTAGGAATATAACAGTTAGTCAGCTTCCAAAGCTTCAAGAATACCTTCCACATGCCCAAACAGTTAATCAGCTTGAGCTGAGCTGAAGAAAAAGAATGGTTTGAGTGCCAGGTCCTTTGGAGCCTTCTTGTGAATTGATAGGGGGAAACTAAATCCCTGAGAAGGTTAATGCTAGGATACTAAAGTTAGCAGCCCTTACCCTGCCAACAAAAACATACAAAAATAAGGATAGTGGTAGGGAGTGGCTTTTGCAGCAGTGATCATACAATTATCTAATGTTATGGTAAGTTTGCTTATACAACTGTACCATACTCATCATATAGATCACCACTGCAGTAGCGTTAACTATATAGGTAGACTACCACAGCTTAAACTGACTAGGAGGAGGAAGGATGAGAGTCCAGAAGCCCCTGGACAGTAGCCCTAGCAAAGCTTTCTTAGACCTGGAAAAGAAATCCAGTTTGCAGTACTCTGTAAAGGTATGAATGCAGGACTTAGTTGCTGCTTCTAGACTACTTCTAGAATCCAACACTCTCCAAAAAGCCACAGATGAAGCCAAATCTTTAGTAGAATGAGCCTTAAATCTGCCTGGAATTGCCTTATTGTGGTGGGTATAACAAAGGGTAACACCATGTGACAACCATTTGGAAATACTCTGCTTTGACACAGGTTGTCCTTTTTATCTTCACAAGAAATGAACAACTAATCAGAGTTCCTAAAAGATTTAGTTCTGTCAAGACAGTACCTGAGCTTTCTGTGGACATTCAAGGTATGGAGAACCCCTTCTCCATTGTTTTTTAGTTTCTGGAGAGAAGACAGGTAAATGGATAGCTTGGCTCAAAGTAAACTCAGATATGCTTTAGGCATAAAAAAAGAACTGGTTCTAAAGGAAACCCTACCGTTGTGGAAAATGAGATAAGGATGACCCACCATAACTGCTAATTGAGATACTCTTCTTGCAGAATCCGTTATGAGCAACACTGTTTTCCATGTTAAAAAACTCAAGTCAGCCTGATAAGTTGGTTCAAATGGAATAAGAATTAATTTTCCCATGAAAAATTAAGATGCCAAGGAAGAGCTCCATGTTTTCTAAGAGGCTTAGTATGCAACACCCCTTTCAAAAACATTTTCATATGAGATTGCACTGAAAGAGGGGGATCCATAGGCAGACGTGATGAAATGCCTGACAATGAACTTTGATGGAGGAGTAAGACAGGCCATGGTAAAGTTACTCACATAAATAATGTAGAAACAAAGAAACACTAGTCCTGAAAGGATGCTGGTTCTTGCCTTGGCACCAACTAGAAATTTCTTTCCATTTATCAGTTGCAGACCTTTTTTCTAAAAGGTCTTAGGATTCTATCATCCAGGTAATTAGCTGTTGTTGTTTCTGGTCAGAATGTATCAAACACCCACTGTCCTGTTTGAGTAGGTCCAGTCTATGAGGAAATATGTGATAACTGTCCTTGGCCATTTCCAGCAGATGGAATTACTGTTACCTGAGGCAGAAAGGAGTCACCACAATAATCTTTGGAGAGTCTTTCTGAATCATCACAATGACCCTAGATAATAGTGGAAAGGGTGGAAAGCATACAACAACACCCCTGTCCAGGGAAAAGAAAAAGCTTCTGTTTTCCAGACCTTGCATAGATTTCTGGAGACAAATTTTGCCAACAGATTGTTGTGAGTGGTGGAAAAAAGATCCATTTGAAGTGTTCCCCACAGCTGGAACAATTCCTAGAAGAACCTCTGATGCAATTTCCATTCCTGAGGGTCTCTCCTGGTCCTGCTCAGCTTGTCTTCCATAAAGTTTTGATCTGATGGCATATAAGATGCATGTAGAGAGAGACAGAGACACTCACTCACAGACACACACACACACACGCACGCACGCACACACACGCACGCACGCACACACACACACACACACACACACACACACGCACACGCACACACACACGCACACACACACACACACACACCTAGCTGTTAGTAGTGCACTTGCACACACACACACACACACACACACACACACACACACACACACACACACTGCTGAAAAGCTGTATCCCAGGCTATCATGACCAGTCTGCACAGAAGGTAAGATCTAGTCCCCCCTATTTGTTTATGTACCATATCACTGTGGTGTTGACTGTAAACTCTTGCAATGGTCATGGGCATCACAGAAGACTGAGAATGTTGACAACATTTATAAGTGCCAACACCTCTGCTACATTTATGTGTTTTGGTTTGCCTTTTCTATTTCAAACACCCTGCATTTTTATCCTCATAGATATCAGTCCTGAAGCAAAGTCTGAGGCACGTGTTGTTACAAACTCTGCTGGAGCAGGAAAGGAAAATTGGAGACCTGTATTCTGATAAAATGTCTCTCTCCACCAAAGAATCTCCCTTTCAACAATCCCAAAAGTGGAATTTGAAATGTTAGGGGATGTTGGGACCATAAATATTTCAGGCAACACTGGATTTTTCTCATGTGGAGTCTTGCAAGAGGTATCATGAGTATCATAGATGCCATGATACCCAGAATCCTGAGGAATTCCTTTGCTGAGAGGGTAGTCTGAGTGGAAAAACTCAGGAATAGATCTAAATCCAGATCTATTTTTTCCTGAGGAAGAAAAGCTAACACCCCACAGAAAAAAAACAATCCTGAAATCCCAGCCTGTGAAGGAGATCCCTTACTTAAGTAAGAAATTACTGTCAGTTTGAAAAATACCCTGCAAAGCTACACAGTTTATATAACTTAAGGAAAACTGTGAATACCTTACAGTCTGTAGTAGGCTACCACAGGAGCTAGACACTTCCTGAATACCCTTAGAGCAGTAGATGGAGCAAAGGGTAATGCAGGCAACTGATAATGGCATCCAGACACAGAAAAGACACTTCCTGAATACCCTTAGAGCAGTAGATGGATCAAAGGATAATGCAGGCAACTGATAATGGAATCCAGACATAGAAAACCTTAAGAAAAGTCTGAAATCTGGATTAATAGGAATAGGATGATATGCATCTTTTAAATCTAAGGTCACTAGAAAACAATATGCATCACCAATATTCACCAATCTCAGCAAATCAGACCTTATCATTCTTCAAACCTGCTATAATAAAATTCCCAAATTTGTAACAATTATGCCCCATCGAACACATCACTGCACTCCTCTAAAAGCTCTTGATTGCCTGGAACTTCCCATCCTCATTCTTTACAACCAACTTATAACAACCCATAAACTTCTTCACTGCCCTGACAAAATCCCTGCTCTACCAAAACCTACTTCACTCAAGCACCAAAGCTAGAATTCTACGATCAAATCAGAAACTCCTACTAGAGGTAACAAAAAACAGTAACACCGCCGGCACTTCCCTCTACAGCAACTCTGTTGCTAAGCAGTGGAACATCCTTCCCCCCAATATCACAACTATAACTACCCTCACCCCCTTCAAAAAAGCCATAAAATCCCATCTTCAGCATCTTTGGTTATGTAACTGCAACAACCCAGACTAATCTCCTACTAGTACTTTCAGCCTACCAATACATATCTTTCTGTTTCCCACCCCACTACTTCTCCTTCCTTGCTCTACTTCCCAGTATCATTTCTCTGGTTGCATCTCTCTGCTTCTCCCTCTAAGTGTCATCTTCCTTTCCTATATCCAACTGATTTTATGTACAGCACACCTACCAATACTATTATTATTTACACCCTTTAAATTATTCCCTTTCCTCTATATGTCTGCAACCTTCCTGCTTACCCTACCTTTAGTTCTTACCACCTACTACTCTCTATCAGCCACTCCACTTTCAACTCATTATTTCCCTATCTATACAATCTATTATTTATACATATTTTCATCCTACCAGCTATTTTATAATTATATATATCCCAAATAATCTGAAGTATTTGATGTCTAAACTCATTTTTAAGGTATTATTTTTCAACAGCATTATTAGTAGAAAAAGGGTATGGATACTATATAAGATTGCATGTAATCTAACTGTCTAATGTAATATTTTACTGTGTACACGGAGCTTTTCTCCCTGGGCCTCGTCTGAAAAAGGACGTGTCCAGTCGGACTTTCTCAGTTAACAAATGTAAAACAAATAAATAAATCTTTTCTGGATCCTACACAGTTTGGTTTTGTGAAGGGTAGAGCATGCTTGTTCAACTTGGTCAACTTCTTTGAGTCAGTCACCAGAGCTGTGGATGAAGGCAAGGTGGTTTATACAGCCTGCCTTGATCTGGCCAAGGCCTTTGATACCATTCCCCACTCAGAAATCGCAGAAAAACTCACTAAGCTAGGCATCAACACCTATATCACTATGTGGGTTGCAAACTGGCTCACAGATAGAACCAACAGTGTGAAAGTAGCTGACTCCAAGTCAGACTGCCGACCAGTCATAAGTGAAGTCCCACAGGGTTCGGTCCTGGGTCCTCTCCTGTTTGGTATCTACTTCTCTGAAGTCCAGGCCAACACAAAGGGACCCTGGCTGACAAAGTTCACAGACGATTGCAAGTTGGGAGCTATTATTGACTCCTCAAGTGTTGTTGACATCCTACAGAAAGGCCTCAATGACACCAACGACTGGTGTCAGAACCATGGCCTTAAGCTCAATGCCAAAAAATGTGTCGTCACCCCCCCTTGGGAAAAACCCGGTTCCCTTGAATTACCACATTGATGGTAGTCCACTGAACACAGAAGGTGTTAAGACATCTGGGAATACAGGTTGACAGCAACCTCTCTTTTGACCACCACATTGCCACTATGGTCAGAAAGTCCTTCTATGTGGCACATCTCATTACTAAGGGTTTTGCATCCAGGAAGAAAGAGGTCATTGTCTCCCTCTACTCTTCCCTCATTAGGACAATCATCGAGTACAATGCCCCATTTGGCATGTACCTCATTAGACACCTGCAACAACTGTAGAGGCCACAAAAAGACCTCACAAAGAGGATCCTAGGCCTTAAACACTTGCCCTATATGGGCAGCCTCAAAAAACTCCAACTATTCTCTGTCTCATATCGCTACATTAGAGGCAATCTCTGCTTGACTTACAAAGCCATGTCTTACCCAGCTCTGTTAGAAATGCTACATCTAAAGAAATCTCAATCCCTCCACACCACATGCTCCAGAGACCTCAACCTCATTACCACAATCAAGAAAACATGCTGGAGGGACAGGTTCATAACCCAGAGACTGCCCATGCTATGGAATAGACTTCACATACATGTCAAGCAGAGGACCTCACCGGCTCTCTTCAAGAGAAATCTTGATGAGTGGATGGGAAATAGAAAATTCACCCCGGGGATCACTCCAGTAGCTCTACTCGACAGTGACACTAGGAACTAAGGTTGAGTGGCACGATGCCAGGGTAATCCTATGGGCTAGGCTTGTAAAGGCTCCAGGGCCATTAGCCTAGTACAGACCTATGAACCTATAAATAAATATTAAAAGAAAAGCCCAGAACTGGTCTCCAAAAATCTTCTTTCTTTCTTTGGCACCAAAAACATCCTTTAATAAGACCCTTTTCCTTAAGGAGGAGGAGGTATACCTTTTATCACCCCAAACAAACAAGTACTGAATGACAGGTGGGAAAAGAAGAGTCTGGGCTGGTGGGTAAGGAGAACTCTCCCAAAAAGGAGGGACAGACTCTCACTACCATCTGTAACCTTGATGGATTGCTCTCAGAAACTAGCTGTCTGAAACTGTTGCCAAAGAGAGCAATGGAAGTTCAAAATTTCTGAAGGATAAAGGGACTGTCAGGACGGGAGGGGGGCAGTGTAGTCCTTCATATAGTCATTTAGATTTATTAGACTGTCCTTTGTTCTGGATGGGGGTCCTGCTTTCTTTTGGGAACCATCTACCTGACTGCTTCCTAAAGATTTGCTTACCACCATCTTGCTGGGTCTGTTTATTTTGTTTTATAAAGAAAGTTGTAAAGGAAGCAGTGAATCCCCTGGCAAACGTGGAGAAGGGGGGGCTATAAAAATATGAGAGACCCCTTAAATCAGCTTTTCTCTCTCATCACACTTTTAACAACCTCTGCAGCAGAAGGTCCAACAACTAGCTCTTCCTCCAAGGTAGAATTCAAAATGTCATTTCTGACATCACTGGGAGGAGGGTGAGAATGCAGGCAGGCAAATCGCTTCATAAAAGTTCCAGTGGCAGCAGCCCTGAAGGTGCATCAGCAGAATCATTTGCTCATTCACATTTCAAACAGTAGGTAATCTCAAAATCCACATAAGAAACCAAGTTACATAAAGAAGATTTCTCCTTACAAGATGAATCAGATTCCAAAATATTCTTCATATTCTCACAAGAAGCGAGTATAAGCTTCAACATACGAGCTTGACAGTTGAGAATTCCAAAAAAAAGGGGTTGCAGAAGAATACACTTTTTCCAAAATCTGTCAAAAGCCTTTCCACTACAGCAATCACAACTGGGCATTAGCTAGGGTGAGTATATAAAAACTTAAGACTGAAGCACTGCATATTTCATGTATAATGTATGTAAATGGAAACATGTTCATAAGAGCATAGGAGGTTTAGGCAAATGGCCCTAGGGCCCTTACAAGCCTAGCCAAGTACAACCCCTGTTCCCAAGAATATGAAGGTATTAAGCAAAACTCATCCCCTTTGGTAAAAACTCTGTACCCGTGAACTACCACATAGGCAGCAATCTACTTAACACCGAATGCGTGATAAGAGACCTTGAGACCCAGGTCGACAGTAATCTCTCCTTTGATAGTCACATCGCCAGAGTAGTCAGGAAGTCCTTCTACGTGGCACACCTCATCATAAAAGGGTTCTCATCCAGGAAAAAAAGAGGTTGTTGTTCCCCTCTACTCGACACTCATTAGACCCATTATAGAGTACAACGCCCCTTTTGGAATGTACCTCACAAGACATCTGCAGCAGCTGGAAAGGCCACAGAAGTACCTCACAAAGAGGATTATTGTCCTCAAACAAATGCCCTACACTGACCACATCAAAAAACTCCAGCTTTACTCCGTAGCATATCGCCTATTCCGAGGTGATCTCTGCCTAACATATAAAGCTATGTCAAACCCAGAGCTGTTGGACATGCTACACCTAAAGACATCCCAATCCCTCTGAGCTACACGTTCTAGGGACCTAAACCTTGTCACCACAATAAACAGGACATGCTGGAGGGATAGATTCCTGTCCCAGAGACTTCCCATACTCTGGAACAGGCTACCCATCTATGTCAAGCAAAGTTCTTCATTAGCACTCTTCAAGGAAAATCTTGATGAGTGGGTGGGAAATAGGAAATACACCCCGGGGATCACTTCTGTGTCTCTGCTCGACAGTGGAACAGGAAAATAACTTTCTTGGGTGGCGTAAGCCAGGGAACCTTGTTGGCTAGGCTTACGTAAGCCCTTGGGCCGATAGCCTAGTACCTACCTATGAACTAAATCAACAACTACTGTCCCTGTCCGAGAAGGACACGGTTGAAACTCCCAGGGTGAATTTGCTGTTTCCCATCCAATCATCCAAATTACGCTCAAGTAGGGTCAACGAGGGGCTCTGCTTCACCTGAACTGGAAGTTTTTTTCCCAGAGGAAAGGTAACCTCTGTGAGACATCTCTGTCTCTCCAGCAAGTCCTGTTGATGTCACATACTAAGTTGAGTTCCCTATAGCGGCGCAGTGGTGCAATGGTAGTGTTGTTGCCTCACAGCAAGAGGTTCTCCAGTTCGATTCTCGGCTGGGAAGCCTTCTTTGCAGAGTCTGCATGTCCTCCCTGTGTTCGTGTGGGTTTTCTCGGGGTGCTTTGGTTTCCTCCCACGTACCAAGACATACATCTAGAGCATTTCTGCTTGGGCCTCCACTGAAAATTGGCTTTGTTCCAAGTCGGACTTTCCCAGTAAACAAATGCTAAATAAATAAATTTTATACCATTTGATTTATGAATGTGCAGCACTAGAGCAGGATTTGAGATCACTTTATATGCAAGGCAGAGGTCACCTCTGAGTAGTTTGTAAGACACAGAGTATAGTGCAAGTGATTTCAATCTGTCAATGTATGACATAGGATCATAGGAAGCTACTAAGCTAATGGCCCTGAGGTCCTTATAAGCCTAGCCAAAAGTTTAGCCCATGTTTAGACAAATCAGCACCCAATGCCCCTGTCCAGCAGGGACATGGGTGGAATCTGATGACATATGGATTGATGCCTAGTTAAGAGAGCTTATCTATTATGCCAGAGTGGGGAATAGTGTCAAAGGCTTTGGCCAGGTCAAGGTAGGCGGTGTGCACAGGTATATTTTCTGTTTCCCATCCAGTTATCCAGATTACACTTAAAAAGGGGTAAAGAGGTACTCTGCTTGATGTGGATGGAGTCTATTCCATAGATGAGGGAGTCTCTGGGACATAAATCTGTCCCGCCAACAAGTTCTGTTGATGTCACAGACCAGGTTGAGGCCACACGTGCGGGTTACTCGAGTGGAGCTTGATTTGCAGATATGCAGCAGTCCCATCAAGGTGGGGACCATGATCGCCTTTCATGCCAGACAGAGGTCACCTCTGAGGAGTCTGTATGAAACTGAGTAGAGGGATAAGGCTTTTAGCCTATATGTGTATGGTAGATGTTTGAGGCCCTGGATTCTCCTGGTGAGAAACCTCTGTGGTCTCTCCAGCTGCTGCATGTGCTTTGTGAGGTACATGCCAAAAGGTGTGTTGTACTCAATAATGGGCCTTATAAGGAAAGAATACAGGGATGTTATGACCTCCTTGTCCCTGGATGAGATACCCTTACTTAACAGGTGGGCCATGCAGAAGGCTTTCCATGCCACAGAAGCAACATGGTAGTCAAAAGTCAGGTTGCTATAAACCTGGGTGCTCAAATCCCTCACGATTGAGTGCTTAGGACGTTATTATTAATGTGATAATTTGTGGGGATGTCACTCTCCCCAAAGGGGATAATGATGCATTTTTTGGTATTCAGCTTGAGGCCATGTTTCTGGCACCAGTCATTTGTCTGAGTAAGACCCTCTTGCAGGATGTCCACATCACTAGAGGAAATGATGACAGCACCCAACTTGCAGTCATCTGCAAACTTGGTCAGCCATAGTGCACCAGTTTTGGCCTGCACCTCACAAAAGTATATCCCAAATAACAGAGGCCCCAAGACCGAACCCTGGGGTACGCCGTTTGTTACAGGTCTACTGCTTGAGATGGCTTCCCCTACTTTGACTACGTGGGTTCTATCAGTGAGGCAGTTTGCTAGCCATCTGATGACATATGGATTGATGCCTAGTTAAGAGAGCTTATCTATTATGCCTGAGTGGGGAATAGTGTCAAAGGCTTTGGCCAGGTCAAGGTAGGCGGTGTGCACAGTCTTCCCCTCGTCCATGGCTTTGGTGACTGTCTCTATGCTGAAGATCCTGAATTTTCTTTGTAAGAAACCTCAGAGGTCTTTCCAGTTGCTGCAGGTGCCTGGTACGGTACATATCAAAGGTAGCATTGTACTCTATTATTGGCCTAATGAGTGGTGTACAGGAGAGGGATTATAACCTCTTTTGTTCTGGATGCAGTGCCTTTACTTATGAGATGAGTGATGCAGAAAGCCTTTCTTAGCACTGTGGAGACATTGTGGTCAAAAAAAGGTTGCTGTCAACCTGTGTGCCCAAATCTCTCATCACTGATTGCATGCTTAGGTTGTTGTTGTTAATGTGGTAATCTATAGGGACATTGTCCTTGCCAAAGAGGATGATAATGCATTCTTTTGTATTGAGTTTTAGCCCATGACTTTGGCAACAGTTATTTGTCAGTGTAAGTCCCTCTTGCAGGATGTTGACATTATTTGCAAACTGGGTGCAGTCATCGTGTCCCTAATCATCAACACACTTTGTCAGCCATAGGCCTTTTGTTTTAGACTGTATATCCAAGAAGTAGATTCCAAACAACAGGAGCTCCAGCACTGATCCCTGTGGAACACCACTGGTTACAGGTCTGCTGGTGGAGTCAGAGTCACCTATTTTGACTGTGTGAGTTATATCAGTAAGCCAGTTTGCAACCCACCTAATATACAGGTTGATATCCAGCTGGGTGAGTTTATCAATGATGCCTGAGTAGGTAACAGTGTCAAAGGCCTTGGCCAGGTCCAAGTCGGCTATATGCATGGACTTGCCTTCATCCAGGGCTTTGATGACTGTCTTAAAGAAGTCCACCAAGTTCAAGAGGCAGGATCTCCCTTTAATGAAGCCAAACTGGGTCAGGTCGAGCATTTGGAGGTCTCTTATATCTTTGTTGATAAGATCCATGACTACTCTTTCCATAGCCTTGCAGATTTGGCTGGTCAGGCTTATGGGTGTATAATGCCCAGGGTCTGTTATATTAATATGCTTTTTCTTTAATGCTGATGTATGTTTATATAAATCTTAAGTGATATTTTAATAAAGGTGTTAAAAAAATAATACATTAAAAAAGGCACTTAATATGGGCAGGGGTTAGACATGTCCTCTGTAGCAAACAGTATTTGCATTTTGAAGGGAAGCAGGCTGGCTGTCAGGGAAGTTGCAGAATGTGACAAAAACATCCCAAAGCAGAAAGAGGAGGAGGAATGGGAGTAGGATCTGGACATTCCAGTTGTAACAAATTATTCTACTTCCTCAGGAACTGGGAACCATCACTGTTTTCCCATAGAAACAACTAATTCAATCTGGAAATAGTTTCAGAGAAAGAGAACCCTAAAACCCCTCAAAATCTGAAATAGAAATCTGTGGAGACGATACATAATCTGTGCTTTCACAATCATTTTGAGGTTTAAACTCATGAACCTCTTCAGAAAATGTAGAATCCCTTTTGCTTTTCCCAGAAAGAGCCATACGTAAAGGATCAAAAGCCTGTACTAAACTCTCAGACAAGCCTAATAAATTACTCCTGTCCAGAGTAACTGGGGAAGAAGAAGACATATTTGCTTTTCTGTTTCATTTTCATAGGAATCTCTGCATAAATGTACACACTTTTGCAAAAACCTCCCTAGTGATGGGCACTTTCTGGCTAGACAGAGTGGCATTCTCTGTCCCTTCTCCCAGGACTGACAAGAGTGACTCTCCCTTGCCAGCCAACAGCACTCCAACAGCCACAGAGGGCATGTCTAACCCCCTGTCCATACTAAGGCCTTATTAAATTTAATGCTATCAGCTGCCAAAATAAGCAATTATTAGGAAATCAAAATCTATACCAATGTTAACTGATGTACTGAATATTGTAAAGAACATAAAATAACTAGATGTAAGATGTGTAAAAAAGTGAAGGAGCAAATGACATAGAAATAAGTCGAACTTATGTGAATAATACATGCAAAATAATGTTCAGGAGTAGCAGTTAGGTTGAAGGGAAGGCAGGAATTCAGCAATTTATGTAATGCTGGCATGAATGAAAATTGTTAAAAAGAAAACATGTATTATACTGTGACAATTTAATAAAAAAATATTTTTGCAAAGAATTCTTTCAATGGGGTGTGTATGTATGTATATATATATATATATATATATATATATATATATATATATATATATACACACACACACATATATATATATATATATATATATATATATATATATATATATATATATATATATACATACACACACACACACACACACACACACACACACACACACACACACAGTATAGTACTTCAATAGTTCACGTTACTTAAAAAAACAGAACATAAAGGTTCGTAGGTGTGTACCAGGCTAATGGCCCTGGAGCCTTTACAAGCCTAGCCCATAGACGTGCCCTGGCATTGTGCACCACCCGGCGTTATTTCCCAGTGCCTCTATCAAGTAGATCCTCTGGAGTGATCCCTGGGTTGAATTTATTATCTGTCCACTCATCAAGATTTCTCTTGAAGAGGGACAGCAAGGTGCTCTGCTTGACATGTATGGGAAGTCTGTTCCAGAGCATGGGCAATCTCTGGGTGAGGAACCTGTCCCTCCAGCATGTTCTGTTGATTGTGGTAATGAGGTTGAGGTCTCTGGAGCATGTGGTGCGGACGGATTGGGATTTCTTTAGATGTAGCATTTCTAACAGAGCTGGGTCAGACATGGCTTTGTAAGTCAAGCAGAGATTGCCTCAAAGTAGGCGATATAAGACAGAGAATAGCTGTAGTCTTTTGATTATGTCCATGTAGGACATGTGTTTAATGCCTAGGATCCTCTTTGTGAGGTATTTCTGTGGCCTCTCCAGCTGTTGTAGGTGTCTAGTGAGGTACATGCCAAATGGGGCAATATACTCGATGATTGGTCTAATGAGGGAAGAGTAGAAAGAGACGATGACCTGTTTTTTCCTGGATGCAAAACCCTTGGTAAGGAGATGTGCCACATAGAAGGACTTGTTGACCACAGTGGCAGTGTGGTAATCGAAAGAGAGGTTGCTGTCAACCTGCGTCCCCAGATTATTTAGAATGCCTTCAGTGTTCAGTGGGCTCCCACAGATGCGATAATTAGTAGGAACTGAGTTTTTACCAAAGGGGATGATGACGCATTTTTTGGCATTAAGCTTAAGGTCATGGTTTCGACACCAGTCATTGGTCTCAGTGAGGCCTTTCTGTAGGATGTTTGCATCACTTGGGAGTTAATAATGGCTCTCAGTTTGCAGTCATCTGAGAACTTTGTCAGCAAGAGTCCCTTTGTGTTGGCCTGGACTTTTGAGAAGTAGACGCTGAACAGGAGAGGTCCCAGGACCGATCCCTGTGGGACTCCACCTGTGACTGGTTGGCAGTCTTACTTGGAGTCTGCTACTTTCACACTGTGTGTTCTGTGAGCCAATATGAAACCCACCTAAGTGATATAGGGGTTGATGCCTAGTTTGGTGATTTTGTCAATAATTCCTGAGTGAGGAATGGTATCCAAGGCCTTGGCCAGATCGAGGTAGGCTGTACGCACTGCCTTATCTTCATCCACAGCCCTGGTGACTGACTCAAAAGAAGTCAACCAGGTTGAGCAGGCATGATCTCCCTTTTACCATACTCAAACTGCATGGGATCTAGAGTTTGGAGATTTCCTATATCTTTGTTAATCAGGTCCATGATGATACGCTTCATAGTTTTACATACAAGAATCGTCAGGATAATGGGGTGATAATTCCCAGGGTCTGTAGTTGTTCCCCCTTTATGGAGAGGGATGACTGTAGCAGTGCACCATTCAGAAGGGACAAAGCCTGAGGTGAGTCTGTGACTGAACAGGGCACACAGATGTGATGCCAGTTCACTTTGTAGTTCATGCAGAACCCACCCAGGGATATTATCAGGTCCCATGGAAGCTGTATTCTTGGCCTTGGACAATGCAGCTTTAACCTGTGCTGCAGTAATGCAGGGTGCATGGCATTCTTCCGGTATTGTGACTGGTCCTTTGGGGGGGGGTAAAACTGGCACTGAATCTGTTAGCCAGTATGTTGGCAACATCTGTTTGCTTAGTATAGGAGGTACCATTGTGCAGTAACTCAGAGCAAATCTGGGTACTGCCATGGAGGTTCTTGATATATCTGTAGAAGGCTTTGTGATTGTTTTTAGTGTCTGCTGCAATTCTGCCTTCATAGCTGGATTTCGAGGATTTGATGAGGGATCTCAACTTTTTGTTGAGGCTAATAAGGGAGTTCTTCCAGTCTTGGGACTTCACCTTTTTCTGCAACAGTTTCTTCTTCCTGTTGCAGAGTTTATTAATGTCAGAGGACCACCAGATTGGCTTCCTTTTTTTGGAGGAGAGCGTCTTGGTTCTGTTGGGTATGGCTAGTTCCATGCATTTATGTACATGTTCGTACAGTGCATTGGTGTATGATTCGGCAGTCATGCAGATATTTTCCATTGGCATGGGTGCCATGAAGTTACCCACCTGTTTTTAGGAGTCCAAAGTCAGCTTTGGAGAAGTTTTTCAAGGTGGTTACCTTTACAGGGAGTGTGGGTGAGAAGTGGATTTCCATGGTGATTAGTTTATGGTCGGATCTGACTAGGCAGGGATTGACTATTGATGTAGAGCAATGGTTGCCCATGTTAGTAATAACCAGGTTAAGAATGTTGCTTCCTCTAGTGGGGATCAGAATGAGCTGGTCCAGGGCATTGGACTTGATGAATTCCAGGAAGAGTTGGGCCAGTATATTGGTGCTTGAGTAGTTTTCCCAGATGATGGAGGGGTAGTTGAAGTCTCCTAGTAAGAGAGTGTTGTGTTGGACCTTGATAGATTCCAGGGTGCTTAGGAACATGGAGTGAGAGTCTAGGAACATGGTTGGGGACCTATAGCAGGCTAAGACCTGGATCACCGTCTTACCCAATGTTAGTTTTACCTGAAGTATCTCAGATGAGTTATGTTGGGATACAGTCTGGAGATGTGCATATCGTTTATGAATATGGAGACACCACCAACTTTGGAGATTAGGTCCATGTTTCGAGGCCGAAAGGTGTGGAAAGAGTTACAGCCTGGTAGTGCAGGGGTGCTTTCTGATGCTTTAAACCAGGTCTCCATTACAGCACAAATGTCGATTTCCATTTTGAGAATGCTTTGAGAGAGTGCATCTTGAGATTTAGACTTCTAGCATTAAGCAGCATGACCCTCAGACTGCATTTATTTATAGCTGTTACAGTGGTAATTTGGTCTTTGGAACACCACCTAAAAAAGGCACTATAGGGGTGGCAAGAGCCTTAGCCAGTACCCGGAAACCCAGGGGTGACAGATGCAGGCCACCTCTGGCAAAGCATTGAGGTCTGTCAATCATGTCATCCCAAGCAGACAGATACTGGATCCCCTTAGAATGATGCCAGAAACTTAGCCAATTGTTGAACTCAATCATTTTTTGTTTGTACTGCGGTGTCATTCTGGGTGACAGCAGGATACTGCTCAGGGCTAGTGTCATACCTGCCTGGGCCACATAATCCGAGAGCTCCACCATGTCTCTTTTCATGTAGTCCAGGGAGGTGCATCTCAGGTCATTCACACCCACATGGACAATGACAAAGTCATACTTGTACGTGTTGTGGAGTGACCTGAGTGCGTGTGTTATGTGTTGGATTCTGGCACCTGATAGACAGCTGACTGTTACCTTCTCCTTATTCATCCTAGTGAGTGGGACATCTGTATGTCTCACTACTGAGTCACCTATGATTAGTGTATTGGGCAAGGTGTTTAGCCTTAGGAGTTTAGGTTGAGGGACACACTGAGGAGGTGAGCTATGTGTCCTGTGGTTTGCGTTGTGTTATGGTAATCGAGTGTGTTTTTGTCTTGCAGGTCTCTGCTGTTTGGGTAAATTTCTATTGAGAGCCTCCGCGAAGGTGGGTGTGTGGTTTGTCTTTTTATGTGAGAGCTGTGATAGTGGGTGTTCTGGAGAGCTATGTTTTCCATGTGGTGTGGTGCAGGTGTTGACCTTCTCCTCTTGACCAGCTAGTCCGGTCTTGGCTGGAGAGTGCAAAGATTCCAATCTGGTGATATAAGTGCATCTCTCACAAGTCTGAGTGTTGGAAGCAAGAGGAGAGGGTTGTTTGTGTACATGATACATTTGCTACACTGCCTCAGAATGCCCAAGTGCACCAGTTTATAGGGGAAAGCACAGGAAACTGCCCTTTAATCATGCCAGGAGGGGTGGTCATAACTGCTAAGCACTGGAGCTATTTCCATGATGAATAACTACTGTTGATGGCAATTAGGTGTGCTACAATAATAGCTACAAAAACCTGTTTAAGTGCAAAGCGATTAGGCTATTTGAAGTGCAAGAGAGAAAGCACTAGCAAGATCTAAGGGAAAAACTGAAGAGCAGACTTTCGGGCACCAGTAGTAGTTTACCTCAGCTTGGCACCACTGCACGGAGCTTAAACAAGTGCAAACACGGGCTTTTAAAACAGAAAGTTGAAAGGTATGGAAAAACTGCCCAAACGGCCAATACACTACAATTTCTGTGCCAGAAAGCACTCCTCTTGTGGTAAATAGGCTACCTAGTGCTTACCACTCCCACTGATAAACTAGAAGGCTTCCCTCAAACACAGAAAGTCTTGGGGGGCTCAAAAGCTTAAATTGTAGCCTGGAAAGACTTATGATATTACAAAATCTCACCCAAAATTGGTGCCCCCCCCCCAAAGGTACCATTCTTGAAACCACTACTCCACACACACACATTCATGCATACCTTCACAATAACAGCCTAAAACTCTTAGAATACTTATACAATTCCACAATTATACAAAGCACTTCCAACATAACTACAGTGATGACCCTCATGTGACACTCAATAAAACACACTACTAACTTGGCTATATGACTCAAAATTCATCTTAAATGAGAAAAAATATATATTTGGCAACAAACACAATGTCTATCAGAGTTAATAATACAATTATTCAGGAAGTACATCATTACAAATACCTAGATACTACCATTGACAATAAATTTAAATTCCAGCAGTACACCAATTTCATAATTTATATTTATTTATTTACTGACATTTGTTAACTGGGAAAGTTCACTGGGTCAGAAACCCATTTTCATTAGAGACCCGGGGAGAAAAGCTCCACAAATATAACAAAAACTGAAACATACAGAGCAGATTGTAACAAAAATGCTCCACAGATGACAAAGTGAGCATACAGAGCAAATTTTAACATAAATACATTAAATGAGTTGACTAATACAACTACATAAAATGGGAAGGTTACTACATAATACTGGCATTTACAGGTGTACAAATACACAGGTTTCCCAGTATGCAGGCAGACAGGATAAAGTGAATACACATAAGGTTAACTGCTAAAATATGTGAACAACACTAATGATGACTGGATATTTAAGTGGTAGGAATACAGGCAGTGGTATGCATGGGTCTTTATTCAACATCTGATTTTCACTAGTTCAAGTACTCAATACAGTAAAACCACTGAACTAAATGCCACCTATCCATGGTCAACACCAAAATAAAAAAGAGACTACTAAAACATTGCATTTGCAAGGGTAAGCCCCCTATACTTTCAACACCCCTTACTCCAAATGCATTAACTCAAGAAATGTACAACACTGGGGAATCTCTGCAAGTGTGGTTCTGTGTATATGTTGGCAGTGATTCCTGTCTAAAGGGAGACCTTTTTCTCCTTGCTTGAGTTGGTGTAATCAAGAAGCTGGTATATGCAAGTCCAGGAAGTGTGGGGGACTTGCACCCACACACATGGTGGACATGGGGGGCTTCCCTCCTGAAAAAAAAAACTTTGGATGTTTATTTTTAGTTGGGCTTAATTCCTGTTTTAGTAAAATTCTGGGTTTATGCTGGTAATCACTCATTTGTGTTGAGTCATTTTGTGAGTCACTTATTCTAAATTAAATGTGCAGTTGCCCTATTTTCAGTCATACGCTGGTCAATCTTAGTTGACTATAAACAACATAATTTATAATACAAGGCATTTACAAACATATGTAACCTATATTGAATTGAAAATTGTCTATCTTTCTAATCTAACATTACCTTTGGAAACACAACTTATTCCTGAGATCCTATCTGGTTTGTCTATCACTGATAGTCTCAACAACCTTCCAATGACACAGGCTCATTGCAAAGAGAGGGACTCAGCAATGAACCCATCAAATACCTATGTATCTGGTTAGATTAGTCCTTCAACTTTCAGCTATATATAATAAAAACTATTCTCAAAAATAATTACATTCTGTACTGGGCAAGAAACATCTAAAACTCTCTAACCATCTCTTCTGCAACAAGAACATGAATTAATACATGAATGCTACAGGCATAGCTTGTCACTGATCATAGCAGCCTCAAATAAATACTGTAAAACACTACAAACTCTCAGCAACAAGATATGATGCTTCTCAACCCTCTCCCTACACGACAAACATCACAGCCAAATACTCAGGAACGTTAAATGGCTACATAACTAGCAAAGGTTAGATCTCTTACTAGGCTCACTACTATTGAAGAGTTAACATACGGACCCCCCCAACACACACACACACACACACACACACACACACACACACACACACACACACACACACATACAACTCTTGCATTGAGACTCACATCCTATACACCAAAAGAATCAAACACATACAGACACCCAGCTCTAACCTCCACTGCACTAAACACAGTCTTTCTACTCTAGCTCTAGAACTCTCTGTATCTGCCCACCTCAAAAAACTCACCTGCAACCATATATTTAGACACATCTAGTCAAAAAAGCAACTGCATTATTGCAGGTCATATCACATAATTCATGGGGTCCGATTCCAAAAGACGTGCTCTCAGTGTAAGTGACCACTTACACCCAGAGCAGGCCGACTGCAGGTGTTTTGGAATCTGGCCCCCAGTGTAAGCCTTTTTATACATAAGCTTTACACAGAAGTAAGCCACATACACTGAGAGCAAGTCGTTTGGAATCTGGCCCACCGTCTTTCAATCATCACCTCCATTTAAGTCAGTTTGATACTGAACATATATTTTATTTCATTAGCACTATACCTTTTATTGTCTACATCTGCCTTCCACATCCTCCTCCCTCCCTTTGAATATAGCTTTACTATTTTGTCCATTAATACATTATGCCTTATAACTGACTCACTTTCCAAGTAAGACAGCTGTACTTTCTCTCTCTCTTTACTGCTTTGTACTCACAGGACTGTTACATTTTCCTGTTTTCACTGAACCCATTCTTTCACAGTGTATTGCTTTTTTCTGTCTTTAACAATATATATTATGTTCCTTGCAATTGTCTAATCGCAGTAATTTGTAAACATGCAGACTTTGTTCATTAAATGTATTTACAGTTTTTAACTGGAGTTACTGCATGCATGCATACATGCAGGCAATGTGTGTTCCACAAATGTGTATTTATGTCTCGTAGTTGCCACAAACTGTATGAAATTAGTCCAAAATTATCAGTGCTCTACGCTGGTAGACAAATTAAAATAAAAAAAATGGATCTGTATTGCCCAAACTTGAATCCATGTACTACAAAACTGCAAAAACTTGTCACACACCCAACTACCAATAGTCAGAC